>NC_059208.1:71326665-71644926 GCF_020615455.1 Coregonus clupeaformis
TCAGCGCATTAAACTGCTTCGCCAGGACAAATGTCCACACTCTTTTCATGACACATTAATATCTTATCGCCTATTGAAACATGGGCTTGCTACTTTTCTCAATAGTTACAGTGGGGAAAAAAAGTATTTAGTCAGCCACCAATTGTGCAAGTTCTCCCACTTAAAAAGATGAGAGGCCTGTAATTTTCATCATAGGTACACGTCAACTATGACAGACAAAATGAGAAAAGAAAATCCAGAAAATCACATTGTAGGATTTTTTATGAATTTATTTGCAAATGATGGTGGAAAATAAGTATTTTTGGCAATAACAAAAGTTTCTCAATACTTTGTTATATACCCTTTGTTGGCAATGACACAGGTCAAACGTTTTCTGTAAGTCTTCACAAGGTTTTCACACACTGTTGCTGGTATTTTGGCCCATTCCTCCATGCAGATCTCCTCTAGAGCAGTGATGTTTTGGGGCTGTCGCTGGGCAACACAGACTTTCAACTCCCTCCAAAGATTTTCTATGGGGTTGAGATCTGGAGACTGGCTAGGCCATTCCAGGATCTTGAAATGCTTCTTACGAAGCCACTCCTTCGTTGCCCGGGCGGTGTGTTTGGGATCATTGTCATGCTGAAAGACCCAGCCACGTTTCATCTTCAATGCCCTTGCTGATGGAAGGAGATTTTCACTCAAAATCTCACGATACATGGCCCCATTCATTCTTTCCTTTACACGGATCAGTCGTCCTGGTCCCTTTGCAGAAAAACAGCCCCAAAGCATGATGTTTCCACCCCCATGCTTCACAGTAGGTATGGTGTTCTTTGGATGCAACTCAGCATTCTTTGTCCTCCAAACATGACGAGTTGAGTTTTTACCAAAAAGTTATATTTTGGTTTCATCTGACCATATGACATTCTCCCAATCTTCTTCTGGATCATCCAAATGCACTCTAGCAAACTTCAGACGGGCCTGGACATGTACTGGCTTAAGCAGGAGGACACGTCTGGCACTGCAGGATTTGAGTCCCTGGCGGCGTAGTGTGTTACTGATGGTAGGCTTTGTTACTTTGGTCCCAGCTCTCTGCAGGTCATTCACTAGGTCCCCCCGTGTGGTTCTGGGATTTTTGCTCACCGTTCTTGTGATCATCATTTTGACCCCACTGGGTGAGATCTTGCGTGGAGCCCCAGATCGAGGGAGATTATCAGTGGTCTTGTATGTCTTCCATTTCCTAATAATTGCTCCCACAGTTGATTTCTTCAAACCAAGCTGCTTACCTATTGCAGATTCAGTCTTCCCAGCCTGGTGCAGGTCTACAATTTTGTTTCTGGTGTCCTTTGACAGCTCTTTGGTCTTGGCCATAGTGGAGTTTGGAGTGTGACTGTTTGAGGTTGTGGACAGGTGTCTTTTAGACTGATAACAAGTTCAAACAGGTGCCATTAATACAGGTAACGAGTGGAGGACAGAGGAGCCTCTTAAAGAAGAAGTTACAGGTCTGTGAGAGCCAGAAATCTTGCTTGTTTGTAGGTGACCAAATACTTATTTTCCACCATAATTTGCAAATAAATTCATTAAAAATCCTACAATGTGATTTTCTGGCTTTTTTTTTCTCAATTTGTCTATCATAGTTGACGTGTACCTATGATGAAAATTACAGGCCTCTCTCATCTTTTTAAGTGGGAGAACTTGCACAATTGGTGGCTGACTAAATACTTTTTTTCCCCACTGTACCTACCGTCCTTGAAAACTTTGTGGCATTCATCAGAATTTCCTTGATTTGTTGGTAGGGAAGAGTGGGGGAAATCGTTTGAAAGTTGTGTGCTCACTATTAGTAAGGGGAGACCGGGGGAAGCTGTAACATATTTTGTCTTTCTATCTATTATAGACCTGTTTGGGTTAGTGATAATTTGTAGAGCGGCTCTCTATTTGCCCTCAGCATGCATTTTCTCACCTTTCTGAATGTCTAAAGAATCCATATGTTTTTCAAAAAATATAAATATATATATATTTTCAATTAGTTAAACAAAGCATATTAATTATAATTGTACATTATATATTCAGTATACAAGAAAAACCTTGTTTGATTATGTGTGTGTGTGTGTGTGTGAGAGTGTGAGAGTTAGGCTACATGGAGGGGATTATCACTCCTCAGTAAAAGGCACATGACAGCCACTTGGAGTTTGCCAAAAGGCACCCAAAGGACTCTCAGACCATGAGAAACAAGATTCTCTGGTCTGATGAAACCAAGATTGAACTCTTTGGCCTGAATGCCAAGCGTCACGTCTGGAGGAAACCTGGCACCATCCCTACAATGAATCATGGTGGTGGCATCATCATGCTGTGGGGATGTTTTCCAGCGGCAGGGACTGGGAGACTTGTCAGGATCGACGGAAAGATGAATGGAGCAAAGTGCAGAGAGAAAACCTGCTCCAGAGTGCTCAGGACCTCAGACTGGGGTGAAGGTTCACATTCCAACAGGACAACAACCCTAAGCACGCAGCCAAGACAATGCAGGAGTGGCTTCGGGACAAGTCTCGAATGTCCTTGAGTGGCCCAGCTAGAGCCTGGACTTGAACCTGAGCAAACATCTGGAGAGACCTGAAAATAGTTGTGCAGTGATGCGCCCCATCCAACCTGACAGAGCTTGAGAGGATCTGCAGAGAAGAATGGGAGAAACTCCCCAAATACAGGTGTGCCAACCTCGTAGCGTCATACCCAAGAAGACTCGAGGCTGTAATCGCCGACAAAGGTGCTCCAACAAAGTACTGAGTGAAGGGTCTGAATAATTATGTAAATGTGATATTTCAAAAAAATATATACATTTGCAAAAATAAAAATAAAAACTGTTTTTGCTTTGTCATTATGGGGTATTGTCTGTAGATTGATGAGGGGAAAAAAGAATTTAATCAATTTTAGAATAAGGCTGTAACGTAACAAAATGAGGAAAAAGTCAAGGGGTCTGAATATTTTCCAAATGCCTGTGTAATGCAGCTTTAGTCACAAAGGAAGTAAGCTAAATTGTTCCTGCTTTTATTCACCCTGAAATAAGACTTTATTATTACACTGATAAGTGATGAACCACCCACTGCCAAAAATTCTACAATCTGTGGAGAGCAATTGTAAATATAAAATTGTAAACATAGTTTTTTCCCAATTTGGTGTAACTACTGTACATGATATGTCAGGTTTTGCTGTCTTTCAATCTCTAGAACACTTTGTAAAATACGTTTTTTTTTTTTTTAAGTCACCTGATCAAATACAGTAGTTGATAGCCCTAGTACTCTACTTCTTATTGTTGGGTTTTATTTATTTTACATTGACGTAGAAAATTGCAATGAGAAAATCGACATTGAAGTCTTCAGCCTACCCTGGAAGCCTGTGTTTCAGACATAAGGATGTGGATGGTGGCAAATGTTTTATTTTTAACTAGGACAAAACAGAGATGCTAGTTCTAGGCCCCAAGAAAAAAAGAGATTTGCTGTTTGATCTGACAATTAATCTCGATGGTTGTACAGTCCTCTCAAATAAAACTGTGAACAGGAGGTTGGTGGCACCTTAATTGGGGAGGATGAGCTCGTGGTAATGGCTGGAGTGGAATAGGTGGAATGGTATCAAATACATCAAACACATGGTTTCCATGTGTTTGATGCCATTCCATTCGCTCCATTCCAGTCATTATTATGAGCCGTCCTCCCCTCAGCAGCCTCCACTGCTGTGAAGGACCTTGGCGTTACTCTGGACCCTTTTCTCTCTTTTCTCTCTCTCACAAGCTTACTTACAAGCCCTTAACCAACAACGCAGTTTTAAGAAAGAATACCTAAAAAAAAAAAAAAAAGTAACAAATAATTAAAGAGCAGCAGTAAAATAACAATAGCGAGACTATTTACAGGGGGTACCGGTACCGAGTCAACGTGCGGGGGCACCGGTTAGTCGAGGTAATTGAGGTAATACAGTGCCTTGCAAAAGTATTCATCCCCCTTGGAGTTTTTCCTATTTTGTTGCATTACAACCTGTTATTTTAATGGATTTTTATTTGGATTTCATGTAATGGACTACACAAAATAGTCCAAATTGGTGAAGTGAAATGAAAAAAATAATAACTTGTTTTTCAAAAATATTAATAACGGAAAAGTGGTGTGTCCATATGTATTCACCCCATTTGCTATGAAGCCCCTAAATAAGATCTGGTGCAACCAATTCACTTAAAAGTCACGTAATTAGTTAAATGAAGTCCACCTGTGTGCAATCTAAGTGTCACATGATCTGTCACATGATCTCAGTATATATACACACCTGTTCTGAAAGGCCCCAGAGTCTGCAACACCACTAAGCAAGGGGCACCACCAAGCAAGCGGCACCACGAAGACCAAGGAGCTCTCCAATCAGGTCAGGGACAAAGTTGTGGAGAATTACAGATCAGGGTTGGGTTATAAAAAAATATCAGAAACTTTGAACATCCCATGGAGTATCATTAAATTCATTATTTAAAAATGGAAAGAATATGGCACCACAACAAACCTGCCAAGAGAGGGCCGCCCACCAACTCACAGACCAGGCAAGGAGGGCATTATTCAGAGAGGCGACAAAGAGACCAAAGATAACCCTGAAGGAGCTGCAAAGCTCCACAGCGGAGATTGGAGTATCTGTCCATAGGACCACTTTAAGACGTACACGCCACAGAGCTGGGCTTTATGGAAGAGTGGCCAGAAAAAAGCCATTGCTTAAAGAAGAAAATAAGCAAACACGTTTCGTGTTCGCCAAAAGGCACGTGGGAGACTCCCCAAACATATGGAAGAAGGTACACTGGTCAGATGAGACTAAAATTGAGGAAAACGCTATGTCTGGCGCAAACCCAACACCTCTCATCACCCCGAGAACACCATCCCCACAGTGAAGCATGGTGGTGGCAGCATCATGCTGTGGGGATTTTTTTCATCGGCAGGGACTGGGAAACTGGTCAGAAATGAAGAAATGATGGATGGCGCTAAATACAGGGAAATTCTTGAGGGAAACCTGTTTCAGTCTTCCAGATTTGAGACTGGGATGGAGGTTCACCTTCCAGCAGGACAATGACCCTAAGCATACTGCTAAAGCAACACTTGAGTGGTTTAAGGGGAAACATTTAAATGTCTTGGAATGGCCTAGTCAAAGCCCAGACCTCAATCCAATTGAGAAGCTGTGGTATGACTTAAAGATTGCTGTACACCAGCAGAACCCATCCAACTTGAAGCAAAAGGTGGTTCTACAAAGTATTGACTTTGGAGGGGTGGATAGTTATGCACGCTCAAGTTCTGTTTTTTTGTCGTATTTCTTGTTTGTTTCACATTTAAAAAAATATTTTGCATCTTCAAAGTGGTAGGCTCCCGTGTTGAGGAGCAGCGTGGCGGATGTGTTGTCACCTACTCTTACCACTTGGGGGCGGCCCATCAGGAAGTCCAGGATCCAGTTGCAGAGGGAGGTGTTTAGTCCTAGGGTCCTTAGCTTAGTGATGAGCTTTGAGGGCACTATGGTGTTGAACGCTGAGCTGTAGTCAATGAATAGCATTCTCACATAGGTATTCCTTTTTGCCAGGTGTGAAAGGGCAGTGTGGAGCGCAATAGAGATTGCATCATCTGTGTGTAGATTGCTGAGGAAAACATTTTATTTAATCAATTTTAGAATAAGGCTGTAACGTAACAAAATGTGGAAAAAGTCAAGGGGTCTGAATACTTTCCGAAGGCACTGTATATCCAAATAAGGAACATAGGTAGATAAGACCACAGAAAAACAAGAAAATAGTTATAAACCTACTTTTTAAGCCAGAGAATTTATGCTCTTTTTAAAAGACTTGTGAGAACAACCACTCACTAACCATGTTGCCATCCAACCTTTTTATGTGAGCAAAGTACATTGGATAAAAAATGTCACAACAGGCCTGATGGAAACTGCAAATTATGTCTGTAAACTTTCCAAATGTCAACAAAACATAATAAGCTAGACAAGGTGGGAGCTTTTTGTGTCTGTAAAATTAATTACAGTGAGGGAAAAAAGTATTTGATCCCCTGCTGATTTTGTACGTTTGCCCACTGACAAAGACATGATCAGTCTATAATTTTAATGGTAGGTTTATTTGAACAGTGAGAGACAGAATAACAACAAAAAAATCCAGAAAAACGCATGTCAAAAATGTTATAAATTGATTTGCATTTTAATGAGGGAAATAAGTATTTGACCCCTCTGCAAAACATGACTTAGTACATGGTGGAAAAACCCTTGTTGGCAATCACAGAGGTCAGATGTTTCTTGTAGATGGCCACCAGGTTTGCACACATCTCAGGAGGGATTTTGTCCCACTCCTCTTTGCAGATCTTCTCGAAGTCATTAAGGTTTCGAGCCTGACGTTTGGTAACTCGAACCTTCAGCTCCCTCCACAGATTTTCTATGGGATTAAGGTCTGGAGACTGGCTAGGCCACTCCACTCCAGGACCTTAATGTGCTTCTTCTTGAGCCACTCCTTTGTTGCCTTGGCCGTGTGTTTTGGGTTATTGTCATGCTGGAATACCTATCCACGACCCATTTTCAATGCCCTGACTGAGGGAAGGAGGTTCTCACCCAATATTTGACGGTACATGGCCCCGTCCATCGTCCCTTTGATGCGGTGAAGTTGTCCTGTCCCCTTAGCAGAAAAACCCCCCCAAAGCATAATGTTTCCACCTCCATGTTTGACGGTGGGGATGGTGTTCTTGGGGTCATAGGCAGCATTCCTCCTCCTCCAAACACGGCGAGTTGAGTTGATGCCAAAGAGCTCCATTTTGGTCTCATCTGACCACAACACTTTCACCCAGTTCTCCTCTGAATCATTCAGATGTTCATTGGCAAATTTCAGACGGCCCTGTATATGTGCTTTCTTGAGCAGGGGGACCTTGCGGGCGCTGCAGGATTTCAGTCCTTCACGGCGTAGTGTGTTACCAATTGTTTTCTTGATGACTATGGTCCCAGCTGCCTTGAGATCATTGACAAGATCCTCCCGTGTAGTTCTGGGCTGATTCCTCACCGTTCTCATGATCATTGCAACTCCACGCGGTGAGATCTTGCATAGAGCCACAGGCCGAGGGAGATTGACAGTTCTTTTGTGTTTCTTCCATTTGCCAATAATCGCACCAACTGTTGTCACCTTCTCACCAAGCTGCTGGCAATGGTCTTGTAGCCCATTCCAACCTTGTGTAGGTCTACAATCTTGTCCCTGACATCCTTGGAGAGCTCTTTGGTCTTGGCCATGGTGTAGAGTTTGGAATCTGATTGATTTATTGCTTCTGTGGACAGGTGTCTTTTATACAGGTAACAAACTGAGATTAGGAGCATGCTCCTAATGTTTTTATTTAACCAGGTAAGCCAGTTGAGAACAAGTTCTCATTTACAACTGCGACCTGGCCAAGATAAAGCAAAGCAGTGCGATAAAAACAACAACACAGAGTTACATATGGGGTAAAACAAAACATAAAGTAAAAAATACAACAGAAAATATATATATACAGTGTGTGCAAATGTAGCAAGTTATGGAGGTAAGGCAATAAATAGGCTATAGTGCAAAATAATTACAATTAGTATTAACACTGGAATGATAGATGTGCAAGAGATGATGTGCAAATAGAGATACTGGGGTGCAAATGAGCAAAATAAATAACAATATAGGGATGAGGTAGTTGTGCTCCTAATCTCAGCTCGTTACCTGTATAAAAGACACCTGGGAGCCAGAAATCTTTCTGATTGAGAGGGGGTCAAATACTTATTTCCCTCATTAAAATGCAAATCAATTTATAACATTTTTGACATGCGTTTCTCTGGATTTTGTTGTTGTTATTCTGTCTCTCACTGTTCAAATAAACCTACCATTAAAATTATAGTCTGATCATTTCTTTGGTCAGTGGGCAAACGTACAAAATCAGCAGGGGATCAAATACTTTTTTCCCTCACTGTACATGAGAAATGGCAGTGGAAACGCCTTCATACTCAAATTGTTGATATAATAACCATCATGTCAAAGTAAACTTGGGAGTCACGCGATTATATGTTGTGTGGTCCTCCCACTATGACTCGGGAAAGGATGCAGTTAATTAGGCTACAGATTAAATTAGTTATGAACTTCACAGGAGGGTGAAATTGCACAGTGACGGGCTTAATGCTCCTTTACAATAAATATTGAGTTTCTTATTCTGATCGACGCTTGGCTGCATTTGACAAATCAAAATAATCTCATCATGTAGGCTATACCCGTACTGTATCTGTCATCTGATTTCTAGAGCGCACGTACCAAGACTAGAGCAGGCACATTCGCTATATAACGCAACATTTTTTGTGACAAAACCATCTGTAGAGTTAAAAATGCGATGGAAACTCATAACATTTATTTTTTATTCGGTACATGGAAATGTTATTTTTTTTAAATGTGCACGTCATCACGCACAGATTTTTATCCGCCACAAGTCAATTTGATGGAAACATCTCTAGTGGGAAAATGAGCAAATCGTTTTAGGATTTTAGAATATTTGCATGAAAATCTGTCACCAATTGGTGACAGATACTGTGATAAATCTTTTGAGTGTTCAAAAAGAGACTTCACTTCATTTGTGACATTTCATCCAACATAAGGGACAGTACATAGAATTTAAAAAAGTAAAATCTATATACTCTAGAAAAATTTATAAAATGCATTGAGAATATAGTAGAATTCTGACATATATCCAATAGCTGGGACAATCTTAAAATGTGTCCACTATTTGGGGCAAACAAAAATATTCAGACACTTTGAATCTGGGGCTCATGGCATGGTTATAACAAGTAATAATATCCGTTGACTTAATTGTCACCAAGTTATCAGGCGTCCACTCAGCATAAGACTCATTATTATATGGTGCTGTAATAGAAATTGGGCAGTCATTTCTTCTTGCCCTTGCTGGGTTTGGCCAATAGGGCAGGATCAATGTCCTCTGCAGAAAGCCCTATGGTGGAGAAAAGGCGAACAGCGCGCTCGGACAGGGTTCCCCCACACTTCATCCCCCGTGCAATCAGTTCTGCCTTTAGCCTGTCCAACCCCAAAGTCTCCAGCTCCTTGTCCGAGTGCACTGCCTGGAGGTCTAAGGGCCCATCTTCCCACTGCATACCGGGGGAGAAACACACAAGTTAATCTTTAAAAGTAACTGCTCATTACGCTGTTCTATTCTGCTTGACTGCAGTTGGTCTTGTTGCAAAGTACTTTTCGTGGCGCATTATGAGCCATTAAACATAACTTTGGTCGTCTTAACATCTTGTTTGCATTCTGGGCTGACCCAGAAAAACCAAGGTACAAGTAGAAAAACCAAGGAGCAAGTATGGATGATATAATATTGAAAACATTAAATAATGGACTAATAAGGACCAAGAGAACAAATCTTGAGTGGAACATTAAGAAACTCACAGTGGGTTTGTTGGTGCTACTCTGAGCTTTGCTTAGACTGTCGGTCTTTGGGAATGTTTCTTCTGTGGGGACCACCTCCTTCTGAGCCCCACCATCACTGGTGCCCGAAGCTACTGCCTCTGCTTGAGATTGTGTCTGCACCTCTGCTGGGCTCTCTGGAGAGCTGGGTCCTGAGCTGGAGTTGCTGCTTGTGCTAGGAGCTTCTGGAGTTGCTGTTTGTTCCGCTCTGCTCTGAGAGGCTGAGGTGTGAGCTGGCGTTGCTCCCTTTACGGGACTACTGGGTACCCCTGAGCCAGAATCAGATGTTGAGGGAGAGGGAGAGTTCCCGCTGTCGCTTGCAGCATCGTCATCCTCAGAGCTGTCCAGGTCATCCAGGCCACCAACACCTGTCCTGTAAAATCCTAAACATTTCACTACTGGGCAGTTTTTTCCCCCCATTACATTAGTTTTTTTAAGAGTCTGGAAAGATGTCTTTTTTTTTTTTACACAACAACGTTAAACCAAGATGACAAAGCTCATTCACCAAAAGCATTTCTTCTTGCTTTTCCCTTGGCCTTTGTTTGGAGGTGGATTTTTGCGTTTCGGTGCCTCGTCTACTTTCACGAGTCCACTGGAAGAGGCTTGCATTCCTAAAAAACAGACTGTTAAAGACTCATCCTTGAATTAGTTATATGGAACGAACAGCCCTTTACATTGCAATAACTTTCTATAGCACAGATCATAAAGGTATCTCCATAAAAAGTACACCAGGGGCTATGCACTGTGTTTGGCCCTGTGCAGCTTCCAACCGTGTGTGTCAGAGAGGTTGGGTGAAAAACAAACATTTCCATTCTTACAAATGGACAATAAACATACTAAGTACATAATTCTAAATATCTATTTGAAATTAGTGCCTTTTAAGACTGAGTCATCCAGTCGTTCTGAGAGGTTGTGGCACTGCTGCTCGTAGTTTGGGTCTGTGAAGTGATGCTTGGGCTCGGCCAGCTTCCTCTGCAGTCTCTCCAGACGCCTTTGCTCTTTCTCTGCCTCGCGGTCTGCCTGCTTCTTAAGCCACTCTGCCATCCTGAAAACACAGACACACACAATAAGACCTCATTTTTTAAAACCTATTTATTCATGCCATTTAGGTGATAAAGACAGAGCATCCTCAACAAATTTGCTCACTTGTCGCACCGGGGTCCATTCCATTGCACCAAATGCAAACTGATGATCAAATGCACCAGGCGAGCTTAATCTAGGACACCTAGTTATTATACTAGGAAAATACTTCAAATCCCAGATAAAATTGAGTCTGTGGGTGACCATCTTACTCTTTCTCATGGTTGACATCTCTTAGTCGCCTTCCGCTTAGATCTCTGCAGGCTTCGCGGTTTGTGGTCTTTTCAATTTGTGCCCCAAGAGCCCTAAGCATAGACCCAAAGCCTGCCAATTACAAATAATGGAACAGTTAGTTATTAATTTACTCACTTATTCAGAATAATATAAGTAACATTTCACACCTGTCCACTAACTTTAGGCTTAACAGTAAATTATAATTCTTTTAAGTAGCTAACTAGCTAGATGGAAGTAATTAACCTGTTAACTAACTAGCTTGCTAGTTAGCTAGCTAGACTGCTTGCCCTTTAGACTTTAATAACTAGTTAGTTAGCTACCTCCTTTCCCACCACAGAGACGGGGCTCCAGTCGATACACCGCTCCAGCCTGCAATTTCTCATCAAGCTCTGATAATCGCCCATTATTCTTGACGTAGAGATCTGATGACGGGATTCCCTGAAAACAATAGAAGAAATGTTAGGCAAGTAGCTAGCTAGTAGGGACGTAATGATTGACCAATACGCATCGTCCCCGGTTCAAATGTATAAGATATGAGCGCATCAGTCTTCGGGACCCCAAACCGATCCAAATGTAGCATCAGCCAGGAAATCGATTCAAACGTTACGAATCGGCAGTTCACAAAAAACGTTTTGCTCAAATTACTTTCTTTCTACCGTCGGGAAATACCTCATCTTTTGTGACAACTGCGTCCTCTCCTTCAGTGTAGAACTAAACATTTCATTGTGTTGACAGTCATTGATCTACAACCCCAGGCAATATCAGTAGCCTAGTCAAACGGCACCAAGAGTGCTGTAATATCTAACAATTTCACAACATATACCCAATACACACAAATCTAAGTAAGGAATGGAATTAAGAATATATACATATATGGACGAGCAATGACAGAGCGGCATGGACTAAGATACAGTAGAATTGTATAGAATACAGTATATACATATGAGATGAGTAATGCAAGATATGTAAACATTATTAAAGTGACTAGTGTTCCATTTCTTAAAGTGGCCAGTGATTTCAATAGGCAGCAGCAGCCTCTAATGTGCTAGTGATGGCTATTTAACAGTCTGATGGCCTTGAGATAGAAGATGTTTTCCAGTCTCTTGGTCCCAGCTTTGATGCACCTGTACTGACCTCGCCTTCTGGGTGATAGCGGGGTGAACAGGCAGTGGCTCGGGTGGTTGATGTCCTTGATTATCTTTTTGGCCTTCACGTGACATCGGATACTGTGGGTGTCTTGGAGGGCGGGTAGTTTGCCCCCGGTAATGCGTTGGGCAGACCGCACCACCCTCTGGAGAGCCTTGCGGTTTAGGGCGGTGCAGTTGACGTGGACAATTTAAATTTGTCAGTGATGTGTACGCCAAGGAACTTGAAGCTCTCCACTGCGGTCCTGTCGATGTGGATAGGGGGGTGCACCCTCTGCTGTTTCCTGAAGTCCACGATCATCTCCTTTGTTTTGTTTAGTTGACATTGAGTGAGAGGTTATTGTCCTGGTACCACACTCCCAGAGCCCTCACCTCCTCCCTGTAGGCTGTCTCGTCATTGTTGGTAATCAAGCCTACTACTGTTGTGTCCTCTGCAAACTTGATGATTGAGTTGGAGGCGTGCTTGGCCACGCAGCCATGGGTGAAAAGGGAGTACAGGAGTGGGCTGAGCACACACCCTTGTGGGGACCCAGTGTTGAGGATCAGCGAAGTGGAGGTGTTGTTTCCTACCTTCACCACCTGGGGGCGGCCCTTCAGGAAGTCCAGGACCCAATTGCACAGGGCGGGATTCAGACCCAAGGCCTCAAGCTAAATTATGAGCTTGGAGGGTAAGTTTAAGCACCGCCTTCGCCCAATCCTGAGTCGTCCAAATAATCAACGACTTAAACCCAAAACCAGGAAATACTGCAGCTCTTTATTAAAAATGTTTTGCCAATGTACAAATACAATAAGGCATAACATACATTTAAATAGAGTCCGTGGCAAACAGAGCACACAAGGGGTACAACATAGCTAAATAAACCAAAATACAAAATAAAATAAGAAAATAAAATATAGGCTACAATGAGGCATAACTTAAGCTATGGGGTCTTCTAATAAATCTAATTAATTCATCAATTTATTTTTTGCTTACTTTTTTTCCTTCCTATACATTTCAATGAATCAAAGTTTTAAAAAAATATATTGCTGAAAAACTATAAGCAAAGGCTGTGTTTTTATGTATTTACTTTTACGAATATAAAATGTACCCAAAACAAGTAAAACATTCTAAAATTAAATGTTATGTTCTTATCTTCCATTATTATACCGAAAGCTACATTCTCTCTAGTAAACTGGGTTATTGGAAAGATTTGTTCTAACCAGTCAAACATATAACTCCAGAATGTGTTGCTGTAAACACACTTCTGAGTCACAAATGTAATCTATGCCAAAGCAAGTCTCACAAGATAGATATCATTAAATATTTAAGTGCAATTTCGGTCATCAAAAACACTCAGCTTTTCTATAAAAACACTCAGCTTTTCTATATCAGAATTCTTGATAAGAGCTGACAGCATTTCTGCAGCCATAAGAAAGAGTGATGGTGAAATAGAGCAGCCTTGTTTAATTCCACGACTTATAACAAATCGTGGATTAGTGCCTAGTGTTAAGGACACTGAGCTATTAGTGTTTTGATAAGAGGATCTAATCATGTTCCTGAACTTTTCTCCAAAACCATAAAGCTCCAAAGGACAGAAGATAAAAGGGTGTTCAACCATGTCAAATGTTTTGTAAAAATCAAGAAAAATAGTAAATCCATCGTTTCAGATTCCTATATTCAAGCATGTCTTGGACCAAGCGTATGTTGTTCTACTTTCTATGCCTGTGATATGTGGTTGTCCTGCCTAGCTATTTTACGATTAAAGCACTAACTGTAAATCGCTCAGGATTACAGCGTATGCTAAATCAGGGGTTCCCAAACTTTTTCCAATCGGGCCCCCACTTCCAGCATTGGGTAACATCCCGCGCACCCCATGGCTATTTCTATTGGCAAAAGCACTGTTCGTGACACAAACCGTTCACACCCTTCTTGTTGGTGGAGAGAATTGTGCAGGTTTAAAGCTTATTTCCTGCAATTCTACACATTTTGTCATGGGGTGCACAAGAAATGTGCTGTTTTAAAGCAAATTTCCTTGCAATTCCATACATTTTGCCATGTCTAATGTGAATTCATGTGATATTTGAGTGACTAAAAAAATTACAACAATATCTATGGGCTAAAAAACCTAAATGAAATACAAAACCGTAGACATAGGCTAGTTGATCTGGACATTTCTGACAAGTTATAAATAGCTCTCTAAGGTATGCAATGACAAGAGGAACTGATGTTGCACTACCAATTTGCATTCTACTATTACAACTTTCAAGAGTACGTTTAAAGCCGGACTGAGCTCCTTTATAAACAAACCAAAAAAAGTTTGGGAACCACTGTGCTAAATGACTAAACATTATTCTTTATTTGTTTTAACGTTTCGTTCTTGTATCGCATCGGAGCCCATCTAAATGCGTATCGAATCGTCTTGAAATGGAAAGATGCACATCCCTCCTAGTACTAGTACTGCTAGTAACGTTACTAGCTAGCTAGTTATAAAAATACAGAGCAGAAAATATCATCTTTGCTCAAATGCTGTTTGGCAAAGTTAGTTAAGCTAGTTAACTAGCTAGCGTCCGCTAATACCGCGTTAGTTATTTAGCCAGTTTGCTAGCTTGTTGGATGTGTCGACCCACCTAGCTTGCCTTGCCAGAGCTAGCTTGCCAGAGCTAGCTAGGTTGGCTAGCTACCAACGAAGTATTATTTCAGTTTAATTGATAACACGACCATTTTGATACTAACCTTTTCTTTCGTAAAAATATCAACTAGATCACGGACAGAGGCTCCAGTAGGAAAAGAAGCATTGCAAAACTGAAGAAGTGGACCAGAAAGAAACAACTCCATGATGTTGCCAAAGACAGTACAGAAATGTAAGGTTGCTTTGTCGAGCTACTACCGGATATTTACGCGGAAGGCCGAGAGCTTAAAAAAAGAGAGCTTGTTATGTAACGTGACGATATAGCGTTTTTTTTTAAGGGCTTTGTTTTTGCTACCAAAAATGTAATGAGTTTTTTTATACAGTACGGATTGGACTATTGTGGTATTCCTTCATTTTTTCTTTAAATGTAACACAAATAAAACACCCATCATCCTTTGCGGCAGACACACCAACATGGCAGCTTTGAACAAGGTTGTGTCATGTCTGAGGACTGGCACATGTGTGTTTCCAAAACGAGCAATAGATATTCGCAAGTCGTTATACAGCACAGATAGCGGGGAGACATCGGAAGGAAAAGCGGTGGAAGAAACGCAGAAACCAGCAGCCGACAAGGCGAAAAGTGGCTTCGCTGCAGCATATGAACAACACACAGACCTTCAGCAGAGGCAAGATCAGACGGGAACTGCTGTCAGACTTGGGTCAACAAGAAATGAAAAATCATTTGCGTCATTGCTACGAAATTCTCCTCTCATGCAGATGGGACCAGCAAAGGACAAAATGGTAATCGGGAAGATCTTTCACATAATCAAAGACGATTTATACATTGACTTTGGTGCCAAGTTCCATTGTGTATGTAAACGACCGACAGTGGATGGAGAGAGGTACCAGAGGGGGAGCAGAGTACGTCTGCGTCTTGAGGACCTCGAGCTCACATCTCGCTTCCTAGGTGGGAACACCGACACAACACTACTGGAAGCAGATGCCTTTCTTCTTGGACTGATCGAGAGCAAGGACGCAAAGATCAAAGAGTAGAACAGCATTGACTCCGACCCATAGACCTGCCCCGGAAGAGGACAGTTTTTCTTGTTAATGTCACTATTCTCACAGTATGGTAATTTGTAACCGAGGTCTTGAACAATAAATGTATCCAAATATATGTTTCTGTTTCATCTTGAGAAATCTGCTACATCCATGTTCAATGGTCATTTCAATTACCCATTTATTCTGGAAGAGTCATTAAATGTCTCATGCTTAGTAACAGTCATGTGTCATCATAACCCAAAATGTAAGGTTGTAGGTTAACCATGTTCTTTATCATCTTTAGAAAACGAGTAGCTCAAAAGTTCAGTCAGTTTTTATTCAGTGACATTATTTGCATCATTAAATGTGCAGTTCAGCATTGGAAATAACCTACACCAATCACAGAACACAAACATATCCCGCTTCAGAGCACCTCACACCTCAAAGTTACTTTTTACCTTGTCACATTTTGAGGAGTCCCTTTCCTACATTTAGTGTTTAAAAGAGTTGAAAGTACCCTCACCAATTTTTCAACTAAAATTGGCATCTTGAGAAAAAGATGAGTGTTATGAACTTTTTTATATTTCTATCTTTAACTGATGTAGGTTACTGTACTGAGGTATCCTAAAGACTAAGGCATCGGTACAATTTGCAGTTCATTAGCAGCCTATAGCTCTACATAAAATGAGAGATCCTGCGAAAGGTAGCAAAAAATACATAAGAATGTCACAGAGTACGATGTCATCTCTTATCACAGACTAGCATCTGAATTCAATGGTTAAACAAAAGAGAGGAAACCCTAAGACGTTTGGAATGGAACGTAAAAAATGCAGGCATTCTTTGTACAACGGTATGCCCTGAAAGCTTTGCAATTGTATAATGCGTGCAGTGATTTACATGCAGTGACTCCATTAGTAGAGCATCTCATATCACGTGTAATTGACCAGCTTAAATGCAATTCCCAAGTTATTGAGCAGAGGCAGTGAGGTATTTGAAGTGGTGATAAAAACTAGGGAGTAGTAGTTTCTTTGGGGTTGTTTGAGATGATGCAAGCCTTAGTTGGGTGCATTGAGATGCTTTGGAGGCACTTTGAAGCTATGGGTGTCCTCTACTATGGGTGTGTATGTGTCCTCTTCTACAGCAGACAAGATCACCATACACTTCAACCACACATGGTCATATACAGCCACTGTGAGAGAAAAAGACAGAGTGGATAAGGTTACGTTTTCCATAGTGAATCAGTGATTAAAAGACATATCATGGAAATTCAAATGGTCTCACCTCTGTGATATTCATTTCAGCAGTTCCAGTGCCTTCTCTATCCAACTCCTGGAAGGCCTCTGTGAAAATAAGGGGAAATATATATTTGTCTATTTGTACTTTAACACTATAATTAAGGCCATGAACATTTCTTGACCATCTGACCAATGACATTTTTAACCTGTAATTCGATGCAAGGCACTACAGGCACATCCCCCACAGACTCACCAGTTCAATCTCACATTAGGGTCTAATTATTAACAACTTTAAAGTGGAAATCTGGAGTTTGGACACACTGAACAAGACTGTTAGATGAAACATCTCTGAAAGTATTTCCCTGCTTGCTGTTTACAAAAGAAACATAACCATTGTTGAACCAATTTTTGTTATGTTGGGTAGCAGAAGTAATATAAATTACCCAGTTAAAGAAGAGTGCATGGACAATTCACATGCATTGAAGCTTAAAGGGATACTTTGGCATTTTGGCAATGAGGCCATTTATCTACTTCCCCAGAGTTGGATGAACTTGTGGATACTATTTTTATGTCTCTGTGTCCAGTATGAAGGAAGGTAGAGGTAGTTTCGCGAGCCAATGCTAACCTAGCGTTAGCACAAAGACAAAGTCTATGGGTATCTGCTAGCATGCTCATTGCCAAAATCCCGAAGTATCCTTTTAATGTGTGATAAGTAGAATATTAATGGAAATTATTAAGGTATGAAGACGTGATGAATGATTGTAAGCTTCAGAGGGCACTACATCAATGTCTTGGTGCTGGAGGACAGAATTACCAGTACAAGACAGAAGTCAAGAATTTCTCCTGGTCCTAGTTATGAAATGATCATGTGAATTCATTCACAAAATAAGTCCAGAAACAATCCCAGGCCTAGCCTTCACCCCCCTTTGCAGATTTAAAAGAATCAGATATGTATGCAAAATAATAATGGCTCCACTAACCATTCCAATCAGGCATAGGGGAGCTTACATATATCTAATTTCTTCAAGGCTAAATGTTGTTTCTGGACCAGGTTGTGTAGTCAAAGGCAAAAAATACATACTGAACATGGCTTCTAGCTTGACCAGACAGCAGACAAAGTTGTCAAAGTCGATGACCTCGTTTTCAGCATATCTGGCCACAAGCACCTGGTTCAGCCTGTTGTTCAGTTTAAATCCTGTGAAGATCATAAAGCATGTAACACACGAAAACCAGAGTGTTTTTTCGACATCACATACTGTAGTCTAAGCCTGGTCCCAGATCTGGTTGTGCTATCATGTCAACTAATAGTAATGCAATGGCAATAAGTGACAAGGAGCTGACATGATAGCACAAACAGATCTGGGACCAGGCTACTGTAGTCTAACTGTAAAGATGAAAGCAGTGTTATCCATTGATATCAATCAGTGGAGGCTGCTGAGGGGAGGACAGCTCATAATAATGGCAGGAACAGAGTGAATGGAATGGCATCAACTTATTCAGCTCCAGTCATTACCACAAGCCTGTCCTTCCCAATTCAGGTGCCACCAACCTCCTGTGATATCAACAGTCCTGAATTAACTATAATGTCATTGACAACATCAACTCTGCAATTCATAATGTGTTATAGTGCATAAGTAATGTAGAGTTATAGTACATAAGTTATAGTCATTAGCTGTTTCATTGAAGCCCCTGGATTGTGTTCAGTAGGTACACTGTAGCAAAACCTACACATTATTTTCAAGTTCAGGTAGCTAGTACATCTCTGTTTTACTCTATTTAAAAATATTTAGTGTCTACTGAACACCACCAATCCAGTAGTGCGAAGATAGAGTAATCACCAGCAGACTCCAAGGCCAGACGCATCTCATAGGAGCTCATACATCCGGACTTGTCCAGATCAAACTGGCGGAAGATTCCCTGGGAAAATAAGAGATTTGAGCTATGGGCGTCTGCTTTGCATTCTTGCATGCCATTGTCAATTTTACTATTACAGAAGTGAAATATTGTCATATAATTATCAGCATATTTCAACTCACCAGCCACTTTCTGATCTTATTCCACAGAATCTGAAATTCAACTATACCAAGGCGAGCGCTGCCATCTTTCTGCGTGCCAGGTGAGTCAAGGTGTCATGATAGCAATTGGAAATTGAGTGAAACATTTGTCAGTTAGTGTCACATATCAAAGTAATTATACTTTTTTGTGATCATGCAATTGGTTTTGTTGTGTGTGCATAGTATTCTGTATAGTATTTTTCATTAATACTGCTGTAATATATGCTTTGCCCAAATAAAGTTGAGCATGTATTGAAACGAAGGGTAGGGAGTGTTAAAGTGACTAGCTGAGGAAGGATACGTCTATTAGGCTGACCATGCCTCTACAGGACTCCATGCTGAACCCATCAGTCTTTAGGTCCCTGTCTGGGAATCAAATCAAATTTAAAATCACAACACACTTTACATTAAAACAATAAATGAAAAAAGTGAAAGCAGTAAAGAGGATAAATAAAAGAACAAGATCACAGAAGATGTGTAAAACAATCACTTATTAAAGGCCCGGCTAAAAAGGTGGGGTTTTAAAAGTGATTTAAAAACCTCAATGGTGTCTGCCCCTCTTACATGAATATAGGATAACAGACCACATTTCAGAAATTGCATTGACTGGATGATGAGTCATTAAACGCCCTGGACCTGAAGAGCATTGAATGAACAGTACTTACGTTTGGTCACCACCCTATTGAGAATGGTCCTGAGCTCACGGACAGAGATCTCCATGTCCTAAAACATAAAGCAGATAATGGTTTTGCACTCAAATGTCTCCATGTTCTTAAACATAAAACACATTAGCTTTGCACTCAAATGCGTTTCGGAACCATGCCACCAAAACCAAACTTGAAACTCACCTCCCCAGATAACTGAGCGAACATGGCCCTGAATGAGTCGTCAATGTCACTCTCTGAGATGTCCTCCTGTGAAGATATCAAGACTCGGTTGTCCATCCATGTTCATACATGGTCAACAAGCGAAATAACAGTGCCTTATGAAAGTATTTAATCCCTTGCAAAGTTCTGACGTGTTGCAGTAACTTAAAAATATATATGTTTTTTAAACAGATCTACACAACCTACTCCACACTTTCAAACTTAAAGAAAAATACATTATTATTTTTCCCGTAATAAAAAATGGAATGTCTCAATTGTATAAGTATTCACACCCCTGAGTCAAGTTCTTGGTGTAAGTACTTATTGCAAGGTAGTTGACACCTGAACATCTAAGCTTTTTTACCTCATCTTCAAAGTTTGCCACCACGTCATCATCCAGTTCTCTGAAATGACATGGCAAATATTTCAAATAATTTCCATAAATGTTTACATGCAATGTTTAGAATATACCAAAGCGGCTTTTTACATTCAGTAATAGCCATACAATACAATACGATAGCCACACAGACTCTTATTCCAATTATTTACCAAATTGTGCCAATGTCTAAAAGCTACAGTGGTATACAGATGTCGAATCTTAACTTGATCACTCTTTTGTCGCTGAGAATTTTCCTGCTGCATCAGGAAATTCAAATGTGATTCCCTGAAAAGTTATATTTTTCTCTCCATGCGGGGGCAGTCAAACGCTAGGCCTAGGTCCTATTACTCCAACATTCAAATGTACAAAAATGTATCTGAAATGCAGCCATACACATCAACAACTGTCATTTTATATAGCTTAATAACATAAAATAGATATTGTGGGTGGGTGGTTGGATAGAGACATGTTGGATAGGTGGGGTTGGGGGGGATGGGAGGTTGGGGATCGAGGCGCACTTATTTTTGTTTATTTTCCTTTACATATTAAATGTATTATAATTTTTTAACTCTGTAATATGATCATAATGATCAATGCTTTGTATATATGTACCTTTTTTAAAATGTATTTTTCTTTTTGAGTGGCAGCCCACAGGTGAATACAAAATAAATATGAAATTATATGACCCCCCATGATCATAAAAAAATCATAGGCTTTCATGCGCCATTGCGTAGGCTACCTTACCTAAGCAATGGTGCATGACAGCTTATGATTTTTTAGATCTACAGTATATATTATCGAGAAAAAGGACATCTTAAAACCAGTTGAACTGGTGCCCAGTGGACCTGCAGTAGGCCTACTATGTAGGTACGATACTGCATTGTATACAAATGCCGATTCTAGCTGCCCCCTGGCTGCGATTCTAAATATTTCTTCAAACATTCAAATCCTCCTACTGCAGGATAATTTCCTCCTGCGACGAAATAGGTCAAATTAAGATTTGACATCTGTACATAATTACCAACAACTGATTGAGGTGTATTGAGAAAACCAGACTAGAAATGATTTAGGATTGACAATTTTGCTGCTGAAGTGAACAGAACTGTATTTCTCCATTTAAGTTGCACATCCCTGAAGTACTACTGTACTGTACTCACTGTGTCTCCGACTGCTTCTCAGTGAAGACTCTGAGGACAAAGTCAGCCTCCTTCCCAGGTTCGAAGGTGGAGGGTACCACCAGGTACTCCCCGGGCGGCAGGCGCAGCCGTGCGCTCACCTCCCTCAGGTTGATAAAGGTCTCCGAACGTGCACAGGACGAGTGCTTCAAGAAGAAGTCTTTCTTCAAGTGAACACTTTGACAACCCTTAAACTGAGAGAAGAGGGACAGGGGGTAGATAGGGCTAGTCTGTTTGTGTGCGTGTGTGTTTGTGTGGGTGCGTGAAACCGTTACATACCTCTTCTGGAATCTGTAACGATAGATGACAAAGAAGGAAAATAGAAAGGACAAGGTCAGTTTTAGGGACATTTTGTTTTGGTCTATCGTTGATTCTTTGGTCACTGGGTCTCACATCAAATAAACAGACATTATACACAGAATCTACCTCTACTTGGCTAAATGTCTCTTTGCTTTATTCTACCCTTCATCAACTTTTATTATGGCTTAATTTCCTCCTCTGCTACTGGCATGTCACCTTGTCATCTTTGACCCCTCACCTCGTAGATGGCAAAGCCGATGGTGTGCATGTCCTGGCCCTGGCGTCGGTAGCGGCGCCTATCCTTTTGCATGAGAGCCACCAAGAAGCTGCAGGCCTCCTCTTCATCCTCAGGGTCGTCGTCCTCCTCCAGCAGGGTAATCTTATACTGGGGGTTGATCCAAAAGGTGTCTAACAAAGACAGAAGGCAGAGGTCATGATAATGCATATTTTGGGTTCTACCTCCTTTTGAACATAGCAAGTGAAAATGCCTGTGGTCAATTCTAATTCAACTCAGGGCTCTATTTTAACAAACCAAACGCAAACGGAAATCTTAGCACACTCACGCAGCACTGTGGGTGTGTCAGAAATATTTTTGTCGTTTTGACAGTGGGAATTATGGGCACAACAGCTGGCGGTGGTGTAAAGAGGCACGCTTTTCATTAATTTGTTGTAGGTGTAACGAGGGCTTGACCACTCACTGGCCAATGAAAACCTGCTCCTAAGCTTTTAATGTGGTTGTGTATTTATGGTGTTTGATGTTCCGTTGTCATGAACTCCAATTCATCAGGAGAGCATGGATGTGCATCCTATCTATTGAAGATTGTTTATTAAATGGCATAGGCCTATAGTAACCCTATAAATCAGCATAGTTATAAAAAAAACATGTATCCAGTTTTTCACAAAAAGGCTTCAACATAGGAATACTAACCTACACATTGCATTCACATTTCGGTAGCCTAAATTGCAATGCAGGTCCGAGCCATGGACATTGCCTACAAAACGTTTTAAGATTAGCCAACCTTCGCCGTTGATATGGTCTGTATGGTGACTTTGCCAAGTGAAGAATTGTAAAGGTAAAGAAACAAACAGGCAAATATCTTAGATCAGGTCCCTCCGATACATATGGCCCCAGAGCTACAGTACTTGTTCACTTCTCTCCTTTATCTGATACTGTCTATGATCCTACAGCACCCCCTAATGTCATAACTAGGTACTTGAAAGCGTAACAGTATATTCCTTATAAAATATGTTATGGTAAATTACATTTACATTAACATTTGTCATTTAGCAGACGCTCTTATCCAGAGCGACTTACAAATTGGTCTCACTAGGATGTTTGTATGTTGTAACATATGCAATCCATTAACAATATATGCAACTCATGTGATAAACAACAGATATGCAGTCAGTGGCTGATGAAGTTGAAATGTATCCCTGACTCCAAAATCAACCTCTAGCCCCTACCACCTAGGCCAGGTGGAATTGTCACCATATTGCTTACAACTATCCAATCCTCTCAGGTCTACACATGTGCCTACAAGGTAGTGGGTGTAGTGTAGTGGTCATGGTGCTCTCTCACTTGGATGGTTCCGGCAGCCTCCAGCCGTGCTGCCCTTCCTCCAGCCTCCGTCAAACTTGATGGTGTTCCAGAAACTCTGGCTGTCATCACTCAGAGCATCTGCTGTCAAGTTACAGATCTCCAGCCGGGAAAACTGACGCAGGAACTCCTGGAAGGACATCCTGGATATACAGAGAGCAGGGAAAGGGAGACAGATGGAATCTGTCAAAAGTTTGATAAAATGGTAATACATTTCCATCAGGTGTGGGTTGGGTTAGATTATTATCGGGTGCAGGTGTGGTATACAGGGTCCAGCCCCAACAAACAGGACACCATAGCAAACAACTGAGTGTTGTGGGGGGAGAACACACAAGGCGATATCTCGGAATGTGAACTCACCAGAACTCCCCGTCCTCCATGTGACAATTCATGTCCTCCCTTTCTGTTGGATCAATCGCATCCCACTCAGACGAACTAATAGCAATATCCGAGAGAGAGAGAGAGACAGACACAGAGAGAGAGAGAGAAAGAGAGAGACAGTGATGTGTATTGTTTATAATCCCCATTGTAAAGTGGTTATCCCACTGGCTATAGGGTGAACGCACCAATTTGTGAGTCGCTCTGGCTAAGAGCGTCTGCTAAATGACGTTAATGTGCCCTTGAGCAAGGCACTTAACCCTAATTGCTCCTGTAAGTCGCTCTGGATAAGAGCGTCTGCTAAATGACTAAAATGTAAATGTAAATGTAATTGATCAATAGAAATGTAATGCAAAGATCTTACTGACAACAACCTTAAAACTCGCTGCTCTGGATGACCAGGTGCTTTCGCTCTCCCAGCCCAGATGAGATGCTGACTAGGGCTGGGATGATACCAGTAACACGATACTCATTAGTATCGTGGCAAGGAAACAAAACACAAAGCGGATTCACCTTCTTTAGGAAAGCAGCCCTAATGTTGGAAACAAACATCATGTTGTCATCCAGAGTCACATGTATTTATTTTCCAAGCTATAGCAGACAATATTTTACATACAGAATGTTTTTAAAGGACCAAATAGTTTGTTCTGCTTCGTTTTTTCATTTTTTGCCATGGAAAAAAATATTGCGATACTGGTATCATCCCAGCCCTAGTGCTTACCAGCTGGTGGGCGTCTTCTCTAACATCTTCAAACTGTCACAGGCTGTAATCCACACCTTCTTCAAGGAGACCATTACGTCCAAGTGCTCAAGAAAAACAAGGTGACATGCCCAAATGACTATCGCCCCGTATAGGCTCGCCCCGGTCATCATGAAGTGCTTCAAGAGGCTGGTCATGGCCCCTGAGGACGGCCCACAGCATCATCCAGGACCCCACACACCCCAGCCACGAGCTGTTCACTCCCTTACAGTCTGGCAGACGGTATCGGAGCATGAGGTCTGATACCAACAGGCTCAGAGACAGTTTTTATCTACAAGCCATCAGACTGCTGAACACTTGAACTGGACTGACCGACCACCTGCACTGATTCTCCGCACCTTAGCACACATGCACTCACTCACGCACACACCCACCCACACAGATATACACATACACACATTCATGCTACACACACATCACAACTGCTGCTAACAGACTCTTTATTATTATTGCTAAATACTGCACAATTTAAAACACTTTCCCCCCAATCCCCCCTTCCCCAAAACAAGTGTAAATATTAGACTATAAATTGTGGCTTCCTGTATTATACTTATGCTAAAATGATTATTCTATTCTACTGAGTCATTTACTTTATGTTCGTATTCTTATATTTTCTTATTTCTTATTGTTGTTGCATTGTCGAGAAGGAACCTGCAAGTAACCATTTCGTTGGATGCCATGTGTATCCGGTACATACGACTAATAAAACTTGAAACTTGAATAGCGAATTCAGAAAGAGGTCCACTGGAGTACTCGTGCACACAAACAAATCCTTACACAAATCCTTACACAGACACACACGCAGCCTTTTGGGGGCCCTAAGCGAGCTTTGGTTGCAGTTTTAAAGCTAATTTCCTGGAATTCTATACATTTTTCCTTGACTTATGCCATGTTCATACGATATCTGGGTGACTAACAAGATCAATGGGGGACCCCTGGAGGTCAGGGGCCCCCTGGAGATCAGCCATGAAGGTTTAGATATAGCTGGCTTGACTAATTTACCTAGCAATCTTATAAAATGTTAGCTGACATGGGCTAATTGAATGACTGTCAGTGACTGACATAAGAGAAAAACTGCTGATGCACGTTGTGTATTCTACCCGACTGAGCCACGGGGCCCTATGCGCAGCGTGTAGTCTACGCAGAGGCGGCACTGCACACACAGTGTCCAGAAAAGCATGATGGTGATGTGAACTCACTTATCACTCCAAGCCCCGGTCCACTCCACCTGACCCCAGGGGTTACGAATACGGATCAACCTCTCCATGCGACCCCGGAAATCCACCTATGATGACAGACAGACACACACACACACACAAATGTGGGTCAGATTTTACTTAGAAAGTGTAACCACTTGCCAACTTCCAATTTGACGGTAGAATTTCTCAATCCAGATGTTGTTTGATAGTCATAGATGCCCGTATAACTATTAATTTGGAAATAAGTAATTTCTGCAAAATATTGCCTGTATACTGAAAGATCAGGAGAATAAGTGCCTCTTATTTTGCGATTTGTTTACGTCTACTATAATACATATTCCTGTTTTCACCACTCCTTTTCCTCCAATTCCAGATTCACACTAAGGTCAAGCTGAGCCAAGCTATGCTAAGTTGTACTTAGCTGGCCTGCTTAAGAATCCACCATGGAACCATGCTGGAAAGGACAATGTGGAGAAAAAAACATCTGCGCTATTACAGTATGGTTCGGGTCTGCCCTATAGTATGAATCAGGCACAATCGCCTAAGGCAGGGTTCTTCAATTCCGGTCCTGGAGGGCCGAAACACTTCTGTTTTTTATTTCTACCTGGTAGTTAATTGCACTCACCTGGTGTCCCAGGTCTGAATTAGCCCCTGATTAGAAGGAGAGGATGAAAAACAGAGGTGTTTCGGCCCTCCAGGACCAGAATTGCAGAACCCTGGCCTAAGGCTTGAAATGGCCCGCAGGAAGAGGCATATCCCTCACTTTTCCACAATTCATTATCCAAAGCCTTATTTTCACTCACTCACCTGCTTCAGACCTGTGACAGAGTAGGCATGGCCTTTAACCAGCTTCTTAAAGGTCACTGCCTCCATGTCGAAGGCACTGGTGATCTAGGAATGCAAACAGATGTCATCATACATATTCAATTATTACTACCCACACTTGGGACATGACATTTTTGGCCAAAAATATAATTGCGATTTTGCTCTATGTCAACAACAGACTATTTGTCTCTCCACTTTAAAGAGGCTGTATGGAGGTTAGGTTATTGTTGACCTAAAATGTTGGCTTGAGTGTTGCCTGTATGCCCATGGGCATGGGAAGATGTGCCCATTTCTGTCCAATGGGGTAATATCAAAAGCAATATTTCTGTCCATTTTAGGGGACCACTTTTGGCTCAAACCATCACCAGAGGCAAAAAGTTGAGAATACTGCAGCTCACAATTCCATTATGTGGAAAGATCGTTTAAAAAAAATAAATAAGCCAAGATTCATGATGCGAGTGATTCCGTTGTTTTGGGGAATTTAAAAGCTGAATGGGGGCGAAAATGTCAACCTAGATTAGAACATAGGACCTGCGCCAGTGACCTAGGTCCCGTCCAGAAACAACCCCTATCTGAGAGGACTGCATATGTGTACAGCAGGTTGTCCTGTGTGTCATGTAACAGGGACGCCACTTACGTCAATGGAGCAGCCCAGAAGGGAGCCTCTCTCCAGGGCTTTACCAATGATCCGGTACAGATCCTTAGGCGCCTTACGGAGCTCGTACATCTCTGCCACGCCACCTGTGAAGTCCTCAAAGCCCTCTGTGGTGCTGCCACCAGACAAGGCCTCGTAGGAGCCACTCAGTCTAACACAAAACAAAGGAATGACAATGTCACAATGTGTCAACCCTGGAAAATAATTATGTCCCTTCATGCAAAAATGCACCAGTATTCACCATCTACAATATTCGTAAATGAAATGTATGTTCATAAAACAAACATTACACCTAAGCACATAATAAACATATCATTATAGCTTCATAGATTGACGAAAGCTTAAGGAATGTATGATACAATTACAGATGTCAGAGCTAACTGGACTTGTGACATGTATGCTTTATGAACATACAATCATTACCCACTGTTTACTTGGTGTAACAAATAAAACTTTGCAAAAAGAAAATTCAATTCTAAGATGGATGCACTGTATACCTGAATTAAAGCCTGTTTTACAGAACCATTAAACATTTTTAAAGCTTTTGACACAGACAATAGCTAATATTAGGAAAGTCATACTTGGCATATGCCTTCTCAATCAGGGCACTCCAGAACTCGTTACCCTCAGCGGAGTGAACAAACATCAGCTCGCCATCTTTGACAGGCAGTCGATCATCAATGACAACGTCCACCCACTCTCCAAACTGCCAGAACTGTGAACAAACAAAACAGTCATTACTGTTGGTGAAGAATTTGGAGTCAGACATGAAGGCTATAATTGTTTTATGCTGTTTTATGCAACCTACAAAGGTTGATTTAAAATCCATCAAATCAAACTTCAATCTGAATATGACAAGTCACTATTTCTTATGTATGTAGGCTACCACGCTGTATGAAGCTGTATCATTATATTATCTTTCATTAAAATGTTTTTCTATTCCATTTCCTCTATTCTGTTTGATTGATTGGACCTGGAAGTGGAAGATGCCAGCGTAGTTGTCTTGAAAGGCTTGACCATGAGGGACCACCCTGTGTAGCAGCTTCTCGTTAAGGGTGAGGGAAGCAATGGCTGCCAGGAGCCAGCAGTCACCTAGCCACAGAGGGAAAATAGTAAAAAATGATCAATCAAATGTATTTATAAACACTGAGCGGTTGTCACCAAGTGCTTCACAGTAACCTGGTCTAGACTCCAAAGAGCAAGCAGATGCACAGTGGCCTGGAAAGCCTTCATACGAGGAGGAAACCTCGAGCGGAAGCAGGCTCAGAATAGAAGCACCTGGCCCAGATGGGAGAAGAGGTAGATAGAGGCATTTTCAAATGTAATCATTTCAACCTGGGGTGAAAGTGTGAGAGAGGGAATAGAAAGTGTAGGGCGGCAGGTAGCTTAGTGGTTAAGAGCGTAGTGCCAGTAACAGAAAGGTCGCTGGTTCTAATCCCAGAGCCGACTAGGTGAAAAATCTGTCGATGTGCCCTTGAGCAAGGCACTTAACCCTAATTGCTCCTGTAAGTCGCTCTGGATAAGAGCGTCTGCTAAATGACTAAAATGTAAATGAATAAATATAAGCTAGTTTAGCTGAGCTCCAAATGTTTTATTAAAATACTGTCAAAATAACTATACAGAAATCTTAACAGTCAAAATCTAAAGGCATCATAGCCTAAATTAGTCATGTGTGCATCTTTCTCAAATATTACCTAGATGTCTTAAAACACAACATTTACATTGTCTGGTGCGGTTTCAATCCCACCACTTTCAATGAAGGCTGCTGTTAGTAACAAAAAAAAAACACTTAACTCATTCCAAGCACTCAGCTCAAATCACCCTTGTTCAGCATTTAGTAGTGAGTGAATAGCCAACCTAATGCATTTTGGCCAGTCTGAGCCAAGCCTTCAAAAATGTGTTATTGTTTTCCAAAACCTCAACTCCTCTTTGAAAATTGCTTCCAATTTGCTTTAACTGAAATCATGCACCATCAGTAGACTACTATCAAATGGCATGCAGCAAGAACAGCTGAGATCTACACATGAATCATCACATTGTTAAAACCATCAGGCAACCTCAAGTCTTCTGGTCCAGTGTAGCTCAGTTGATAGAGCATGGTGCTTGAAATTCCAGGGTTGTGGGTTTGATTCTCACGGGGGACCAGTACGAAAATGTATGCACTCTCTACTGTAAGTCGCTCTGGATAAGAGCGTCTGCTAAATGACTAAAATGTATTCAGCTGTTAAGGGGTCATGTACTGCAACTCAGTTAGTGTGGGGAGTAAGCATTAGCACTGTTGGTTAAGGGCTGTAAGTAAGCATTTCACTGTAATGTCTGCACCTGTTGTATTCGGCGCATGTGACCAATAAAATTTGATTTGATTTGATTTTGATTAGCTACTTCCCTATAGAGAGAGCTATGGGGATTGCTAATGCAATGTTAAAGGTCCCTAACGTCACTACTGCGGATTGGGGGTTGAAATCCTAAGGCTAAGGCCACACTCAGACGCATGACACATTCAATTGTGTATGACCTGCATCATTGTCAGTTTTGGTCCGTCAACAGTACAACTTCAAAAAGCATTTGCTTCATCCGAAATTCTCGAACATAAAATTCTAGTGTGTCGGCGCCCTAATGTGGGTGCATGTGACAGCAGCCTTAACCATATAAGTGTATACTCAGAAGTAGATATGGTTAATAACTTAAGCCATGCACTGCTTGCTGGTGAAAAAGTAAAAGTATGGACCTTATAGTGAGGAGTATTATCAGATTCTGTCAATCATTGTCACATTTTCTATTACATTTCAAGCACTGATTAGCTGAACCTGAAGTTTGATGAGCCTTATAGAATGCTTGAAAGGCTACATAACTCAATCAAGTTAATTCCCAAAAACAAACAGAAGGGGGAGCCCACAGGCTGTGACGTAAAGGGAGAGTCAACTCCTGCCAAAGACAGAAAGAGAGAAGTTGTTTGTGGGCTGGGCCTTCATCCTGTCATGTGTATAATAATTACACATCAGACCGCCTTTTCCCTTCCAGCTAGACTAGAGATATGAGGAAACTTTAAACAAGACTTGTGAGATCACAAGAACAGAACAGTTTTGGGCATTATTTTTTGTTGCCATTTCCTGTGATCTACTCACAACAAAATAATTTTCTCACTAGTTAAAAAGGAAGCTGATCATGGCACTAATCACAACTGATAGCTCACTGATTGAACAATCTTTTATCTTGAATTCCATTCCAGTGGCTAGATCCGTTATCCGCCCCTCGTTATCCGCCTCCCTCCACCCTGTTTCGCAAACATACGCCAAAGATTGCTGCATGGGACTGGAGCCAATATCCATGAGCACGCTTTCTCTGTAGGCGTGTCCACTATTAGCCTTGCTGTGAGTCATTACCAGTATCTCCCTGACTCATAAATGGGTACCGCCACACTCAAGCAGTCAGCTGGCTAGTCAGGGTCATTCCTCTTTTACTCACAGAGCTACTCCAAAGGACATATACAGTTGAAGTCGGAAGTTTACATACACTTAGGTTGGAGTCATTAAAACTTGTTTTTCAACCACTCCACACATTTCTTGTTAACAAACTATAGTTTTGGCAAGTCGGTTAGGACATCTACTTTGTGCATGACACAAGTAATTTTTCTAACAATTGTTTACAGACAGATTATTTCACTTATAATTCACTGTATCACTGTATTCCAGTGGGTCAGAAGTTTACATACACTAAGTTGACTGTGCCTTTAAACAGCTTGGAAAATTCCAGAAAATGATGTCATGGCTTTAGAAGCTTCTGATAGGCTAATTGACATAATTTGAGTCAATTGGAGGTGTACCTGTGGATGTATTTCAAGGCCTACCTTCAAACTCAGTGCCTCTTTGCTTGACATCATGGGAAAATGAAAAGAAATCAGTCAAGACCTCAGAAAAACGATTGTAGACCTCCACAAGTCTGGTTCATCCTTTGGAACAATTTCCAAACGCCTGAAGGTACCACGTTCATCTGTACAAACAATAGTACGCAAGTATAAACACCATGGGACCACGCAGCCGTCATACCGCTCAGGAAGGAGACGCGTTCTTTTTCCTAGAGATGAACGTACTTTGGTGCGAAAAGTGCAAAACAATCTCAGAACAACAGCAAAGGACCTTGTGAAGATGCTGGTAGAAACAGGTACAAAAGTATTGTGACGTCACGAGAGGCTACACGGCTTTCAGCGGGATTGCTCAAGTAGTGCAAGGAGACAAGGTTCAAACAAAACAAGGATTTTATTATAGGTCTTGGGAAATTAACGAAAATATAACAAAATTCTGTTCTCTTGTGGCTCTTTAAGGGTTAACAGTTCAGGGATGTCTCTTCCACATCCAAAATCATAATTCTCACTCGCTCAGATAACTTTTCCCCAGCCTTACTGTAGTCCACGTTGCAGCTAGTGGCCAACCCAGCAAAAAGTCCTTCCAAATGTCTCTCACGTATTTCCACAGGTGCATATATCCACAGGTGAGTATTTCCCAAAGGTAAGTATCTCCAAATCCTTATATTCCTCATGGAAGTGGACGTGCAGCACTCTTGTCCTCCAGAGAGCCCAGCTTGGAGACTGTGTCTCTTCCCTTCCCCCACCTTCAGCTAATCAGCTCCTCATTTGTTTCAGCTGCGTGGGAAGATTGGCCATAGAGGGGTGGAGTTCCTGACCATACCAGCAGATGGAGCCATAGCTGTCTGGGTTTGCAGCCACCTCAGGGGGATGTAACGTCCCTCCAGGACACAGCCTCTCGTGACATCACACATCCCCCTCCTCGGGACCGACGTCCTCGTCGGGGTAAAGGCAGCGAAGAAGGCATCACGCCGGGAGAGGGCGTCCGCATTGCCGTGGTGCTTGCCAGACTGCTCTCTCTTCCACTCCTCCAACTCTAGGACCAGGGACTCAGCCTCCTGTTGTCTCTCCTTGAGTTTCTTACTGAACGCATCAGCCTTGGTTTTAGCAGAGTTTAGCTTCTGTTGAGCAGCTTTCAGTTCCTTCTCTCTCTCTGCCTCCGCATTCTTCATCTTGTTCTCCAACACCTTGTACTTCTCCTCTGCCTTCTTCTGGACCTCCTTACTACTGCGCAGGGTCTCCTCACACTCCTCGATGGTCCTGCGCAGCCTCTCCAGCTCCTCCTGTTGCTTAGGGAAGGAGCTCTGTTGGAGTTTAGCCTGGAGGATATCTAACTCTTCTGTCTTCATGTCTAACTGTTGCTTTAACAAACGATACCTCTCAGCGGTCCCCTTCAGACCAGACAGTTCTTTGTCCAGATTCTGTAGCTCCGTCTCTGTGTCGGTCTGGGCACCTGCCATCCCTATCAGAGCCCGGGCGGGAGTGAGTAACTCGGAGGATTGCACGGAGCCTTCCCAGGATGAGTCTTGCCTCTCCGTTTCCGAGGTACTCGGGTTATCCTCTCCTGAGACTCTCTCCAGAGTGGGTAAAAGGCTGGGCAGTCTCGTCCAATTAGGACAGGGACGGGAGGGAATCAACCACCCCCGCCGTCGTGTGTATGGTTCCCCGTGTGCTGGTCATTGTAAGTTCAGTAATGGGGTATTCTCTGGTGTCCCCATGGACACAGGAAACTGGGAGGACTTTCCCCGGGGTCAGACACGTTGGGCCCACCAAATCCTTACGCACCAGGGTGGCCCGGCTACCAGAATCCAGTAAGGCCTCCACATCATGGTGATTCACAGTTACCGGGCAGGTGGGGGGGTCGATCTGGGCCGCCATCTACGACTCCCAAGAGCGAGGCAAAACGGTGTGTGGGTGCTGAGCTGGAGGACTCCGCAGTGGGCATAGGTTCATCGGCTGGTTTCCCACACTGCCAGGAGATATGTCCCATCTCCCCCACACCGGTAACACTGTCGAGTTTCCCCCCTCCTGGTGTACTCTTCTTGGACCCGCCTGGTTTCTGGCTCCCCCTGGAGCCGGGATAAGTCCTGACGTGGCTGGGTTCGAGACCTTGGGGTCCTTTGGACGGGTTCTTCCCATTTGTGGTGGGGCCGCACTCCTGGGGTCTTTTCGGGAAGCATTCAGCATCTCCGCTGTGGCCTGGTACTTTTCCACAGCTTCCACGGTCAGATCAGCCGTGGTCAAGGCCTGTTGACTGATGAACCGTTTTGCCTCATAAGGCAGGGCGCGTGGTAACGATCCACCACAACGGCCTCCACCACCGCCGCTGCTGTATTCCTCTGCGGATCCAGCCATTTCCTTGCGATTCGGACAAGTTCATGCATCTGCGCCCGAGGAGGTTGGTCTGGTTGGAAGGTCCAGCTGTGAAAGCGCTGGGCCATACCAAACTTTGTGAGTCCATATCTGCTGAGGATCTCAGACTTCAGGGCATCATAGTCAGTAACCTGGTCAGGGCCCAGGTCCCGGACAGCATTCAGCGATTCCCCGGTTAGAAAGGGGGGCTAACAGACCAACCCACTGTTGCTTGGGCCAGGCTTCCCTAGTGGCCGTGGCCTCAAATGCATGCAGGTATGCCTCAATGTCATCGGTAGCTCCCATCTTAGATATAAAGTCACTTGCCTTTATTGGGCGGGTATTTTGGACAACCCTCTGTCTCTGCAACTGCAATTCCTCTGCCTTCAGAAGGTTGGCTTTCTTTTGCTCCTCCAAGAGAGCCACGTTTGCTTGCATCTGGGCTTGCTGGCCAGCAACAAGGGCTTTCAATATGTCCTCCATTTCCGTCGGCGGGGAGCCTACGGCCAACTTGGAAAACTGGGTGATCAAACCTTCGGTATCCTCCTCTGACATGCACTATTAACGCTTGAGCGTGCCCGTTTTCTCCACCATCTGTGACGTCACGAGAGGCTACACGGCTTTCAGCGGGATTGCTCAAGTAGTGCAAGGAGACAAGGTTCAAACAAAACAAGGATTTTATTATAGGTCTTGGGAAATTAACGAAAATATAACAAAATTCTGTTCTCTTGTGGCTCTTTAAGGGTTAACAGTTCAGGGATGTCTCTTCCACATCCAAAATCATAATTCTCACTCGCTCAGATAACTTTTCCCCAGCCTTACTGTAGTCCACGTTGCAGCTAGTGGCCAACCCAGCAAAAAGTCCTTCCAAATGTCTCTCACGTATTTCCACAGGTGCATATATCCACAGGTGAGTATTTCCCAAAGGTAAGTATCTCCAAATCCTTATATTCCTCCTGGAAGTGGACGTGCAGCACTCTTGTCCTCCAGAGAGCCCAGGTTGGAGACTGTGTCTCTTCCCTTCCCCCACCTTCAGCTAATCAGCTCCTCATTTGTTTCAGCTGCGTGGGAAGATTGGCCATAGAGGGGTGGAGTTCCTGACCATACCAGCAGATGGAGCCATAGCTGTCTGGGTTTGCAGCCACCTCAGGGGGATGTAACGTCCCTCCAGGACACAGCCTCTCGTGACATCACAGTATCTACATCCACAGTAAAACGAGTCCTATATCGACATAACCTGAAAGGCCGCTCAGCAAGGAAGAAGCCACTGCTCCAAAACTGCCATATAAAAGCCAGACTACGGTTTGCAACTGCAAATGGGGACAAAGATTGTACTTTTTGGAGAAATTTCCTCCGGTTTGATGAAACAAAAATAAAACTGTTTGGCCATAATGACCATTGTTATGTTTGGAGGAAAAAGGGGGTCGCTTGCAAGCCGAAGAACACCATCCCAACCGTGAAGCACAGGGGTGGCAGGATCATGCTGTGGGGGTGCTTTGCTGCAGGAGGGACTGGTGCACTTCACAAAATAGATGGCATCATGAGGAAGGAAAATTATGTGGATATATTGAAGCAACATCTCAAGACATCAGTAAGGAAGTTAAAGCTTGGTCGCAAATGGGTCTTCCAAATGGACAATGACCCCAAGCATACTTCCAAAGTTGTGGCAAAATGGCTTAAGGACAACAAAGATCCTGGTTCGAGTCCAGGCTCTGTTGCGACCGGGAGACCCATGGGGCGGTGCACAATTGGCCCAGTGTCGTCCAGGGTAGGGGAGGGTTTGGCCGGCAGGGATGTCCTTGTCCCATCACGCTCTAGCGACCCCTGTGGCAGGCCGGGCGCAGTGCACGCTGGCTCGGTCGCCAGGTGTACGGTGTTTCCTCCGACACATTGGTGCGGCTGGCTTCCGGGTTAAGCGGGCACTGTGTCAAGAAGCAGTGCGGCTCGGTTGGGTTGTGTTTCGGAGGACGCACGACTCTCGACCTTCGCCTCTCCCGTGTCCGTATGGGGGTTGCAGCGATGGGACAAAGACTGTAACTACCAATTGGATACCATGAAATTGGGGAGGAAAAGGGGGTAAAATACCTAAAAAATAAAAAAAGGGGGATGAATACTTTTGCAAGGCACTGTATGTGTTATTTCATAGTTGATGTCTTCACTATTATTCTACAATGTAGAAAATAGTAAAAATAAAGAAAAACCCTTGAGTAGGTGTGTCCAAACTTTTGACTGGTACTGTATATAACAATCTTTGTAAGGCCATTAAACCCCCTTTTAGTGTCAAACTATTACAGCACATTGACACCTAAACACATTGATACTCACCGAGTGCTCCTTGACAGATATCAGTCCTTGTGGCTCCGCCCAAAATGAACTCAGGGTTATCTGAAAGCTCCTATTGAAAATGAAGTAAAACCAGAAACAATCAAATAAATACATACAAATATGTACACATCGAGACAAATATCATGAATGAAAATGTGGCTGATGTTTTTAAATCTGGTGCAAAAGCTTGTGTAGCTACAGTACCCCTACTTATGATTTTGCAACTTCAACCCATGTCCATTTTGCACTGACACAGAAAGTATCTTTAGTCAAACTTTCAAAAAAGGTGTCAAAAGTAGATTGTTACTCTCTCAATGACATCAAAGCATCATTTGAAGAGTAAACAGCTGCCGCTAGTGTGAGAGAGTAGGGCTGCCCTCTCAGCCTTAATATGTTCAAATAATTTAGCAGCTCGTGCTGTTAGTTAGTAAACACAAGCAGCAGCTGTTGGAGGAGCTATGTCTGGCATGTAGGCCTCTAGACTGTTTGTTCACCACTCTCCGGCAAGGGACGCTGACTGAAGTGAGCATAGCTCTCCCGACCACCCACATCCACATTACCGTTAAACTAACAACAGTGCTGTCATTACCTCTGCTACAGAATGACAGTGTCATCACATGCTGCGTGAAAGAGGGATTGAGTTACATTCGTTTTTTGTCCACCAAACAATAACATTTTGCTGTAGTAAAGAATAAAATAAATGTTCCAAGACCAATACAAAACAACTATTTGAAAGCAGAAATAGACTGGCACCCAGGCTAGGTAGAACATTGTTAACACAGCAATGTATCAACAACCATTTGTGTATATATAAAATCAAGGAAGGGTGTCAAATTTGTTGTTTGAGTGTTTTATCTTTGCATGGGGTGGGAGGAATTGTCGGTAAGTGCACAGATGTCAGAATGATAGATTAATCTTTTACAGCACCTTTTCAGGTTTGGTGAAATGCTAACTCTAAAAGCCCTAACCCTCTGCTGAAAAGAGCATCTGTTTTTTTCTCATTACATGCCATTCATCGTGCCCCTCCATGCCAAAATAACAATTTAATTCTCAGCTCAGGCACAAAATGTATCTAGGGTGCCCTGTGTCTGCAAGTAGCACATACAAATCCTGCAGTCTAACCACACAGGAACAAGGGTTTGATTCAGAGGCTGGAGCAAAAGCTATTATGATACTACTAGAACAGCTTACACTCGCTCTTTTTTGCAATACCATTTATGAGTTTAGGGACAAATCCTTACTTGGGTTGATACAACCAAGGGATTTGCATGTGTATCTCTTGTATGGCTTCAACTACAATATTGTAGTTGAAGCCAGTGTAACTCCTATCAGTCTCTTACTGTGGGCCTCATCCACTCCACGCCCTGGGTTTTGGATGAGTGGGGGGCCAGCTCTTTGAAGCCCAGGGATGTTGGCTCGGTGGGGAAGCAGGGGTCCTCGAAGAGACAGCCGCTCTCCAGGCACTCCTGCTTCAAGGCCTCGTAGTCCTGGTTGAGGAACTTCAGCGCCCGCTCGTTGGTTCCCATTCCTTCAGCGTGTAGTCTGTCCCTCTGGATGCGTGCTGAGACCCCTCCGAATGGGTACATGCTGGGACGGACAAAAATAAGAGTGTGTGTGTGTGTGTGTGTGTGTTAAGAGGTGGGTTACTGGAAGCTAGCATATAAATAGCTTCGACAGAATACACTTGCAGGCAGAGGGATATTGTTTCAAATGAGAGAGGACACTGTACGATGTGGCTCATTATCAGTAAACGCTTTTTACTCATGACAATGGAGATAATGTCTCAGAACTAGGAGCAGTGATGGGCCCAGAGCAGCCATGGATAGGACCTTCTCTCTGAGTGCTGTCTGAATATTTCATAGATAAAACTGAGTGCCACAATGTAAAGGCGTTTGGATTATCCGGAATTCCACTGGTATTTTCATGTCAATTAATTAGTGTGCTTACAAAAATGCTAGCCTTTCGAAGATACAGTTTGACTATTGAGCATACACTTTCAGTGGAGTTTTTCACAAAAAATAAAAAACACTCAGGTCATATTTTGTTTATATGGCTGGGTACTTAAAGGGCAGAACAAGCACTACACTCAAATACTTTGAAGAGGCATTCTTCCTGGCCTGCCCTACAAAAAGTGATCACTGCTCTAACATAATTGGATATAGAGGAAGGACACCTTGTGTCCATCCATGCAATTCTGTCAGTCACAAAACTGAAACTACAGCATAAAACATTATTTGATGGTTAGGTTAGAGAAGGGACTACAATTCCAATCTGTACATTAGACTCCATTCCAGTCACTGAACAGACCATGACAAAAACACATATCTATATTATTGTACCTTCTGTCCTTCAGCAGCAGGCTTGGGGAAACAAAAGTCCAGTTAATGTAGGATTCAGTCTTCACAGATGCAGTCACAAACTAGAATTTCACTGTAGTATAGCAAAGCAGTGAGCTATACACACATGCAAGCAAGAAACACTGTTCTTTGTCCATGTTGTCCGTGTTGTACATTTCACTGACATGAGATTGATAAGGACAGCAGCTGGTAGAGAACTCTTATAGGTACCTATAGAGCTGAATGGTACAGTATGTCATGTCATTCACTAGGCTCATTGACTAGAGGGGGCCAGGGCTTGCTTTGAACACAGCGGCACTGTAGCATCACAGACCTATAACAAGAAGCAACTGTTTTTGAACGCTGAACTGTGTCTCATAACAAAAAAGGTTTATGGTATGATAGTCGGTCGTTGTAATAGACAGTACATCTGTATGGTACATCACAAAGTAGGTCCTAAAAACATAATTCAATTGTTGCAGACAATGACTCCCTTCTTCCATCCAAAGACACTTGCTGTGGAAATCAAACACACTTCAATAAACTGGTAGTGATGCTCAATTTTAAAACAGTTTGAATCTCCTTTTGTTTTTGCACTCATTTACACAATGCACCTAATACAATAAACAGAACGCGTCTTCTTCTATTACCAATAAAATAAATGTTTATGGGGTATACTCCATATTTTAATTCTGCTTTCATACTGTAACGAGATAAAAAGACTAATAATGCATTCATTTGGATTTATATATCAATACACAAGGCTGCAACAATACATTTGAATCGGGGCGGCAGGTAGCTTAGTGGGTAAGAGCGTTGTGCCAGTAACCGAAAGGTCGCTGGTTCTAATCCCCGAGCCGACTAGGTGAAAAATCTGTCGCTGTGCCCTTAAGCAAGGCACTTAACCCTAATTGCTCCTGTAAGTCGCTCTGGATAAGAGCGTCTGCTAAATGACTAAAATGTAAATGTAATATTGTTGATTGAAACTGAAATGCTTGTGGCAAGTCCATTGCAACTAAATCCAATTTGCCTGCCAACATTATAGGTAACAATGTGGCATTAAATTAGCATTTCTTGTTCATTTCATGGTCATCAAGAAAACGTTTCATGATCACTTCATTTTCGTGGATAAATCCAATAGCCTATACTGTAAGCCTACATCAAATTGATCAAATTGTTGCTTTGAGTATTGATAACAGTCTAGTCAGGTTCACACCCCTTCCAGAAAGCTGCATCACCTTTACAATAAGCCCATAATAACACTCAGTTAGCCTCCTTATTACAATTCATTGAACCACAATCTGCATGGTTGAGAGTCATTTCAAGTATAGGCCTATAGGCTACTTTACGTTCTGCAATAATCCCTGTGAATATCACATTTGTTAATGTTTTCAGTGGATCAAATGAGCTCATTATCTTTTTAGAATTGTATAAATAACAATGTCACAGAGTAGCATTTCATGTTTTGACAGTAAAGGGAGTATGACAGTAATGGAGGATTTCAGAGAGAAATAATTTTGTTTTAGAAATTATATCGTAAAAAGACAGATAAGATAACGTCTCTCTATGAAGAAAGTAGAGTCAGTCGCCTGCCATGTTTGGAGGAATCAGCTGACATGGAGCAGTTCATCATATCATATTGCATGATCATAACGTGCAAAACTAATTTCCATGACTGGACATGCTTGACATAGATTATCATTGCAATGAAGCATGGTAACATGCAATTTCTGTTTTTATGCTGAGTTTCAGCGCATTTCATTCCGGTAAATTGTCCAATTCAATAACACAATCACATAGAGACATGCATCTGGCATTCCAAATCATAAATCAGACATAACTTACCACTGACTCGAAATCTTTTTAGACACTTTTCGAGGTGACGTTCAGTTTCTCTGTAAACCGATATGTGTATATATGTATATCATGTCATATGAGTAAAGAAGGCCAGAACAAAGCTGCAATCAGTGTTGTTACTGCAGTGTCTTGCCCAGCCCATTCCGGTGGGAGGGGTTTAGCAGCGTCAAAATGATAGGGTTCGCTTAATCCCGCATGGCGCCCGCGTTGGTCTATTTTGCCTCTGCTGAAAATGGATTGCATTCGATTTGGAACAGGGCTGCCTCCCGGGCGTGAGCCAGGTGTCCGGTTCAAAACAAAAGAGACGCAATAAAGCACCTGTAGTAATTACATTTGTGTTTTCCCATGCAAACGGGATTGCGTTTGATAAAAACGCTTTATCTGCCTTCCCATTGAAAACTAGTTAGAAAATTCAAACATTTATTTGATGGAAAAGAGATGTTGTATGTTTCTGGGCGATGCATCATGCTGCCTTCTTGACAAAATGACCGAGCAAAGCAGATTACTGTTTGGTTTGTGAAGGGAGTCACGCTTTTACCCGATGACGTGTCGGGCCTATGCCAGGTGGCCCGCGGCTCAGCATAATCGAATCCACCAAACCAATTTTATCCACCCAATCATATTTAGCGTATTATTAAAGGGCCAAGATCCATGTGTAGTTGGTGCGCAACTGCGCATCATAGTCCGTATAGGCCTATAGACCGTTGGTTTATAACCTAAAAGCCTACATATAGCCGATGGATTAATTTCCTACTGTTAACATTATTATAATATAATATATTTTTATTTAAGCATTTGCATGCAATTACATGTGGACATTCCATAAAACAGGCCAAAATAAAAAGCAATTTCACAATCTCTACAAGGCATATTTGCTAATACAAAAAGTAAACATATTACAGTGGTTGCGAACAAATATATTGTTGTTCCTCTTACAGAATGACATTCACATGAAATCTACCACAGTAATACCATACCACAGTTAGTAATGTCTTACCGAATACACAACACCATTGAATAAAATCCATTCCAAAATGTGATATAAAAATCTAAAAAAAATCCATTAAATAATTAATGTAATACTTGTTTTTTGAACTTGCACATTTTTCTTTGGAATGAACAGGGGTCTTCTAGATCATCGCAAATGTTAGCCACTGTAACAAAAAGAACAGACCATCATATTGCATTAGGCCTACCTGTGTTGTGAATCCAAGCTAATTGCAGTACAATATCCATCATATGCAAGTCAGAGCAGTCTTCATTGTTTCTTTGAATAATTCATTCACTGACCTGATGGAAGTCGAGCTCTATGGAGCCACTGTCATGAGCATCAATCTTCTTAAAGACTCCTGTAGAAAATAGAGTAGTTATCAATTATTTACAGTAAAAACAAACACACATGTTACAGCCCAAATGATGAATTCAGTGCCTAATGTTAGATTTGCTTGATTTTATATAATTTAAAAGTTTTTAAACACTGTTTCTTCATTAGTTTTAAAATGACCACAAACTGGAGTTTGTGTTTCAGCCCAACATCCACTTGGTTTGGAAGAGAACAAACTACGTCATTTGGAGTGAAACAACAGGCTTTGGGTTATGATAGGGTAAAACAGATGTTCATAAGGCAACTGTAAGTTTAATTCCTCAAGAATAAATGGCTATATCATTAACTGAAATGATGACCATTGAACAACAGGAAATCTTATGGATTGGGATTTTGAGAAAGCCAACAATACTCACTGAACATCATATCCAGACGCATAAGGCAGGCTACAAAGTTATCAAAGTCGATGGTCATGTCTGGCTCAGCGTAGCGAGCTATGAGGATCTGATAAATGCTGTTGTTCAAAGTGAAGCCTGAGGAAGGAAAATAAGAGTTTCCTTGTTAGAAACTGAGCAGTGAAGCACTGAGTGCAATGACAGCCTGCATACCTAAGACTTTCTTTCTGTTGCAAACACCTTCAGTTCAGCTCAATTCACCTTACTCCAAACTGCTTCAATGGGTTTTTAATCTGTTATGCACATACATTATTCACTTCTATGACCAATAAGTTTAGGCCTTGCTCAAAGACTCTGTTTCTGGAATTTGAACTCTATGGTTACTAGCACCAGTCCTTTTCCAAATCGGGTGCCTCATTACAATACTATTGATATTTGTCCTTTCCCCTATCTACTTCTACTTAACGGTGAACACTTTCACCAACCCATATCTGTCAGATCAGCGAAATCTCCAAGGAAGCCAAAAAGATAGGCTCAATTAAAAAGTAGTCACAGGATCAGAAAATGCCAAGAGACTCGCCTGCTTCTTTCAGGGCCATACGCATCTCTGGAGTACTCATGGTGCCTGAATTGTCCATGTCATTCTTCTTATAGATACCCTGTAGGAACAAATGGCACATATTACCCAATTCAATATTTTTTTGTTATAACATATGGTCATAACAATGACGTCTTATGCATTACTGCCAGGATAAACATGGCATGCTCCACATTATCAGCATGGGTAAGTACTACATCCACTATTTCCAACTTAATGTAATGTGTAATTGTATACATTGTGCATTGTTCCTAAGTAGTATTTTGTTTGTTTATCTTTTAGTTTTGTTGTAAATGTTTAGTATCTTATGTTCCTTGTGAAGTACTAGTGTAAAAAAATATGAGCCCTTACATTTGTCGTAAAAGATAGTACAGATATGTTCAATGTCGATTAGATTAAGATCACTTTATTGGTCAATTGAACACAAGGTCCGAAATTGGACTTCTGCTTTTAACCCAACCCCTCCGAAAGACACACATACATTCACATACAGGGAGCGATGCAGGGGGGCTGCCACACTGGGCGCCCAGGGAGCTGCTGTCGTTAAGTGCCTTGCTCAAGGGCACACAATGGCATCTAGGATACCCTCTGGTTGCCAGCTCACTTCCAGACAGATTTTTACCGTCGGACATTTACATTTTACATTTACGTCATTTAGCAGACGCTCTTATCCAGAGCGACTTACAAATTGGTGCATTCACCTTATAGCCAGTGGGATAACCACTTTACAATATGTATTTATTTTTTAATTTTTTGGGGGGGGTGGGGTAAGGGGGGGTAAAATGATTACTTTATCCTATCCCAGGTATTCCTTAAAGAGGTGGGGTTTCAAGTGTCTCCGGAAGGTGGTGAGTGACTCCGCTGTCCTGGCGTCGTAAGGGAGCTTGTTCCACCATTGGGGTGCCAGAGCAGCGAACAGTTTTGACTGGGCTGAGCGGGAACTGTGCTTCCGCAGAGGTAGGGGGGCCAGCAGGCCAGAGGTGGATGAACGCAATGCCCTCGTTTGGGTGTAGGGACTGGAACTGGCAACCCTACAGTTGCTGGCTCGCCTCTCTAACTGCTCGGCTACCTGCCGCCGAAACGATGGCCATCTATTTGCAATACATATGAGAGTATTACAGGGGTCAAGACCCTCCGCTTTTCTTTGTGTGACTAATCTAAGATATGCACCTCATCATTGTTTTTGGTTGAGCATGTTCTGTCATACCTGTGGCGCCTGTTGTAGAAATTGCTGGGAACTACCAATAGCAAATAGTAATCAGGGCACCCACATCAGGGTAGAAATTCAAACCCTTCTCGACACATATCTTACCAGGTACTTCTGCACTTTCTTCCACAGAGTAGCGAACTCCCCAAGGCCCAATTTTCCATTTCCACTGTCCTACTGTAGAGTTAAGATTCAAACTTTCAGTACGAGCACACCATATCGAATAATTGGTTGAACATGGAACATAAGGAAATTCGTACCACTGGCAAGCAGATGAAAGCATTACTTTAGTTAATGTGATATAAGTTAGGAGATTGACATACTATAGTGTAGAACAGAGGAGGCTGGTTGGAGGAGCTATAGGAGGATGAGCTCATTGTAATGGATGGAATGGAATAAATGGAACGGTTTCAAACACAGCAAACATATGGAAACCACATTTAGAATGGGAATACTGACGGAAAGAAAGGATACATCCATGAGGTTGACCATGATTCTACAGGTTTCAAGACTGAAGCCATCTGTTTTGATGTCAGTTCCTGCAAAACAACAAAAAGGACTATTGAGGGATATTCCAGAAAAGGGAGATTAATGAGTTAGCCAGCAAATGTTTGTCAGATCTTGAATCAACGCCGCTCCAGATAGAATTTTCAGCTCCAGAGTGAGCTGAAACGATGGCAATGAATCATCCACAAAAAACCTGCCTCATCACAGGTTAGCTCAACTCTATCCTGATTTTGTGGCTACACTCACATGTTCTCAACCAATCAAATCAAATGTCCTACCTCCTCCAAGAATCACGTGGATGAATTTGCTAGTTGTTTGTTGCACTGATACATTTGTACTAGGCCATCAATGAGTGTAACCTAAATAATAAAAGCTTGCATTTGCTTTATTCATCTTTCTGGAATAGCCTTCAGGTCCATCTGATGCTGTGTGCTTTCTAAGTAGGAGGAGTAACAGAGACCATCCCTGAACAGCAAACCTTGGACGATCCAATGTTCCCAACAACACTTTGTCACTCAAGTCAACCGTGCAACTGGGGTGAGCAACAGTTGACTAGATCTCAGGGCGGGTGAAATCACTTGTACAATGGGCTATCCCATAACACTGCATAGCTACATACACTTCACATCTGCCTCAGATCCACAAAACAAAACTTTTGCTTACGTTTGGAGACAATCTTATTCATGATGGTTTTCAGCTCTGCTGCAGAGATCTCCATGTCCTGAAGAAATAAAATAAAAGACAATACATATAAAATACTCAAGAACCCCAAAGAGAAACCTTTTCAAGATGAATGATGTTTAGGTTCACCCTCTAACATCCTTTGTAAGTGGATGAGGTGGTTATGAGGTTGTAATGCACTGATAAAAGTGTCAAAAGAATGTACATCTCCTGCAAGCTTTGTAAACAAGCCTCTAAATCCTGCGTCGACGTCGTCATCAGATACAGTCTCCTAAAAAATAAAATAGTTGATATTAGAACATAATTAGAATGTTTATGGATGTAAAGATATGAGAGCAATACTCACAATAAACCAAGAAACAGAATTCAAACTTTGTTTTACAGTACATAAACGAATAGATATTTACTAGAAATGGCATGGTAAAATGGTAATTACATAGTAATAACCTATGAAGAACATGTTTGTTTCTTTGGGATTCTTCTAAACAAGGACGACTAGGCACTATTAGTTATTGTGTTAAGTATCAGAAAGTACCTTAAGTATTGGTACTACCCAATTTCCTAATAAATACCAGGTAAATACTAGTGGAAACAATACCATAAAATAAAGTGAAACCAAAGCAGTCTGTGCACTACTCACATCATCTAAGTCTGCCTTGACAGGATCGTCACATGGTCTAGATAGCACAACATAAAACAAAACAAAAATGTGATATCTTAGCAGGCAGTAACAAGTCAGACTATCAACACATTACATTTCAGAGGTAATTGTGTGTGCAGGAGTAATTTAATAATTTACTGAATCGGCCCTTGGCCCTGAAAATGTATGAAACCTGAACAAAGGTGAGAGCATTACCGAGTCTCAGTCTGCTTCTCGGAGAAAACGCGGAGGCAGAAGTCGCCATTTAGGTGTGGCTCGAAGGTGGAGGGCACAATGAGGTACTCCCCGGGGGGCATTTTGAAGCGGGTGCTAACCTCCCGAAGGTTGACGAAGGTCTCAGACCGGGCCTTCTGAGCATGTGTCAGGAAATAATTCTTGTCCAGGTGAACCTCTCTCTGGCCATGAAACTGGCAGGAGAATGAACCAATCAGGGAAAGATGCAGGGTGTGTTTTAAGAAACAAACAAACAAAAGGCAGTCATAAAGGTTATTTAAAGTACGGAACAGGTGTTGAAACCAAAATTATTTTCCAATTGTTTCGTTCTGAACAGAAACTATTTTTAAGTTCCATTCCGCTGTTCCCACCAGCAAAATAAAGTTCTGAACCGGTTCGAACCAAAAAGCAGTAACAGTTTATATTGTTCCTTTCTGTTCCTTTTTAAACCTCTGAAAAAAGTTTTACGTTTAGCTTGAAATTACATGATTTTACCAATGGAGCAGGCAAGCTATGTAGATGCATTGGACAGACAAGTGTAATGCAGGGTGCGACATGCGACTGAAATTTTGCGGGTGAGGAGAGCACTGGGCATTAAGCACTGGTCGTCTTATTGTTATGATATGCATTATCTGAATTAGGCCTACAGAATTATACCTACGGAGGAGCGGCTTCTATGAAGGAACTTTGAATGTCTTTGTACTTCAGAGAGTTGGCTTAACTATAACGTTGGACCAGAGCTAGCCCTTGATCATAATTCTCAGTTCCATCACATTACACATAATGCCGCCTAGAGTTTAAGAGCTAGACCAGAGCTAGCTAACATGCTTGTGTATGCAGAGCGGCACTAGAATTAAAATAAAAACACGTCTTACCTTTTTGTAGTTAATAAATCCAATGTGAAATGTGATAACTATAGTATCCTTAACTAGCATTGAAAAAGTAAATCCATTGTTCCCTAATAAAAAATATCTTTCCCTAATTTCGGAATCACGCCTGTAAAGTCAGTAGCTACAGTAGACTATGCATGCTTCAGAGGAAGGGGGGAGTGGCAGGTAGCCTATAGGTGCTTTGATGCATGTTTTTGTGGGACTGGAAAAAAATGCCCGGAACGTAAAATAACATTGTTAACCGGTTCCCATACTTTTAAAATAACGGTTATGTTCCTTAACAGTAGAGCTCACTTTCATTCTCGGTTCTGGTTCTGTTCTTCAAAATTGTTTATTATTTTCCAGTTTTTGGTTCTGTTCCCTGAACCGGTTCCAACCCCTGGTACGGAATACAGTAAAAGGAGGGTACGGTAGCATACAGTGAGGGAAAAAAGTATTTAATCCCCTGTTGATTTTGTACGTTTGCCCACTGACAAAGACATGATCAGTCTATAATTTTAATGGTAGGTTTATTTGAACAGTGAGAGACAGAATAATAAAACAAAAATCCAGAAAAATGCATGTCAAAAATGTTATTAATTGATTTGCATCTCTGCAAAACATGACTTAGTACTTGTAGTTTCTTGTAGTTGGCCACCAGGTTTGCACACTTCTCAGGATGGATTTTGTTCCACTCCTCTTTGCAGATCTTCTCCAAGTCATTAAGGTTTCGAGGCTGACGTTTGGCAACTCAAACCTTCAGCTCCCTCCACAGATTTTCTATGGGATTAAGGTCTGGAGACTGGCTAGGCCACTCCAGGACCTTAATGTGCTTCTTCTTGAGCCACTCTTTTGTTGCCTTGGCCGTGTGTTTTGGGTCATTGTCATGCTGCAATACCCATCCACGACCCATTTTCAATACCCTGGCTGAACGAAGGAGGTTCTCACCCAAGATTTGACGGTACATGGCCCCGTCCATCGTCCCTTTGATGCGGTGAAGTTGTCCTGTCCCCTTAGCAGAAAAACACCCCCAAAGCATAATGTTTCCACCTCCATGTTTGACGGTGGGGATGGTGTTCTTGGGGTCATAGGCAGCATTCCTCCTCCTCCAAACACGGCGAGTTGAGTTGATGCCAAAGAGCTCCATTTTGGTCTCATCTGACCACAACACTTTCACCCAGTTCTCCTCTGAATCATTCAGATGTTCATTGGCAAACTTCAGACGGCCCTGTATATGTGCTTTCTTGAGCAGGGGGACCTTGCGGGCGCTGCAGGATTTCAGTCCTTCACGGCGTAGTGTGTTACCAATTGTTTTCTTGGTGACTATGGTCCCAGCTGCCTTGAGATCATTGACAAGATCCTCCCGTGTAGTTCTGGACTGATTCCTCACCGTTCTCATGATCATTGCAACTCCACGAGGTGAGATCTTGCATGGAGCCCCAGGCCGAGGGAGATTGACAGTTATTTTGTGTTTCTTCCATTTGCGAATAATCGCACCAACTGTTGTCACCTTCTCACCAAGCTGCTTGGCGATGGTCTTGTAGCCCATTCCAGCCTTGTGTAGGTCTACAATCTTGTCCCTGACATCCTTGGAGAGCTCTTTGGTCTTGGCCGTGGTGGAGAGTTTGGAATCTGATTGATTGATTGCTTCTGTGGACAGGTGTCTTATATACAGGTAACAAGATGAGATTAGGAGCACTCCCTTTAAGAGTGTGCTCCTAATCTCAGCTCGTTACCTGTATAAAAGACACCTGGGAGCCAGAAATCTTTCTGATTGAGAGGGGGTCAAATACTTATTTCCCTCATTAAAATGCAAATCAATTTATAACATTTTTGACATGCGTTTTTCTGGATTTTGTTGTTGTTATTCTGTCTCTCACTGTACAAATAAACCTACTATTACAATTATAGACTGATAATTTCTTTGTCAGTGGGCAAACGTACAAAATCAGCAGGGGATCAAATACTTTTTTCCCTCACTGTATGTAAACATATGTAGCAGACCTTTGTTGACTTTTGGTCATTACACACTGCATGGTCGCTTTGGTTAATCCCTCACCTGTGGTGGAACCTAAAACAAAAGAAAAAAACTACATTTTCACCTCATATCAACTAATATCTGTTAATGTGATGCAATTATAATGCATTGTAAGAATTCTGATATGCATATATAGTCTTAGAATCATCTCATAATGACAATGAAATCCTGACTAAATAACAGCTATTTTCAGTCAGTTGGAAAATTGCAGCATCGAAAATAAACAGTTATCCAAATATATAAATCAGCCAACGCCAAAAACAAAACATTTAAATACATTTGAAAAATCAGCCAATGCCAACAGAGCATGTCAGACTCCTTTGAGATTTGAACACCTTGACTATCTAGTTCAATTTGTCCAAATTGTACAAGGAGTATGGGGTATGTGGAATGTTTTGTGAAACTGCTTTGCCCACTAGAACCTACCGCCTTTCCTCAAGCGACACCGCAGGGGGTTGAGAAAGACCTTCCTCACCTCATAGATGGCGAAGCCAATGGTGTGCATGTCCTCGCCTACTTTCCTCAGCCGGCGCCGGTTCTTCTGGATCAGGCCCACCACGAAGCTGCAGCCCACCTCGTTATCGTCAGGGTCATCGTCCTCCTCATCCAGCCTGATCACAAATTGGGGGTTCATCCAGAAGGTGTCTGGAGTTGGGAGGGAGGTAATGGAATAATCTGAAGAGTGTCTTGGATTTTTTAAAGCATGAAATAGTGTGAGTTTACTTTGTTTGAGGAGTGTTAAGCTGAATGAGGTTGAATACAACAGTACACCCAGCAAACCAAGAACATTCCTAGCCAACATTAGCTAACATTCCAATTATTACGTTTTAATTAGGTTTTAAACAAACATTAGCATTATATAATTTCACAAACAACAAAGTGCTATTTTCTACTTTCAAATATCCTTGGAATTATGTGCTAATTTTTTGAAACAGCTACCACTGATTCCACTAAACAAAGACACTGCGTAAACATTGCTATGAGTTTAATATAATTCCAGCTTTGTAAACATTGCTATGAATTTAATATAATTCCAGCTTTTGTACTGGCTTTTGCACTATTGATGAATATCAAATAGATTCCATTGAAATTAATGGTTCTCTGTTCTCTATGTGAAAGTAGAGAGACGAATATGGTCACTTTTGAAGACTTTAGCAATTGTACTCACAGGCGTGGTTCCTGCACCCCCCAGCAGTGGAACCCTTCCTCCAGCTACCATCATAGTTACACACGCTCCAGTGCTTCACAGAGTCATCCGTTAGCGTATCTGGGGTCAGAGTGCAAATCTCTATGCGAGAGTAATGCCGCAGGAACTCTGTAAATGACATCCTGCACATGGGCATGAATGGGTGGAATACTTAGCTGATACAGTTGGTAGGTTAAAGGGGACAGATACACTTTAAAGGTAGGTGCATTTTGTAACTTTCATTTCATTTTCATTTCAGGTACTATGAAAACATTTGGGCAAGAAGCGTAACAAAAAAACAAAAACAGAAAAACTAAACAGAATGCACCTTTCAATGGTCATAACATAAAACCTTTTCAGGCACAATAGTTACTGTTACGTGAACGCATATGACATAACAGGTGTCTAAGGCTTTGGCTACAGCTAGAAAATATTACTTAAAAGAGTTCTTAAGGCTTTGGCTAGATCTAGCATTTTTAGCCTAAGTTTAGCGGACATGAGTCAGGCTCATAGTCTTGTGATGAGGTAGCACCACCTGCAAGCGACTTCAAAATCAATGTCACTGGCCCAAGAGGAAATGTCCTATTGGTCTAGGTCAAGACGTTGGTTTCTCCTGTGAGAGACCAGGGTTCACATCGCGCCCGTGACATAAGGGCGACATTTTCGTAGTGCAAAACCATTGTTCAAAATTAGCATAAACCTTAATATAATTTGGCAGTGTGATTTATTTGGAAACTCTTCTTCAAGAATAAGCGTTAAAAGGAGGCAGTTATCTAAACTCTAGTATTAATCACCTTATAACACACATTGTTGAAAAGTTTGTTACTTGGCATTTGGTGACATAAGTATGAAAAATGTATGCACTCACTAACTGTAAGTCGCTCTGGATAAGAGCGTCTGCTAAATGACTAAAATGTCAATGTAAATAAGATATGTAATGTTTATGACATTATTATGACACTGTTGTGGGGAGCAGCTCAGTGTGTTACCAAAATGTGTTAATATCAGACACATGGTTATCAACTCTAAATAACTAAAATTGTTGTACCAGAATTCTCCATCATCAGCTTTGACATTCTGGCGCTCTGAATCATCCACGGAGTTCCACTCGGAGGAGCTGCAAGGAGGGCAAAGCAGTGAAAGGTCATTTTACTATAAGGTACAAGGAACATTCATTTCTCTGAGCTATTGTTCTGATAAAGGCACACCTGTCACTCCAAGCCCCTGTCCACTCCACTTGACCCCAAGGGTTACGTATTCTGATCAGCTTCTCCTTACGGCCACGATAGGTCACCTAAAACACATGCACTTACACATAAGTACCCTCATGGACCCATGTGGGTGGTGGAATGATTGCATCTTCATAGTCATTATCATTTGGGTGACACTTTACATTAAGTCACCCTTCTGCCATAACCAGAATGTTTATAGTTAGCAGAATGTAACTATTTATATTTTTTTATTCTACAGTGACCAAAATGTTAAAAATTCCACGCATCTACACCATCTACTTTCATTTTGGAAGGCTTTCATTTTGGTTCTCACCTCAACAGCCCCTGTTAGGGAGTAGGCATGCCCTTTCACCAGCTTCTGTCGTGTGACTGCCTCCGAATCAGCGGCACTGGTTATCTGCACCAACACAGGAAAACTGGGATTAGACCAAAGAATTGTAGTGGTGTGAGAAAAAACTTGGAATGAACTATGAACTGAATTGTTACACAAGACCTAGATGTTCATACTGAAAATATTTTAAACTTCAACTCGACCAGGTTACTTCCTACCAAAATACTTTTTCCTTGCCACTGACACGCCTGCTTGGTCTTTTGTCTTTTAGGCTTAGGTCTAGGTTACTGTTATTAAGCATTTTGTAACAAATGTGTTTAAAAAAGCACTGCAGAATTTGATTGATTGATTTGTTTATGTTACACATTTTCCCCTTTCTACTCTACCTCTCGTAATGTATTTCACACATCCATTTTCCATTTCTAAACGCACACACTGTGCAAAGAAAACCTGTATAACCAACACACTATCCAACAGGATAACTTGAAACATATATTTTAACGATGCCTATGGTGACAATTGTGCTGTTAAAATAAACAGCGTGAAAAGGACAGAGAAGAGAGCCTTACGTCAATGGAGCAGCCAAGCAGAGCCCCTGACTCGATTGCCTTCTTAATAATCTGGAACATGTTCGAAGGGGGTTGCCTCAGGTCGTAGTTCTCTGCAATGCCCCCAGTGAAGTCCTCAAAGCCCTCAGTGGTGGAGCCCCCAGACAAGGCCTCGTAGCAGCCATTCACCCTGTGGGCAAGACAGAAAGACTGTGAAATTAAAAATACTAGATCACACAGATGTTTAAAATAGGTCACACAATATTTTCCCTACAGTGCCTAAAGAAAGAATTGTATTCCTAGCATTTGCCATGCAATATTTGCGTTCTGTCAGCATAGATTTTTGACTGCTACACTGGCAATTTATCATTAAGCGCAAGGAATATAGACTCACTTGGCGTAGGCCTTCTCCAGCAGTGCACTCCAGAACTCTGAGCCCTCAGCTGAGTGAACAAACAGCAGCTCTCCATCTTTTGTGGGCAGCCTGTCATCAATGACAACGTCCACCCACTCCCCAAACTGCCAAAACTGTGTAATGGGGGGGAGAGAAATTAATCAATACAATTTCGTACCATAATTTGTCAGTTTAGACCATGTGTATTTTCAACCTATGGATTTAAATGTTTAAAAACTAGTAGCATATTTTGATTACAGTAAAGGTACACATTGTTACCTATTTGTATTTTGGGTGAGTACACATTGATTACAAATTCTACCAAACAAAAGCCTAACATTTGTTCACTTTGTTCACTTTCATTTTACCTGAAAGTGAAAAATTCCAGCGTAACTTTCCCCAAAGCTCTGTCCAATGGGGACCACTCTAGCCATGACATCTTCATTGAGCGTCAAAGAGGCAATGGCAGCCAAAAGCCAACAGTCACCTAAATAAAAAATAAAAAACAAAGAACAGGATCTAAGTTTGTATATTTGGGTTATTTATATAGATTAAGGTTGTGTACTTTTTGGGAATATATGTATTATCATGTTTACCACAAGCAGTGAGTGCACCAAGGTATTGCCCAATGCAAACAAGAGTGCATTGTGACATGTGGCAACACACTGGAAGGATATGTCTGTAGCTAATCTCCTCTCATATACTGTAGGTTTGAATGGGGACAGGGAACAATAAACAGATCTGGTAAGTCCACCCAGACAACAGCGAAAAGCCAACAGTCACTTGACAATATAATAACTGATTCTAAGTGGTTTAACTAGTTGATTCAGGGTTATCTATTATATTTTCAATGCAGTTGTGACATTTGCAATGGTAGGCTAAACATTAACTGGAGACAAACATTTCTGTAAACTAGCGTCCTATCATAAAGTTTGTTATGAGGACATAGGCCATTAAGTTAAATGTTCAAGTTAAGTCAACTGAGGAAATCAAATTAACAAAACTAGGTAACAAAATATTAGTTATATTATACAGTTTTTCTCAATCACGTGCAAGTGTTTTTTTTCCGGAACTGTGGCCAAACGTACCTATAGCAGAACAACAATGATCAAATGCCCAAATTAATTTGCCAAACTTCTGATCACTTTCTTGTCTTTGTATCTGGATTGCATATCTTAGATGCCCTTTTGCAAAACTATAAATATAAATGGAATCAGTTAATACAAAATTCGGTAACACTTTTCTTGACACCTAGCGTCATAACACATTATGATACGGTCATAACCATGACATAATATGTCATAACAGCTGACATAACTTGTCATAACCTGTGATAATATGGTGATAACACTGTCAAGACCCATTTATTTACACCTGTTGTGACATACACTACCGGTCAAAAGTTTTAGAACACCTACTCATTCAAGGGTTTTTCTTTATTTTTACTATTTTCTACATTGTAGAATAATAGTGAAGACATCAAAACTATGAAATAACACATATGGAATCATGTAGTAACCAAAAAAGTGTTAAACAAATCTAAATATATTTTATATTTGAGATTCTTCAAGTAGCCACCCTTTGCCTTGATGACGCTTTGCACACTCTTGGCATTCTCTCAACCAGTTTTGATGTCTTCACTATTATTCTACAATGTAGAAAATAGTAAAAATAAAGAAAACCCCTTGAATGAGTAGGTATTCTAAAACTTTTGACCGGTAGTGTATATTGCGTTATTCTATGGCTGGTTATGACACCTACATTCAAATGTGTTTTTTCCCTGCCAAGAAGTTTCCTTTCGATTGAAAGTTTGTTTCTTCAATTCTGTGTTGTTGTTGTATTGAATTCTTTAAAGTCATGATTTTAAACTTTATGACACTGTCAAGAAGCAGTATGACCATCCTGTGTCACTTTGCTTGGACTAAGAATATACACTTTATGACACTGTCAAGAAGCATTATGACCATCAGAATCATATAAGCCAGATAGGCCTATTACATACATGCCCTTATGTCAGTCATCAGTCAAAAAGAGGGTGTCTTGTCCTGTTCCTGAAATCTGCTCCTGCATTCATCAGCAACAGAGAATTGGGGTAGGTACATCTCTGACATCAATGTGTGAGCAATTATAATGATATTTCAATATGGTCAATTTCAGAAAATGTTATATAACATAAAAATAATGGAATGTTTTGCCTTGTGATGTAGGGTTTGTGGGTTTTGACACTCTTATGTAGGTGTCATAACCAGCCATAAAATAATGCAATACAGGTCTAAATATATGTGTTATTGTTATGACCATATTACGACAGCTGTTATAACATATTATGACATGGTTATGACCATATTATAACGTGTTATGACACTAGGTGTCAAGTAGCCATAAAATAATGCAATATATGTCACAACAGGTCTAAATATATGTGTCATGACATTGTTATGACCATATTACGACAGATTATGACAAGTATGTCAGCTGTTATGACATATTATGACATGGTTATGACCGTATCATAACGTGTTATGACACTAGGTGTCAAGTAAGGTGTTACCCAAAATTCACTGTTAAGTGTTTTGTTCTCCGAATCATCACACGTTTTCATCAGAAGATAAATAAGTCTGAATATGTTCACTGTTTCCAGCCATCATCAGTAAATAATAGTGCACAAAATTCTAAATCACTCCATCAGTTCTATATTTTTACAACATTGCGGACATGCAGAGGTGCAGAGAATAAGGTTGGGTTATTTCTAAGTAACGTTGGGTAAATTCTAAGTCGTCATCTCCAACATTGTGACCTTCCATTACAGCGCTTTGCTTTGGTGTGTGTTGAGGCCTATACATTCATCATATAAGTTGTGTTTCTCCACTGTATTTATATTTCGTTGTTGGGGATTGTCTGCTTGGTGATGGAAAGGCTACAAACCTATAATCAGACCAGCCTCCGTATTAAATACATGGAATTGGATCATGATGATACAGATGAATGAATCCTGCACACAATGTGCTTATTTTCCATTTTCTTATTGATTAGAAACAATATTTGATTTGATGTGTATTAATTTATTTGGTGAAGAATACATAAAAGGACAGTAATTGCCCATAATACTGCACCTTGATTGTTGAATTTCCAATTTTGATAATTAAGTGACTGCAAAGAAAATATATTGATGTAATGGGATTTTTTTTAAGACAGACCAACTTTCTGTTTTGTCAGCTTGACTCAAGAGGTATGCATTGTTGTGTTAATCCTTTTGCAGGCAGTCGTTCTCTTGATGATTGTATTTGTGATTGATTAATGTATTTGCTGTTTTGAGAAGGTAACTACATTAAAAAAATGCATTTTCTGTTTTGCAAAAGGCCACAGTGTATAGTGTACACTGTTTTGAAAATCAACAACATTGTTCCAAAAAACGCTTGTATGCGATTGAGACCATTTTAAATATACAAGTTAATGTAACTTAATATTTCACATCAGCATGGTAACTAAGTTGAAACAGCTAAACAATTTACAGCCTGGTATACATGCTCAGAACATATCAACCTAAAATGAAGCATTATAAATAGGCCTTAAAGATGTCAGTTTACAAAAAACTGGCACACAAATGGCAGTGCCTCTGAATGAATAAAATACTATTCAAACTTCTGCAACCTACTAGTGTCCTGGCTCCTACAAAAGAATGCTTAGCTGTCATGCATGTTTTCACAGTGGTAGCTTTGAACAAAGAGAAACTAGAATTCTGGTGTGGTTTTACAGAGGCACGCACACAAGTGGTGAGTCAGCCTGTGAAAAACAAAAAAAGATTTTCTCCAATTCTGCAAACTAGTTACAACAGGGGAAGGCAGACTGTGTATGTGCGTGTGTGCGTGTGTGCGTGTGCCCACATGCTCATGTGCGTGTGTGTGTCTGTGTGTGGTCTTCACTTCCCACTTGGGCACTGTCTCCTTAAAAGTATATGGTGCCCTTTATTAAACCAGGGACAAACAATGGCCAAGCCCCTTTCTGTGGTATGAGGGTGATATCAAATTTCAGCTGCATTTTTACAAGGCCAAATAAAATGTACCTCTGTGAAGGGCACTTTAATGATCCCTTTTAGATGATTGCCCTTCCTGAATATGTACTAGACAAGGCACAGTTATATGTTTCAGGTGGTTTGTATTATTTATTTGGCAGAAGGCTGGACTCCACGATAAACAGTGCTGGGGAAGGCCATAGAGGGCTTATGCAGTGCATGAAGAATGTAGACGTTTTAAGACATGAGTGTAGGGGCTGTACTAGTCCAATTTGCGTTTTGATGCACTGGGGGCTTTTTCCAAAGGCAGTTTTCCCATAAAAATTGCTTTGCAGTGGAGCCTACAAGAGTGTGAAATAACTTACCTAGAGCTCCTTGACAGATATCTGTTCTGGTGGCTCCTCCAACAATGAACTCTGGACTTGAGCACAACTCCTGAGGATATTATGTCACGTTTAACCATGCATTAACCACAACAGCAGAAAAACAAACAAAGCCTACAGTCTATTCTATGCTTAGGATATCTCATATAAAAGCAAAGGGAAAATTGACAAATCTAGTAAAATTGTCAAATGGTATATTAAGACATTCACAACCTACATAGCATATGAAATATTGTCATGCCGTCGCTATTGCCAAATTCTTTACAATAATTGAAGTGCATAAATCAATGCTTAGCTTGGTTTTATCCTGGCCTCTTGTGGACAATTCTTGTCTCTGCAGCATGAAAAGGCTATTGACGCAGTTGAGTTATTTTGCGTCAAAAGCCCCTCTACTGAATATTTTAGAAAATACTCGCAGAATAGGCTATAGGCAAAATGATGCACGGGGTAGTTTAAAACGCACGGGGCAACAATACGAACGGAGTAAATATGATGGGAAATAGGAAATCCGTATATGTTATAATGTTTTAAATAAACATTTCTAAATAAACTAAAGCATATAACATTAATGGGTGGATTAAAAATAGACTTACTCCTGGTCTTTTCCATTGCACTGCTTTAGTTTTGTACGAGCTTGGTCCAAGTTCATTAAAGCCCAAAGACTCGGGTGCGGCTGGGAAAGTTGGATCCGAGAATAGCCCTCCTCGACTTAAACATTGCGCCCTAAGCGCTTCAAAATCCTGATTGAGATATTTCACGGCATTGGCATTGGTGCCAAATCCTGCAGCCAATGCCCGCTTTTTGGCTAGGTTAGACGCCATTCCAGACATTTTCAGTGAGATGCTGTATAACTTCGCTATCACCAAAAATTTACAGATGTTTCAGTCCCATGGAAAGTTTTGCTGTGACTCTCCGCCCAAAACTTTTACAGGCGTGGCTTGTCAGAAGCAAATGAATGAGTGTTTTCTCAACATCTCTTACGGAAAAAGAAAGTGATCTCCAGACAATGTTCACATCTTTAATTGCACATTAACACATATTTTAAAAATAAATCAACTCAATGCACGTGGATTAACAATTTAGCTCCAAATTCCAAAATCAAACTGCATCAGAGATCTCTACCATTCACTGGGCATTTAACATTAATTGAACGTTCTCTGTAATGTAGCCAACACTGATAGCCTTTCCATTAACAAAGTCAACTAATAATAGTCTAGGCTAATAGTAACTAGTCTACTTTGCATAAAAGGGGTCCCTTTGAAGGACCATCAATGTCACACACACACACACACACACACACACACACACACACACACACACACACACACACACACATACACAGCACTCCTCTTTTGCTGTTGTTGTATGTCAGCTACAATTACCCCCTGGGAACTAATACAGGTCATTGAATTGAATGTGTTCCTCAACAATGCTGAGACGTCTTAGGCCAATACCTTTATGGTGCAGGCAGCAGATGCCACACCTCCACCTCTGTCTTTATAGACTGCAGGTGAATTGACTCCACCCCTTCACACCTATCTCCCCAGTCCCAAAAGCCTTTTACTATACACACAGGAGCAATTACAGCACAGTTCACAGTCACACTTCACATACTGCAGCCATCTGAGTTCACAGCACCATGTCCAGTATAGCTAACCACTTGGCCAGGAGGAAAGCTAGGGAGGAAGGTGAAGGCAGCAACGACAACGCCATCCCCTTTAACAAGCAAGACTTCCAGAGCCTGAGGAGAGAGTGTCTGGAGAGCGGGAAACTCTTCAGTGACCCATCCTTCCCTGCTGATTGGAACTCTCTTGGGTACAATGAGTTGGGTCGCTACTCCTCAAAAACCCGGGGCGTGGAGTGGAAAAGACCGACGGTAAGGACTTTGTCTCAGTATAAGGAGGATAGCTGAAGGATATCCTTGTATATCTACAAGGACGTGGCAGCCAATTCACGTTTCACATGATATTAGCCATTTCTGTTTTAGTAGTTTGTTAGATGTGCAGCAACAAAGAGGCACTTATCAATCTGATTCTTGCTTTGGTTCTTGTTGCAATTTCATCAAGATATATGTATCGAGCTCACAACATGTCTTTTGGATTAATAACTTGTTTATGCTTTTGTTTTACTTTGTTCTAGAAGGCCCCATTGTTTTCCTTTCGCTTACTTTCTGTGTCCTTATTTAATATTCTGTGTATTGGGATTGTTCAGGATTTGTTCACAAAAATACATGGATGGACAATTTTCTTCCCACAATTGACAGATTAAAATGAAATTGTAAGGTGGAACAATTAACACCCCAACCCCACCTCCTCCCAAATAACTTTTGTGTGTGTTTTGACTCCTGCTGTCCATGTCACCAGGGTAACCTCCTCATGGCTCAAGTTTCTAAGAAGGTGCATTGGGGCATATAGGGGTGGTGGCAGTCATGAAAGGGACTAAGTTATGCCCCAATGACTTATTTTCACAGACAGGTGGAATATATTCAGGCATAGATAGGCTTAATTCTGATTTAGTCAATAACAGAACATTTGATTTCTTCATCATTGATTGCCATTAGGTGACATTTCTCCAGTCTGTCTCAAACCTCTTGATTGAAGATTAACCATAGTGCAGAGAATTATTTAGATGTGTTGGAAGGCAAATTAAGTCTTGATAAAAATGTAATTGCAACTTACTGCCTGTATTTGTGCTGGCACCCTGTCTCAAGCATGCAAATTCAATGTACTGTACCTATATTCTGTCACTGTTTTTGCTCTGCCCTTGAAACAAATTACACTCCATACAACTCATTTGGTCTTAATGTAGGGAAACAATTCATGCCTTATATTGTGCATTTTAGCATCATCTGGAGCAAAGTACCAATTGCTTAGTCTTTTTAAATGAACCGAATTCCTCCTATATTCATTCTGTTAGTTAAACAACCTATGCGTTTTCCAAACAGGAGTTGTGCTCAAGCCCTCAGTTCATTGTTGAAGGAGCCACGAGAACTGACGTCTGCCAAGGGGCTTTGGGTGAGTTTGACATCTTATCCCCATACCTATATTGTTCTGTATATTTGCCATAACATGAGATAAAGTGTGATGAGATTATACTTTGATGTTTGAAAATAAATTAGCTTTACATATCCAAACGGCACCTTTACAACACCAATTCCTTCCAGACAATATAGTGCACATCCCAAAGCAGGGTTATTAAGGATGTTATCTCACATTGTGATGTAGTGGTGTTGAAGGAGTCAGGCGCAGGAGGGTAAATCACAGAATAACAGGCTTTAATCCGCAAAAATACAGGGTTACGCAGAAATGCGTCAAACACACTCCAGGGCACAAAACAGGTGCACTGGAAAACACAAGGCACACAGGAAAATACTCCCGTCGAACAAAATACACGAGCTCCACCAAGCTTCACTAACCTTCACAATAAACAATCACCCACAAGGACAAGGGGGCAGAGGGAACACTTATACACAGACTAATTAGGGGATTAGAACCAGGTGTGTGTGATAACGAGACAAGACAATTGTGATGATGATTGGGGCGGCAGTGGTTAGTACTCCGGTGACGACGAACGCCGAAGCCTGCCCGAACAAGGAGAGGAGGCAGCCTCGGCCGAAGTCCTGACACACATACTGTATGCTTATCTGTATTCAACAACAAAGGTGTGTGTCACTGTAGTCATGTAGACAATGGGAATGAAATGGAAGTGGAACAAATTGTGCAAAACCTCTTACTTTTAAAATAGTGTCTATACACTTTTTGTATGTGGTAGGTTCCCACTTTACTTTAGTGTCCCAGAAATGTTCTAATAAATGTACAGTGGGGAAAAAAAGTATTTAGTCAGCCACCAATTGTGCAAGTTCTCCCACTTAAAAAGATGAGAGAGAACTGTAATTTTCATCATAGGTACACGTCAACTATGACAGACAAAATGAGAAAAGAAAATCCAGAAAATCACATTGTAGGATTTTTAATGAATTTATTTGCAAATTATGGTGGAAAATAAGTATTTGGTCAATAACAAAAGTTTCTCAATACTTTGTTATATACCCTTTGTTGGCAATGACACAGGTCAAACGTTTTCTGTAAGTCTTCACAAGGTTTTCACACACTGTTGCTGGTATTTTGGCCCATTCCTCCATGCAGATCTCCTCCAGAGCAGTGATGTTTTGGGGCTGTCGCTGGGCAACACGGACTTTCAACTCCCTCCAAAGATTTTCTATGGGGTTGAGATCTGGAGACTGGCTAGGCCACTCCAGGACCTTGAAATGCTTCTTACAAAGCCACTCCTTCGTTGCCCGGGCGGTGTGTTTGGGATCATTGTCATGCTGAAAGACCCAGCCACGTTTCATCTTCAATGCCCTTGCTGATGGAAGGAGGTTTTCACTCAAAATCTCACGATACATGGCCCCATTAATTCTTTCCTTTACACGGATCAGTCGTCCTGGTCCCTTTGCAGAAAAACAGCCCCAAAGCATGATGTTTCCACCTCCATGCTTCACAGTAGGTATGGTGTTCTTTGGATGCAACTCAGCATTCTTTGTCCTCCAAACACGACGAGTTGAGTTTTTACCAAAAAGTTATATTTTGGTTTCATCTGACCATATGACATTCTCCCAATCCTCTTCTGGATCATCCAAATGCACTCTAGCAAACTTCAGACGGGCCTGGACATGTACTGGCTTAAGCAGGGGGACATGTCTGGCACTGCAGGATTTGAGTCCCTGGCGGCGTAGTGTGTTACTGATGGTAGGCTTTGTTACTTTGGTCCCAGCTCTCTGCAGGTCATTCACTAGGTCCCCCCGTGTGGTTCTGGGATTTTTGCTCACCGTTCTTGTGATCATTTTGACCCCATGGGGTGAGATCTTGCGTGGAGCCCCAGATCGAGGGAGATTATCAGTGGTCTTGTATGTCTTCCATTTCCTAATAATTGCTCCCACAGTTGATTTCTTCAAACCAAGCTGCTTACCTATTGCAGATTCAGTCTTCCCAGCCTGGTGCAGGTCTACAATTTTGTTTCTGGTGTCCTTTGACAGCTCTTTGGTCTTGGCCATAGTGGAGTTTGGAGTGTGACTGTTTGAGGTTGTGGACAGGTGTCTTTTATACTGATAACAAGTTCAAACAGGTGCCATTAATACAGGTAACGAGTGGAGGACAGATGAGCCTCTTAAAGAAGAAGTTACAGGTCTGTGAGAGCCAGAAATCTTGCTTGTTTGTAGGTGACCAAATACTTATTTTCCACCATAATTTGCAAATAAATTCATTAAAAATCCTACAATGTGATTTTCTGGATTTTTTTTCTTCTCAATTTGTCTGTCATAGTTGACGTGTACCTATGATGAAAATTACAGGCCTCTCTCATCTTTTTAAGTAGGAGAACTTGCACAATTGGTGGCTGACTAAATACTTTTTTCTCCCACTGTACATTAATGTATAGGCCTACAGTACACAATAGCGTCATTTGACTACTATGCTGCTACTTTAACAAATGGTACACAAGGTTCGCCCTTTGTAGTAAACATACACCACCCCTAATTTACACAGACATGAAAGACTCAAGTGTGCAACACTGAGCAAACAAGATTTTATTCACAGCTAGCTACTGATTGGAAATGAAATAGGACACTTATTTGGAGTATAGATTTGACTCAATTTCTATTACCATATAGGGTGCTATACACCCATTCATATAGTCATGAAGAATTACTCATGCTGAGAATGTTTGCTTACTGGTGTGTTGTGTACTCCCTTCGCTTTGGCTGTACTTGTTCATATCTGCAGTCTCAAACAGTTCAGCATTTATGTTTCACTATATTGCACCATGTAATATTAGTATTTCATAATTTAATAATAAGGGATACAAAACTACCAGTAATTTACCAAAATCTATGGCAATCTATGGTAATTTTGGTCATTTATACTATACTCTACCAAGCCACAGAGCCATTTCTTGGTAGCACACTAAAGTATTAAAATGCAATGATTTTACTATTATGAAGTGTTTAACAAATTGTTATTCAATAAAGTTGGATTATTACCAAAATAAAAATAAACAAATGAATATCCAGAAGAATCTCAAAGTTCCCTAGAATGATCTAGGTATATAAAGCATTCATACGAATATGTACACATTTTTTTATTGCTTATACACCCACTGGTGTATGTATACAGGTGACTGTTGGTTGCTGGCAGCCATTGCCTCTCTTACCTTGGACAAAGACATCTTGGCTCGAGTGGTACCCCCTGGGCAGAGCTTTGAGGAGAACTACGCTGGCATCTTTCACTTCCAGGTGAGCAATGTGTTTTTGGTAGTGATGGATGAGGTTGCTCCTAAGTGCTGATTTAAGATCAATTAGTCTTTTTACCTCCTAAAGTGAATTTTCACTCCAAAAGTTTAAATCTGAAAAGGAAGGGGAAGTCATGGTCTACCTCTGCTCGGTTTTCCTTGTTTACAGTTTTGGCAGTATGGACAGTGGGTGGATGTTGTGATTGACGATAGGCTGCCCACAAGAGAGGGGAAACTGCTGTTTGTTCACTCAGCTGAGGGCTCAGAATTCTGGAGCGCCCTGCTGGAGAAGGCCTATGCCAAGTGAGTAAACATCATTCACCCGTCATGGTTGGTAACTGGGGTCCTGTTCAATCAGAACTGATAACCACACAAAAATACGTTTTCTTACAGTTTTTCTGTTGCTGTCAGTCTATGAATATTTTGCAGTCAGATTTTTTTATTTATTCAAATATGCATCCCTGCAATTCAAGAAAAATGTGGCTTTTGATTTATCCCGGAAACCCAGTGACTAGGTTTGATTGAATAGGGCCCAAGGCCTTGAACCTGCACAAAGGGAATAAAACAAAGGACATGGATTTAAATTGAACTGTTCCAAATGAATTGCAGATAATTCGCTATAGTATAATTTTGACCTAACTAGATGGACCATTGTGGTGACCAGCAGAGGCTTTAGTCATAGAGTGACTGCTGAATAAATATTGAAGTGTACCTGTAGCCACCAGCCACCGCCTAAAATGTAAACATATCACCAGATTGCTCCCATCACCTTCTTTACTTACTGTGTTTGTTATGCCAGTCCCTATTATGCTCTAATTTGTATCAATTGTCATATCTTTTACAAAACATCCCTGTACAAAAACCTCAACACATATTGCAGTATTTTGGAAACCTTGTTAGCATGGCTTTTGGTTAGCAATATTATTGCTATTATTTTAATATAGTTATTTTAGCTTCTTCTTTGTTTTATTATAAAACAATTATTTTTAAAGAATAAAATATTACCAACCCTCATACTACCAACTGGGGTCATTTGACTACAGAGGCATATTTATTATCATAGCTCAAAGGTGGTTTATTCAATTCTTAAACTTTTTCATGACTTTGTCAATCAACTTGTTCTTAATTATAACTTTGGGGTTGTAATGAATACTCAGGGAGAAAAAGGTGTAGATTCACGTGCAGAGCGCGGCAGGTGTTTATTACGCCTTCACAGAAGGCAGGAATCGTGGTCGCAGGCAGGCAATGGTCATACACAGGTAGGCAAACAGACAGGTGAAACAAAACTAGGACAGAAGGCTAAAACTGGTTCTGACAAACGAGCTATAAAAAGGCTTAGTAGAGTCAAAACACACAATACTTTATAAGGCACAAACAGAAAGAACTGAACTAAATAAGGAGCTGATGAGACCAGGTGAGTAACTAACACAGGTTAAATAAATGAACAAAAATGAAAGACAAGGCTACGTTTAAGAACACAAAGAAACAGGGCTACGTACAAGAACAAAGGGTGAACTAAGACAACAAATACAGAACCTTACAGGGGTCATTTTGACCCCAGCTAAAAACACCTAATTCCGCCTGTAGTATTTGAATCTAGGTTTCTCTGGAGACATAAGTTATCCATACCACCAGAGGGTGGAGGGGGACCTGATAGACAGATCACCTGCAGAGATATAGCTCCCCATGTACTCACCTAAGATTGTACTTATCTATACCACATATCGTATACAAAACCAAATTACCTTATTTTTACTGCATCTACAAATCTGTCGATGGTATACAAAGTCTGCCAATGGTATAAATACTTGAAAGAACTCTAATACAGAACTCAGATATATATATATATATATATATATATATATATATATATACAAATATTCCATTCTATTTTTTTTGAAGATTTAGGCTTTCTGATAATGTATCAATAATAAAAGAATTGTCAAGGAGTGCTGATGTGGATGCGGTGGTGGAGTCAAGCGCAGGACACAGAGGATAAGTCAAGACGACTTTACTAATGACCTAGACAGGTACACAAAAACAAACGGCCTCACAACACTAGAGGCGAACAAATACGCGGAGCGCGTAAAACAACACGTCTACCCAAGGTAACGAACCAATACATCCAAGACAATAGGACAATAACACACAAATGCAAACATAACACAGGGGAACTTATAGGTGACATAATCAATACAGAATACGAAACAGGTGCAGACAACTAGACATGAACAAACGAACATCGAAAACATCAAACGGTAGTAGCTAGTACTCCGGGGACGACGAACGCCGAAGCCTGCCCGAGCAAGGAGGAGGAGCAGCCTCGGCGGCATCCGTGACAAGAATAAACTTTTACACCCCACACCCAGACCTTTTTTTTGTGCCAATAGGGCAACACTGTGCTTTAAGGGTACTAAAACATCAAGCAAAATCGGATATTTTCAGAACATTTATTAATTGAAATACTGTATACTAGAAACAAGCACTATTTCATAAGAAAATACAAGTTGGGCATAAACTAGTATTTCACAGCCTCTCAAACCTGAGTCTGGCGTCCATTCTTCATTGCTGTCACTGTCCTCAAGCTCACTATCCTCACTTTCAGATGGTATGATCCTAACATGCTGACCAGACCGCTCGCGTGCGTGCGTGCGCCATCACGCGTATGTTGATTTTGTCCACCCACACCAGACGCGATCAGGACACGCAGGTTGAAATATCAGGTTAATGTCAAGCCCTGCATTTTTTTTCTCAGAAATCATGGTATGTAGGCCTACATTGAACACCACACATTGGCTGCTATTGTAGGCTGAATGATAGAACAGCTATTTCCGAGTTAAAATGTTATTGGATGCATTTTATCCATTGTTTTTGATGGTAGGCCACTCTGGTAGGTCTACATTATGATCAAATAGCCGCAGTATCCTACTTGACCACTGTCTGAAACTGTAACTTAAAGCGGGTACAGCCTCAGTGTTCACATAATTTTTTGCAACGTTCAAGTTTGTGCTCAGCAGACCTCAAATGTGCTCAGTGCCTAATTTTTTTGAGGGAACATTAGTTATAATTGGTTATTACTAGGTATGGCTGTGTACAAAATCAAAATTATCTTATATATTTGCTTAGTTGCAGTCAAAACAGCTCATACAGTGAGGGAAAAAAGTATTTGATCCCCTGCTGATTTTGTACGTTTGCCCACTGACAAAGACATGATCAGTCTATAATTTTAAAGGTAGGTTTATTTGAACAGTGAGAGACAGAATAACAACAACAAAAAATCCAGAAAAACACATGTCAAAAATGTTATAAATTGATTTGCATTTTAATGAGGGAAATACATATTTGACCCCTCTGCAAAACATGACTTAGTACTTGGTGGCAAAACCCTTGTTGGCAATCACAGAGGTCAGACGTTTCTTGTAGTTGTCCACCAGGTTTGCACACATCTCAGAAGGGATTTTGTCCCACTCCTCTTTGCAGATCTTCTCCAAGTCATTAAGGTTTCGAGGCTGACGTTTGGCAACTTGAACCTTCAGCTCCCTCCACAGATTTTCTATGGGATTAAGGTTTGGAGACTCGCTAGGCCACTCCAGGACCTTAATGTGCTTCTTCTTGAGCCACTCCTTTGTTGCCTTAGCCGTGTGTTTTGGGTCATTGTCATGCTGGAATACCCATCCACGACCCATTTTCAATGCCCTGGCTGAGGGAAGGAGGTTCTCACCCAAGATTTGACGGGACATGGCCCCGTCCATCGTCCCTTTGATGCGGTGAAGTTGTCCTGTCCCCTTAGCAGAAAAACCCCCCCAAAGCATAATGTTTCCACCTCCATGTTTGACGGTGGGGATGGTGTTCTTGGGGTCATAGGCAGCATTCCTCCTCCTCCAAACACGGCGAGTTGAGTTGATGCCAAAGAGCTCCATTTTGGTCTCATCTGACCACAACACTTTCACCCAGTTCTCATCTGAATCATTCAGATGTTCATTGGCAAACTTCAATGGGCCTGTATATGTGCTTTCTTGAGCAGGGGGACCTTGCGGGCGCTGCAGGATTTAAGTCCTTCACGGCGTAGTGTGTTACCAATTGTTTTCTTGGTGACTATGGTCCCAGCTGCCTTGAGATCATTGACAAGATCCTCCCATGTAGTTCTGGGCTGATTCCTCACCGTTCTCATGATAATTGTAACTCCACGAGGTGAGATCTTGCAGGAGCCCCAGGCCGAGGGAGATTGACGGGTCTTTTGTGTTTCTTCCATTTACGAATAATCGCACCAACTGTTGTCACCTTCTCACCAAGCTGCTTGGCAATGGTCTTGTAGCCCATTCCAGCCTTGTGTAGGTCTACAATCTTCAAATCAGTGGTCATGGTTTATAATACATCCGTGCATTATCACTTATCTATCTCCAACATATTTGTCTTGCTAGCAAAAAAATTGTACTTCAATCAAATGACTGTAAATCAGTTTTTTTGTACTTATGTGGATTGTACTTTGGAAAAAAGCTGCACATTATTTAAGGGGAAAAATATATATTTTTGTTTGACAGAATATGCAAATGACCTGTACATTTGCTAAAATAACAGTCTGTTTTGTTAATTTTATTTTAGATAACATGATTTACATGTCTTATGACATTTGATGAGAATTAACTTCATATTTTGCTATGATTGTTGCTTTTTCCAATAGTTTATTCTTGGGGTCAAAATGACCCCAGTTGGTAAACCATGTATATAAAATATGTTGGTAGTATGAGGGTTAATGCACATAAATGTTAATAATTGCTTATAAAATCTTATGAATCATCTTGGCCTCCTTGGAAGCATAAGGGTTATATCATGGTTCTCCACCTCACTTTATTTATATGCAAGGGATTCATCTCAAGATCCCCAAATTTATCGAGGTCTTAACAAATTGAGCATCTCAAGTTATTTATTTTTTTACCTTCCCTCTTTGCTTTTTCTTTGTGGGTTGTAATCCAATTTAGTTCCAACTGTTTTGTTTGATTTTGTGTTTTCTGACATGATTAAACAAAGATGGATTCTTACATTGTTTTTTTCAAGAGATGTGTTTATGACATTGTATTTGATTTTGATATAACCAAACATAATTTTCTCTGTAGAGTCAACAGTTCCTACGAGGCCTTGTCTGGGGGCTCCACCTCTGAAGGCTTTGAGGACTTCACTGGGGGCATCGCTGAGACATATATTCTTAGCAAAGCCCCACCATACCTGTTCAAAATCATGAAGAAGGCCCTCGGGCTGGGTTCTCTTTTGGGCTGCTCCATTGATGTAAGGGTGTTTTTGATGAGTCATCTTTAAATACATAATGTTCCAGTTGTACATTACAATAACCAATAAATATAATGCTGCCAAGGTCCTGACGTGTTACTGTACCTTTGGGAGACACCAAAATGCTTTTTAATTGTGAGTAGACTACACCTTGAACCCAGAATCCCAATGTCCATAGTAACAGTTTTTTGAATATAGGTGTGATGTCATGACTGTTTTTTAAATTGTCAGACAAAGGAAAGGGTGAAACCCTACCTTAAGATTGGCATGTGTAACTACATATATCTCTTATACATGAAAAGACAAATTATACAATTATACATCTGTTTGGATCTGTCCTACATGAATAAATTGGTGTATGCAGTAACGGAAACCATTTTTGATATGTGGTGTTCTGGGGTACTGTAGATAACAAGTGCGTACGAGACAGAGGCAGTTACTCGTCAGAAGCTGGTGAAGGGGCATGCATACTCAATCACTGCAGCAGAAGAGGTAAGAATAAACCTTTTGTCAATGCATAAAACTATCAAGGAGAAGTAAAATAAGTTAATATCATGTGTTCACCCTTTTTAGCAGTTACATTAGTTAAACAGTGCATGTTGAGCATCCAAAAGACTGTTTTGGTAACAGTAAACTTAATGTTGTCTCTGTGACAATGTCATAAAAAAGACTGATATTATTATTAGTAGTATTCTAAGTGACATACTATTATTATTATGTCATATTATGACACGTGACACATAGATAATTAAAAAAATATGTATTTTAGACAACAGATCATGATGCATGAAGTTAGTCAATGATGTGAGTTTTGCAGCAACCTCTTGGCATCACGACAGACAGGTAGCCTCTTGTCAAGCGTAACCGTCTGTCGAATTTTCATATTGAATGAAGGTGCACCTGCATGGGACTCCAGTTGAGCTGGTGAGGATCCGAAACCCCTGGGGTCAGGTGGAGTGGACGGGTGCCTGGAGCGATGAGTGAGTACATAACTAAATTAGTAGCAGTGTTGAGTAACAGTATTGACCATATAACCATTTTGGATGGTTGTGGCACACACACAACAAACAATTATACAACACTTAATTTCATGTATATAAGCTTTAAAAATTGTGATACTGTGTTGACAACAGGCTGCTGGGAGAAGGCTGTTGGTAAGCCTCTAAGAAGGCATCCTTTCTTGGTTGTGAAATTCCCTGATGTTGTAATAACCACTTAGGGGAGCCACCTGACAAGCCTAAACTCTCTCTCTCATCAGTTCCAGGGAATGGGATGGAGTACGGCCAGAGGAGAAATCCAAGCTAGACTACTCTGCAGAAGATGGAGAGTTTTGGTGAAACTGTTATTTTTTTCTATTGGTATTGCACTGTATTAAACACTCCAATGATATTGTTTGCTACAGTATAACACCTTCATTAGAACGATATAGTCTAACAGCTGTCATAAAATAACTTTTGATTGTAACATTAAAAAAAAGTGTTTTTCTCCATTCTTGTCTCTTTCAAATGTTATACATAAAATACATATTCCTTTATATTTTATGTGCATGGTACCAACCTACTCCTTGTTCCTTATCCAGGATGGCCTACTCCGATTTCCTGAGGCAGTACTCCAAGCTGGAGATCTGCAACCTGACTCCAGACACACTGGTCAGTGATGAAGTGGGTCGCTGGAACCACTACCAGTTTGAGGGGATGTGGAGGGTAGGTTCTACCGCCGGAGGATGCAGGAACAATGCAGGTACAGTCCCTGTCAATCTCTAATAATCTAACATTATATACAGTAGGCCTTAAAACTACTTGTAAAAGATTTTGTGCTGCTTGCCTATTTGCAATAATCTTATCTGCAATAGTTATGGACAGCTGATGAATTACATTATATTTACCATTATGGTTAGAGCAGTGCTTAATTTGTAAATCGGGAGGTGCCGGAGCAAAAAGTGAGCGCGAGAGTGGGTGACCTGGGGAGTTCTGAGGTACCGGAATGCATTACATAAAAAAATAAAAAAATATGCGTATCATCGCATTTGCGTAGTGGCATAGAGCAGTAGAGTAGCGGCAGTTACAGAAGTTGTACACATTGAGAACATTTTTAGTAACCTAGGGTCCGAGAAAAATTTGGCCTTTTATAAACGCATTTCATGCAATTCTACGTCATTTTACATGACTGGAGACTTCGGCAGAATCTTTTTTAATACCGCACAAATGATCGAAATGGCAGGCTACTTTGACACTGAAACAGAAAATCTGAGATAAATAAAAACGACCTTGTCTTGAATCCATCATAGGCCTATGTGTGTGGAGACAGATATTGTAGGCTACAATATGAAGAGGAAATTATAGTCCTAAAAAGGATTTCCAGTTTCACTGACTCACCCAATGATGAGCAGCTCACTTGCTGGTGATGGCCGATACGCTAATGCCAAACGCCTATCTCTCTCTCTTTTTTGTAAAACAATATTTGGAAGTTGATCAAATATTTTGGTAGTATACAGAATAGTCTTCTATTTTCAATAGGAGCCATTTGCTTTACAATCTGTGTTTTCCCTCGATTGTATTTAAAATATTGCGAAAGGCCTGTTTTGTCTGAATGCTGTTTTTTCACTGACAGATTTTCCGCGCGTTCCCAGTCTACAGCTAGGCTATAAAAAAAAAAGCTATTGATCCTCTGTGGCTAAATTATAGGCCTTCTCATTGTGTAGTAGGCTATTCTGAATGACTGAATTTATTTCTGAACAGACAGCAGTAATTCTATAACTTTGCCAAATGTATTTCAATTTATCAGGGGTGCTGCAGTTCCTTCAGAACCCTTCGCGCGACGATGATTCTATAAGGAGAAGTGCAACGCTGGAGAGATGAGAGTTGCAGGTTCATGTCTATCAGAGCAGAGAGGGATCATAGAAAGTGAATCTCATTCTAGCTATGTGAGAGATACTGGCGCGCGTTGGTCTCAAACATAGGTTACAATGTTACGCAAACCATAAACCCGGGCCTGCCCAACCCAAATTAACTCTTAGAATATTAGGCCCGGGCTTAAAATCTATTTTTTCACATTACGTTTTTTTGTGGGGGCATGAGAATTAACGAAGATTCAACTCGAATGAACTTTGATCGCTTTCATTAGAATTTTTACATTGCAAAAAGTGAAAATTATGTTTAATGCTACGAGAGGTACGGGATCCGGCCAATTAGGTTCCGGAGAAAACTGTCCTAAACGGAAAGGTGCCGGATTCTGTTCCGGCAGGATCCGTTTCAAATTAAGCACTGTGTTAGAGTAAAAAGTGTATAGTGTTCAGGGAGGGCCAGAGGAGTCTGTCTGTGTGTGTGTTGATTGAGAGAGCGCTGCAGCAGGCAGCTGAGTCACTTGAGTGAGAGGAGAGCAGCACGCGTGCACGTCATGACAAGTAATGTGAGAACCACGAACTAACAGCACTAGCTAGCTAATATGGAGACACTTATTGGATAAATGTGGCAACTCTTCTCTTGCTGCGGAAAAAAATTGAGGTTTTGAGTGGTCATTGAACTGGAAATTTTAGCTAGACCTGCCAACTCTGATAGTGCCTCAATTAGTCACTAATCTTTTTTCAAGAATCATTTTTCTCACCCATTTCTCTGCAGCCACATTCTGCTCCAACCCCCAGTTTGCCATTAAATTGGATGATGTGGATGATGACCCTCATGATGGCAAGGATGGCTGCACCTTCTTGGTGGGCCTCATGCAAAAAGATGGCCGCAAAGAGAGGAGGTTCGGCCGGGACCTCAACACCATTGGCTTTTCTATATACCAGGTGCAACATCACCACCCCTAGTGAATTTATCCACTTAATCCAGCCAACTGGCCAACCCTCCTCTGGTATGCAGGCTTTTGTTCCATAGTATTTTTAACCAGCAACTATCAGGAAATAACACTGATCACATTTGTTTCACACTTTTACAGTGTTAGTTTCATCAGCTATTGTACAATATGATACAAAACACAGGAAATCTGAATTTCTACGTATCAGCTGCTTATAGATCCTGAATTAGCTGAATCTGGTGTTTTAAATCAGGGCTGGAGCAAAAGCATGCATACCCAGTAGCTCTCCAAGAGGAGAGTTGGCTACCCCTGACTTAACCCATTTTAAAATAAAATGGTCAAATTTCACAGAAAGCTTCTTTGTTAATATTCTGATGTTTGTTTTGTTTTTGTTTGTTTTCCAGGTTCCTGATGAGGTATGTACAGTTCTTAAACACATAGAAGGAAATAAACTCAAGCATAATTATAGACACAGTGCATTCGGAAAGTATTCAGACCTCTTGACTTTTTCCACATTTTGTTACGTTACAACCTTATTCTAAAATGTATTAAATTAATGTTTTTCAATCTACACACAATACCCCATAATGACAAAGCGAAAACAGGTTTTTAGAAATTTTAGCAAAATTTATTTTTTTAACAACAGAAATACCTTAGACCCTTTGCTATGAGACTCGAAATTTAGCTCAGGTGCATCCTGTTTCCATTGAACATTCTTGACATGTTTCTACAACTTGATTGGAGTCCACCTGTGGTATATTCAATTGATTGGACTTGATTTGGAAAGGCACACACCTGTCTATATAAGGTCCCACAGTTGACAGTGCATGTCAGAGCAAAAACCAAGCCAGGTCGAAGGAATTGTCCGTAGAGCTCCGAGACAGGATTGTGTCGAGGCACAGATCTGGGGAAGGGTACTAAAACATTTCTGCAGCATTGAAGGTCCCCAAGAACACAGTGGCCTCCATCATTCTTAAATGGAAGAAGTTTGGAACCACCAAGACTCTTCCTAGAGCTGGCTGCCCGGCCAAACTGAGCAATTGGGGGAGAAGGGCCTTGGTCAGGGAGGTGACCAAGAACCCGATGGTCACTCTGACAGAGCTCCAGAGTTCCTCTGTGGAGATGGGAGAACCTTCCAGAAGGACAACCATCTCTGCAGCACTCCACCAATCAGGCCTTTATGGTAGAGTGGCCAGACGGAAGCCACTCCTCAGTAAAAGGCACATGACAGCCCGCTTGGAATTTGCCAAACGGCACCTAAAGGACTCTCAGAACATGAGAAACAAGATTCTCTGGTCTGATGAAACAAAGATTGAACTCTTTGGCCTGAATGCCAAGCGTCACGTCTGGAGGAAACCTGGCACCATCCCTACAGTGAAGCATGGTGGTGGCAGCATCATACTGTGGGGATGTTTTTCAGCGGCAGGGACTGGGAGACTAGTCAGGATCGAGGGAAAGATGAACGGAGCAAAGTACAGAGAGATACTTGATGAAAACCTGCCCCAGAGTGCTGAGGACCTCAGACTGGGGCGACGGTTCACCTTCCAACAGGACAACGACCCTAAGCACACAGCCAAGACAACACAGACGTGTCTTCGGGATAAGTCTCTGAATGTCCTTGAGTGGCCCAGCCAGAGCCCGGACTTGAACCCGATCGAACATCTCTGGAGAGACCTGAAAATAGCTGTGCAGCGACGCTCCCCATCCAACCTGACACAGCTTGAGAGGATCTGCAGAGAAGAATGGGAGAAACTCCCCAAATACAGGTGTGCCAAGCTTGTAGCGTCATACCCAAGAAGACTCGAGGCTGTAATCGCTGCCAAAGGTGCTTCAACAAAGTACTGAGTAAAGGGTTTGAATACTTATGTAAATGTAATATTCCAGTTCCTTATTTTTAATACATTTGCAGAAATTTCTAAAAACCTGTTTTTGCTTTGTCATTATGGGGAATAGTTTGTAGATTGATGAGGGAAAAAAACAATTTAATCCATTTTAGAATAAGGCTGTAACGTAACAACATTTGGAAAAAGTCAAGGGGTCTGAACACTTTCCGAATGCACTGTAAGGCCATTTTCAGGCTGGTCTATTCATATCACATTCTCAACTTATTTTGAGCCAAAATATATTTGAGTACAGTGCCCAATGCACAAAAAGTAAGGTAAGATGTTGTTTGAAACCAATGTATAATGCCACAATGTAGCCTACAGTAAAATGGCCCTCTGTGTTTGATGGCAGTATAAGGGCCGCACCAACATCCACCTGGGCCCAGATGTGCTGCTGAGACAGAGGTCTGTGGCAATGAGCAGCACCTTCATCAACCTGCGGGAGATCTGTGACCGCTTCAAGCTGCCCCCCGGGGAGTATGTAATCATCCCCTCCACGTTTGAGCCGCACAAGAAGGGCAGCTTTGTCTTGAGAGTCTTCTCCGAGAAGCGTGCTGCCATCAGGTGGGGCCCGAGTTTATAAAGAGGTTATACAGCCTGCAATAGAGTGGGACTCAAACAAATTTTAAGCGAATGTTGCAATGCTGTAAGGCATGTGAATAGATCCATGTTGTGTGCCATATTGTTTTATTAACATTCTTGGTTTTATGTTTCTAGATGCTGTTGTGAACACGATAATGTTTTATATAATGTAGGCCTATGTAGCAAATGAGGATATGTGACACTCACTCCTCAGCCTGAAGTGTCCCCACTTCTGCTGACAAATAGCTATTTTTTGTGCCGTGGCTGGGTAAGACGGTTCAGGAGTGCGGTCACGTGTGTTTGCGTGGCAGAGGTCCTGGGTTCATGCCTCGGTATGAGCCGAATCAGGAGGAAGTGGTACTCGCTAAGGAAGCAGCGTGACATTATTTACACCTACATGTGTTCGATCATAAATTTTCATTCAATTTGAAAATGATGCTTTGCTACCAAGGCACAATGACAAACATATGTAAAATCAGGACATTTAAAAAAAACGTATGTGTATGTTATATGTATATCTTTGTATGTATTTTGTTGCAGTCCAATGGAAGAGGATATCAGTGTGGAAGTTGAAGAGGTACATCATAGTAATTTCTTGTCTTTTGATCTCAACATCTTCCAACACAATTTTGTTTTTATGTTTACTGAGTTATTCTTCCAGCTGCAAATTCCCAGTGCAATATGATATTTTAAACAGAGATTTATGAATGATTTTAGATTATTATTATTTTGTACCCTTTTTAGCACGATATTACAGAGGGTGATGTGGATCCCCACTTCAAACGTCTATTCTCGCAGATTGCTGGAACTGTATGTCTTTCTATATTCTTTTAGTTCTTTATTTACATCAGTCACATAATCTTATTTTCCTTTCTAATATATTCATTTCATATTGACAGGATTCCGAAGTTTCTGCCTTTGAACTTCAACAGATTTTAAACAGAGTGGTCACGCAGAGTAAGTAAAGGATATACATGATGATGCATCATCTGTGATGAGATACAGTGGGTCTAAAGTGCCTTGCACAAGTATTCATCCCCCTTGGCATTTTTTCCTATTTTGTTGCATTACAACCTGTAATTTAATTTGATTTTTATTTGGATTTCATGTAATGGACATACACAAAATAGTCCAAAATGGTGAAGTGAAATGAAAAAAATAACTTCTAAATTCTAAAAGATAAATAACGGAAGTGGTGCAAGCATATGTATTTAACCCCTTTGCTATGAAGCCCCTAAATAAGATCTGGTGCAACCAATTACCTTCAGAAGTCACATAATTAGTTAAAGTCAACCTGTGTGCAATCTAAGTGACACGTGATCTGTCACATGATCTCAGTATACAGTTGAAGTCGGAAGTTTACATACACATTATCCAAATACATTTAAACTCAGTTTTTCACAATTCCTGACATTTAATCCTAGTAAAAATTCCGTCTTAGGTCAGTTAGGATCACCACTTTATTTTAAGAATGTGAAATGTCAGAATAATAGAGAGAATGATTTATTTCAGCTTTTATTTATTTCATCACATTCCCAGTGGGTCAGAAGTTTACATACACATTAGTATTTGGTAGCATTGCCTTTAAATTGTTTAACTTGGGTCAAACGTTTCGGGTAGCCTTCCACAAGTTGGGTGAATTTTGGGCCATTCCTCCTGACAGAGCTGGTGTAACTGAGTCAGGTTTGTAGGCCTCCTTGCTCGCACACACTTTTTCAGTTCTGCCCACACATTTTCTATAGGATTGAGGTCAGGGCTTTGTGATGGCCACTCCAATACCTTGACTTTGTTGTCCTTAAGCCATTTTGCCACAACTTTGGAAGTATGCTTGGGGTCATTGTCCATTTGGAAGACCCATTTGCGAGCAACCTTTAACTTCCTGACTGATGTCTTGAGATGTTGCTTCAATATATCCACATAATTTTCCTTCCTCATGATGCCATCTATTTTGTGAAGTGCACCAGTCCCTTCTGCAGTAAGGCACCCCCACAGCATGATGTTGCCACCCCTGTGCTTCACGGTTGGGATGGTGTTCTTCGGCTGGCAAGCAACCCCCTTTTTCCTCCAAACATAACGATGGTCATTATGGCCAAACAGTTCTATTTTTGCTTAATCAGACCAGAGGACATTTCTCCAAAAAGTACAATCTTTGTCCCAATGTGCAGTTGCAAACCGTAGTCTGGCTTTTTTTATGGCGGTTTTGGATCAGTGGCTTCTTCCTTGCTGAGCGGCCTTTCAGGTTATGTCGATATAGGACTCGTTTTACTGTGGATATAGATACTTTTGTACCTGTTTCCTCCAGCATCTTCACAAGGTCCTTTGCTGTTGTTCTGGGATTGATTTGCACTTTTCGCACCAAAGTACGTTCATCTCTAGGAGACAGAACACGTCTCCTTCCTGAGCGGTATGATGGCTGCGTGGTCCCATGGTGTTTATACTTGCGTACTATTGTTTGTACAGATGAACGTGGTACCTTCAGGCGTTTGGAAATTGCTCCCAAGGATGAACCAGACTTGTGGAGGTCTACAATTTCAACACTTGGCTGATTTCTTTTTGATTTTCCCATGATGTCAAGCAAAGAGGCACTGAGTTTGAAGATAGGCTTTGAAATACAGCCACAGGTACACCTCCTATTGACTCAAATGATGTCAATTAGCCTATCAGAAGCTTCTAAAGCCATGACATCATTTTCTGTAATTTTCCAAGCTGTTTAAAGGCACAGTCAACTTAGTGTATGTAAACTTCTGACCCACTGGAATTGTGATACAGTGAATTATAAGTGAAATAATCTGTCTGTAAACAATTGTTGGAAAAAGTACATGTGTCATGCACAAAGCAGATGTCCTAACCGACTTGCCAAAACTATAGATTGTTAACAAGAAATTTGTGGAGTGGTTGAAAAACGAGTTTTAATGACTCCAACCTAAGTGTATGTAAACTTCCGACTTCATCTGTAAATACACCTGTTCTGAAAGGCCCCAGAGTCTGCAACACCACTAAGCAAGGGGCACCACTAAGCAAACGGCACCATGAAGACCAAGGAGCTCTCCAAACAGGTCAGGAACAATGTTGTGGAGAACCACAGATCAGGGTTGGGTTATACAAAAATATCTGACACTTTGAACATCCCACGGAGCACCATTAAATCTATTATTAAAAAATGGAAAGAATATGGCACCACAACAAACCTGCCAAGAGAGGGCTGCCCACCAAAACTCATGGACCAGGCAAGGAGGGCATTAATCAGAGGCAACAAAGAGACCAAAGATAACCCTGAAGGAGCTGCAAAGCTCCACAGCGGAGATTGGAGTATCTGTCCATAGGACCACTTTAAGCCGTACACTCCACAGAGCTGGGCTTTACGGAAGAGTGGCCAGAAAAAAGCCATTGCTTAAAGAAAAAAATAAGCAAACACGTTTGGTGCTCGCCAAAAGGCATGTGGGAGACTCCCCAAACATATGGAAGAAGGTACTCTGGTCAGATGAGACTAAAATTGAGCTTTTTGGCCATCAAGGAAAACGCTATGTCTGGCGCAAACCCAACACCTCTCATCACCCCGAGAACACCCTCCCCACAGTGAAGCATGGTGGTGGCAGCATCATGCTGTGGGGATGTTTTCATTGGCAGGGACTGGGAATCTGGTCAGAATTGAAGGAATGATGGATAGCGCTAAATACAGGGAAGTTCTTCCAGAGATTTGAGACTGGGACGGAGGTTCACCTTTCAGCAGGACAATGACCCTAAGCATACTGCTAAAGCAACACTCGAGTGGTTTAAGGGGAAACATTTAAATGTCTTGGAATGTCCTAGTCAAAGCCCAGACCTCAATCCAATTGAGAATCTGTGGTATGACTTAAAGATTGCTGTACACCAGCGGAACCCATCCAACTTGAAGGAGCTGGAGCAGTTTTGCCTTGAAGAAAAAAAAACCCTGAGGCTAGATGTGCCAAGCTTATAGAGACATACCCCAAGAGACTTGCAGCTGTAATTGCTGCAAAAGGTGGCTCTACAAATATTGACTTGGGGAGGGGGGATAGTTATGCACGCTCAAGCTTTCTGTTTTTTTTTTCTTATTTCTTGTTTGTTTCACCCCCAAAAATATTTTGCATCTTCAAAGTGGTAGGCATGTTGTTTAAATGAAATGATACAAATCCCCCAAAAAATCCATTTTAATTTAATTTAAGGGGGGTGAATACTTTCGCAAGCCACTGTAATATTTACGAACATTAGAAAACATTTTCTCCATCCCAATTTAAATAATTGAAGTAGTTACACGTGATAAAACACTACATTTTAGGTGTTCCCATTACATAACCTGGCACATTGCTAACCTGACCAGTTGGCAGTGATTATGTCCGTTCACAAATTCCTCATCAGCCAATTACAAATGTTGACGTAGGTGGACGTGATCTAACACGTTTTCATGAAAATGTCCTTAAAAGAAGTCAAACCGCACAATCTGCTATTCAAAGTTACTAAAACACACTTGAAATCTCAACTAAATGATAAGCTCACAGTGTAACGAGCCTGGCTCCTGGTAATTTTCCCTATTTTCGGCATGTTGGAATCCCAGGTGAGATATTGTTTTTTCCCTTGAAATGTAGAATTACATTTATTGTTATAGTGTGTTGCAAAGTGCGGCCAAAACCTTGTAAATGAAGATTACAAATATATTTAATGAGGAGCTTCTTGGAGTCCCTATTGCAGACCAACACGTAAGCTACTGCTACAGGGGTGTAACGTTAACATTAACGTTAGTGCTGCCAGAGCGAACAGAAGCAACGGTTCTCAGAATAGTGCTTGTTTAATAAAGTTTACATCAAAGCTACATCAATGTCTCGCAAGATCACCTACAGTAACTCTCCAGTGTTTCCAGATTTCTATGAAATATGACCTATAATTACTTACAAAATGAGTGAAATAGTTGTCCTTACAAAAATGGGCTATTATGCATGTTAAAAAGCAGCTTTTCTGTGTTGGAATGGTGTAGGTGTACCCCAACAACAGAATGGTGTGGGCCTATACTGGTCGTTAAAAATATTTATCAGAGTAGACCGCTGAATAGCCAGCTCATCCACCTTTAGACCGCTGATTGGCCAGCTCATCCTCCTAAGGAGTATGACGTCATACTCTATGAGGAAATAGCAAGCATTTTTGAAACCGTCTTTTTTAGATAAAAGTTTAAGGTGGAGGTTTTTAAAGTGTTTTTTCTCAAATTTATGCTTTGGCCAACAAATAGGAGTATAGGATGAGTCAACAACATTATTTGGGTATGAGTTAAAAGAATATGAACTTTTAAAAGTGAGATTTTCACTGGACACTTAACTTTAATGATTAATTATTATTCTACATAGGCCTAGCATACCAAATATAATAGCATAGTATAACGTTACTGTTCGACCAACATGTCTTAATTTCTTATGTAGGCTACACTTACAGTGGGGAAAAAAAGTATTTAGTCAGCCACCAATTGTGCAAGTTCTCCCACTTAAAAAGATGAGAGAGGCCTGTAATTTTCATCATAGGTACACGTCAACTATGACAGACAAAATGAGAAAAAAAATCCAGAAAATCACATTTTAGGATTTTTTATGAATTTATTTGCAAATTATGGTGGAAAATAAGTATTTGGTCAATAACAAAAGTTTCTCAATACTTTGTTATATACCCTTTGTTGGCAATGACACAGGTCAAACGTTTTCTGTAAGTCTTCACAAGGTTTTCACACACTGTTGCTGGTATTTTGGCCCATTCCTCCATGCAGATCTCCTCTAGAGCAGTGATGTTTTGGGGCTGTCGCTGGGCAACACAGACTTTCAACTCCCTCCAAAGATTTTCTATGGGGTTGAGATCTGGAGACTGGCTAGGCCACTCCAGGACCTTGAAATGCTTCTAAGAAGCCACTCCTTCGTTGCCCGGGTGGTGTGTTTGGGATCATTGTCATGCTGAAAGACCCAGCCACGTTTCATCTTCAATGCCCTTGCTGATGGAAGGAGGTTTTCACTCAAAATCTCACGATACATGGCCCCATTCATTCTTTCCTTTACACGGATCAGTCGTCCTGGTCCCTTTGCAGAAAAACAGCCCCAAAGCATGATGTTTCCACCCCCATGCTTCACAGTAGGTATGGTGTTCTTTGGATGCAACTCAGCATTCTTTGTCCTCCAAACACGACGAGTTGAGTTTTTACCAAAAAGTTATATTTTGGTTTCATCTGACCATATGACATTCTCCCAATCCTCTTCTGGATCATCCAAATGCACTCTAGCAAACTTCAGACGGGCCTGGACATGTACTGGCTTAAGCAGGGGGACACGTCTGGCACTGCAGGATTTGAGTCCCTGGCGGCGTAGTGTGTTACTGATGGTAGGCTTTGTTACTTTGGTCCCAGCTCTCTGCAGGTCATTCACTAGGTCCCCCTGTGTGGTTCTGGGATTTTTGCTCACCGTTCTTGTGATCATTTTGACCCCACGGGGTGAGATCTTGCGTGGAGCCCCAGATCGAGGGGAGATTATCAGTGGTCTTGTATGTCTTCCATTTCCTAATAATTGCTCCCACAGTTGATTTCTTCAAACCAAGCTGCTTACCTATTGCAGATTCAGTCTTCCCAGCCTGGTGCAGGTCTACAATTTTGTTTCTGGTGTCCTTTGACAGCTCTTTGGTCTTGGCCATAGTGGAGTTTGGAGTGTGACTGTTTGAGGTTGTGGACAGGTGTCTTTTATACTGATAACAAGTTCAAACAGGTGCCATTAATACAGGTAACAAGTGGAGGACAGAGGAGCCTCTTAAAGAAGAAGTTACAGGTCTGTGAGAGCCAGAAATCCTGCTTGTTTGTAGGTGACCAAATACTTATTTTCCACCATAATTTGCAAATAACTTCATAAAAAATCCTACAATGTGATTTTCTTGAAAAAAAATTCTCATTTTGTCTGTCATAGTTGACGTGTACCTATGATGAAAATTACAGGCCTCTCTCATCTTTTTAAGTGGGAGAACTTGCACAATTGGTGGCTGACTAAATACTTTTTTTCCCCACTGTACATGTACAACGTTTTACATGCATTATTATAATCATCTATTTCGTCACATATTTGAATCGATCATTGAGGACCAGCAGAGAACAATTTTTTCCTTAACAAAAAAGCTTGACACAAGGGGGCCTCGAACCCACTGATACTGTACCCCGCAGATTCACAGTGAACCGGTTTAGCGTGTATGCCACCTGGCAGCGATTGTAATGGAGGTACATGACAGCTATTTAACAAGACTATAAGGCTCTTAGACTTTTTTTTTTACTATGTACGATAAACTTAAATGTTGTATAGACCTCCTTTATCTTTTCCCTGTAAAAGCACATGGATGTGTGCGAAACGGATAAGCAAAAATGTGCGATTTTGTCATATATGGGAAAAAACATGCCTTTTTAGTTTTGTCTAATGTTAGTAGCTAGTAGCCTGGTCAAGGATCATACAATATTGGGACACTACACTTTACAAATCAAGTGAAACAAAAGTTAACCTTACATATGGAGGTTTAAAATATCCCTCTGGTGGCCAAATTGACCTATTTTAAGAAATGCCATTGGTTGGTGGATATAAAGTCTAAGATAGGCTGACGCGGAATTTGTCACAGGAAATAATCACCGGCGAGCTTGTCAGGTTAGCATAGGGCTAAATGTGCCAGGTTATCTTATGGGAACAGCTATACAGGGCGGAAGGTAACCTAGCAGCTAAGACCGTTGGGCCAGTAACCGAAAGGTCACTGGTTCAAATCCCTGAGCCAACTAGGTGAAAAATCTGTTGATATACCCTTAACCCTAATTGCTCCTGTAAGTCGCTCTGGATAACTGACTAAAATGTACATGTATCACGTGCAACTACATTGATGATTTGAATTGCCTGATGTGTATTTTGAGACAGAAAAAGTTTAAACTTAAATGTTCATAAAGATGGACCCAGTATGTGTTAATAGTACGGTATCTAAGCTTTACTTTTTGCCACTCTGTTTTCAAGGATCTCACGTCAAAACTGATGGATTTAGCCTTGAGACCTGTCGTCACATCATCAGTCTGTTGGATGTATCCTTTCCTATAGTAGCATGAACCATTCACTCTCGATATGATATGGAAAAATACACATTTTACTTTTCAACATGTGGTATTAGGAAATTGTTCCTGTGTGGCACAGTTGGTAGAGCATGGTGCTTGCAACACCAACGTCGTGGGCTCTGTTCCCATAGGGGAAAATGTATGCACACACTTTTGTAGAAACATTTATGCACGTACTACTGTAAGCCGTTTTGGATAAAAGTGTCTGCTAAATGGCATATATTATGATATGTTCTGCCTTGACCACAATCAGAGGGATGGTACTGCAAAGTTGGGCCTGATTGAGTTCCATACTTTGTGGACTAAGATCCAGATTTATTTGGTAAGATTAAAGGCAGAGACTGTGCTGAGTGTACAATACTGAAACTCTATTTGCATTGAAACCTATCACTGGTATGAGTCTGTCAATAATTTTGATGTCCTGTAGGAAATCTTCAAAAGGTACGACTCTGACAACTCTGGCACGATGAGCACCCACGAGATGAGGGGGGCGTTGACTGAAGCAGGTATTGTTAAGAAACATTGACTTTTTTAACCATTTAATTTACAGAGTGTACAAAACATGCTCTTTCCATGACATAGACTGACCAGGTGAATCCAGGTGAAAGCTATGATCCCTTATTGATGTCACTTGTTAAATTCACTTCAATCAGTGTAGATGGGGAAGAGACAGTTTAAATAAGGATTTTTAAGCCTTGAGACAATTGAGACATGGCTTGTGTATGTGTGCCATTCAGGTGGTGAATGGGCAAGAAACAATATTTACAGTAGGTGCCAGTAGGGCTATGGTAGTAGGTACAGGCGCCATGGCCGCGGGAACATGTTTTGGGGGGGTCTTTTTCCTCCCCGCTCTGCTGACGACTATTGTTCTCTGCTCATACAGGAGTAAAAAAGACCTAGTGCACTAATTGTGATTTTATTCCCATAATTATTTTGTAAAATAAATTATTTTTTAAATTGTAATTTATCAGGGGGTGCTGCAGCACCCTCAGCACCCCTACTTCCATGGCTATGCCAGACGCACCGGTTTGAATGTGTCAAGAACTGAAACGCTGCTGGGTTTTTCACGCTCAACAGTTTCCCGTGTGTATCAAGAATGGTCCACCACCCAAAGGACATCCAGCCAACTTGACACAACTGTGGGAAGCATTGGAGTCAACATGGGCCAGCATCCCTGTGGAACGCTTTCGACACCTTGTAGAGTCCATGCCCCGACGAATTGAGATTGATCGGAGGGCAAAAGGGTGTCTTCTTAATGTTTTGTACACTCAATGTAGTTAAACAGAAGAGTATTAGAAATCTACCTACATGCATGCCTCCCGAGTGGCGCAGCGGTCTAAGTCACTGCATCGCAGTGTTGAGGCGTCACTACAGCCTGGGGTTCGATCCCAGGCTGTGTCACAGCCAGCTGTGACCGGGAGTCCCATAGGGCGGTGCACAATTGGCCCAGCGTCGTCCGGGTAAGGGGAGGGTTTGGCCAGGGGGGCTTTCCTTGGCTCATTGCACTCTAGCGACTCCTTGTGGCGGGCCGGGCGCCTGCAAGCTGACGTCAGTTGAATGGTGTTTCCTCCAACACATTGGTGTGGCTGGCTTCCGGGTTAAGCGAGCAGGTGTTAAGAAGCAGCGTGGCTTGGCGGGTGATGTTTCGGAGGACTCATGACTCGACCTTCGCCTCTCCCGAGCCTGTTGGGGAGTTGCAGCGATGAGACAAGATCGTAACTACCAATTGGATATCACGAAATTGGGGAGAAAAAGGGGGTAAAATTACACACACAAAAGACATCTACCTACATGTAACGGAGTATTGTCCTGCAGGAAAACATTGCCAATTGTACACTAGCACAGACATATCAGAGTCAATAGACAAATAGCTTCATCACAACACACTATTTCCTTTATGGAGAGTTGGAGAACTTCTTTAAACACATTTAAAGGTATATTGCGAGATTCTGGCAATTAGTGGTAGTTTTGCAAGCCAATGCTAACTAGTGTTAGCACAATAACTGGAAGTCTACAGGTACGCTAGCGTATGCTACTCACCAGTGTATGCTAGCTTCTTGTGTATGCTAGCTGCTTGTGTATGCGCAGTATCTCTTTAAAGTCACATTACTTACTGTATGTTACCACAACTACCACTGCCACAACATTCCTACTATTGTAATATTATCAATTCAAATGCATTTGTTTGTTAACTGCAAATATTTATTAGAATGCAGCATCACGCTGGTTCATTTACCCCCATCTCACACAACAACAACATTTACATGGGTCAGTCCATAACTAATTGTTGTATTAGGACTTTGGTTGAAATGCTGGGCCAGGTTTTTATTATGATGTTTATTATTATCGCAGGGTTTAAGCTTAACAGCGAGGTGCTCCAGCTAATTGTGTCTCGGTACGCTAACTCAGAGTACGCCATTGACTTTGACTGCTTCATGGGCTGCCTGATACGACTGGAAATGCTATTCAGTGAGTGGTTTTTGACTTCATAATGCCTTCTAATAGAGGTGGTTCCAATGGCTCAATCCAGAGCATGGTGCTTGCATTTCTGGATATTGTACACTGTAAATTGCCTTGGATAAAAGTGTCTTTTACATTACCATTATTATTACAATTCTTTGATACAATTTTTTTTTTAAATTACATAACTATCTGGGGAAAGCCCATGACCTGAGTGTACACAGGATATTATTTTAACTTAACATTTATAAAAGTTACTACAATAAAATTAAAGGTATTAGCAATACCTGTTATGGGCAGGCAGGTTCTCATAGAGTCAGAATCACATTGTATTTCTCTCTCTCTCTACTAGAAATGTTCAAAACGCTTGATAAACATGACAGTGGGAAGATCGAACTGGATGTATTGCAGGTATGTCTTCACATCTAACTGTTAATTCATTAATTTAATACATGTTTTCCTGAAATTGTGTCCAAGCAATTCTGAACGATTTGTGTTTCTGTTCATGTTTTTCAGTGGGTCTGCCTGGCCCTCAATTAAGATTACAGAGATAATAATCTACTATAGGGACAGATGAAGACATACAACTCAATTGCATTGGACTCTACGGCTAAGATTTCTTGATGTGTTATTTTGCTGTTGCTTTTATTGAATTAGACTTGGACAAAATACTTTATAGGGCTCTTGTCTACAGTAGACTATGGATCACTCTACACCAGGGTTGGGGTCAATCAGATGTAAAACATAATTTATATTTTACCTTTATTTTACCAGGGAAGAACTATTGAGACCTAGGTCTCTTTTTCAAATGTGCCCTGCACAATACAACACAAATATACACATTATACATATATATACACATGAAAATACAAAAACTCTAATGGGAAGCACAAGAAAAACAGTTACATTCCTACGCAATTAAGTCCCCAGTCAATACTCTAAACTGCCCGAACGGCACCAGAACATTAAGATGAAATGTATTTAGAATTTTGTTCCAGCAATACGGTGCTTTTAAACTAAAAGCAGATTTACCTAGCTCGGTGAAGACCCTAGGACCCTCAAGAGTTAACCAATCCTGGGAACGAGCTAGGTAACTCGTGTCTATACTTCAACAGCAAAGTTAGATAAGTTGGAAGTTTATGAAATGGGGCCTTGTAAACAAAAAGGGAGTAATGTAGAGATCTATGGGTCTTTAACGAAGTCCAGCCAACCTTTTGATACAGGATGCAGTGATGAGTATCAAAACTGTCACCTGTAACAAAACGAAGGGCACTATGGTAGATGGCATCCAAAGGTTTAAGAGTAGTAGCAGCTGCACTTTGATAAATAATATCACCACATTCAAGAACAGATAAAAAGGTTGACTTAATAATCTGCTTCCTGCTGCTTAGAGAAAGGCACGATATGTTTCTGTAGAAAAAGCTTTAAATCTTAGATTCTTCGACCAGCTCATCTATGTTTTTTAAATGTCAAATCCATATCAATCCAAATGCTTAAGTATTTATATGCGGGAACACGTTCAATTGGAAAACCATCTAATGAGTGAACATGTAGTTCATCTGAAACATTCTTACTAGAGTATAAAAACAACATGTATTTTGTTTTGCCCGTACATATAATTCAATCAAACTCAGAATAGAAATTTGAATTGAGACATGACAAGTCTCATTCATATTACTAAAAGCATCTGCCACTAGTCATATCACTGCAAACATTGAATATAACATTTAAAATAACTTGATTATCACTTAAATGTTTTTTTATTTTTTATGTTTCGTTTTTTAGATGTTTGGTTGTTACCATACATTCTGGAGTGCTTGATATAAAGCATTCTGGGAAATCTGTGCGTTGGGCTGAACAGCACCATTTACCTGGTACTATATTCATGATATACAGTGAGCTCCAACAGTATTGGGACCGTGACAATTTGGTTTGTTTTGGCTCTGTACTACAGCACATTGGATTTGAAATGATACAATGACTATGAGGTTGAAGTGCAGACTGTCAGCTTTAATTTGAAGGTATTTTCATCCATATCGGGTGAACAGTTTAGAAATTACAGCACTTTTTGTACATACATTTTAGGGGACCAAATGTATTGGGACAAATTCACTTATACTGTATGTGTATTAAAGTAGTCAAATGTTTAGCATTGGGTCCCATATTCCTAGCAAGCAATGATTACATCAAGCTTATGACTCTTGTTGGATGCATTTGTTGTTTGTTGGATGCATTTGCTGTTTGTTTTGGTTGTGTTTCAGATTACTTTGTGCCCAATAGAAATGAATGGTAAATAATGTATTGTGTCATTTGAGTCACTTTTAATGTAAATAAGAATATCATATGTTTCTAAACACTTGTAACTTTCTCACTCATCATTATTCACTATTCATTCAGGACTATCCGTAATCATGGTAGCATCCACACTATTGTAGAACATAGTCTATTCTTATTTACAATAAAAGTGACTCCAAAATGAGACAATACATTATTTACCATTCATTTCTATTGACTATGTACAAAAAGTGCTGTAATCTATAAACGATTCACTCGATATGGATGAAAATACCCTCAAATTAAAGCTGACAGTCTGCACTTTCATTTCTAATCCAAAGTGCTGGAGTACAGAGCCAGGAAAAACTAAACATGTGTCACTGTCCCAATACTTTTGGAGCTCACTGTATCACAACCTCTTGTGCCTTATTGCTTAATTATAGACAGCCTACAAAATTACCTTAGACTATTTAGACTAAAAATACTGCAATTCTTAGGATAAATTATTTTTTTAATGAAATGTTTCAACCATATGTTGTACCTAGTATAACCATATATAATTGAAATTATATAGTGATGTGTAGAATAAATAAGATATTTGAATTTCATTAAAATACATTTCCTTTCATTCCAATTGAAATTGTACATATAGCCTTATTCAAATTCAAGAATTTAATTGGAATTAAAGCACAATTATAAAATCTATTCTGCATCAAATATCGCTCGAGTGCTATACTCATACATATGATTTAATTGCACATGTTATTACCGGAACAGAATTATAAATCATTTGTACACTGCAAATTGACCGCAAGACTCAACAGATAGTATTTGATAAAAACAAAATCATTTCAAACCTTGATTACATTGGGATATGATCACATATGCCTCTATTTATGCATGGGAATACTTGGGAACAGATTTCCTAAATTAAAATCACTGAGTGGATTTCCTGGTGATTTAACAGTATTTTCTGTCCAACAACAAATTATTTTACTCAGTAATATATAAATATATATATTCCCAGATTTTGTTGTGTTACAGCCTGAATTTAAAATTGATTAAAATTAGATTTTGTATCACTGATCTACAAACAATACCCCATAATGAAGCCTATACAGAATTTTAAAAAATCTAAACATTTACATTTGAGTCATTTAGCAGACGCTCTTATCCAGAGCGACTTACAGTTAGTGAGTGCATACATTGCAACATGCATGCTGTTTGCAATAAGGCAATTAAGTAATACTGCAAAAACAAATGCAAAGAAATTACAATTTTGTCCTGAATACAAGGCATTATGTTTGGGGCAAATCCAACACAACATATCACTGAGTACCACTCTTTATATTTTCAAGCATGGTGGTGGCTGCATCATGTTATGGGTATGCAAGGACTAGGGAGTTTTTCAGGATAAAAAGAAACGGAATACAGCTAAGCACAGGCAAAATCCTAGAGGACAACTTGGTTCAGTCTTCTTTCCAAGTCACTGGGTAATGAATTCACCTTTCAGCAGGACAATAACTTAGAACACAAGGCCAAATCTACACTGGAGCTTCTTACCAAGACAACATTGAATATTCCTGAGTGGCCTAGTTACAGTTTTTATATAAAACAGCTTGAAAATCTATGGCAAGATGTGAAAATGGCTGTCTAGCAATGATCAACAACCAACTTGACAGAGCTATGTATTGTTCTTATTTGACTTTGTCTGTATAAATAAAGGTTTAAAAGTGAGATTTGCGGTGAGAGCTTTCGTGTCCAAGCTGTTGTTTTGCTGGAATTGCAAAAGGTATGGCCATGTATCAAGTGTGTGGGCCGAAGGAATGTTGTTGAAGAATCTGAGGATGTATGGTGTTGGATTGTGCTGGAAATCACATTCCCAATTCCCCGGAGTGCCTGGTTCTGGTAAAGGAGATTGAAGTGGCAAGGGTCAGGGCTGTTGCATTGCAACTTCCATTTATGTATGGGATTGATCTGAAAGCTGTGTATTTATGGAGTTATCGTAAGTTATGGGAGGCCGCACTGACCAATATTGAGCCTACACCTGAAGTAAAAAGGTAGCGTAAAGGAACTCTTTAATTAACATGCTTTTTAGTCCAGTAGTAGCCTTAAAGGTGCAATCTGGGATCTGGGAATCTGTTCAATTCTTGATATGTACCCAATGATTCTTGAAGAATATAACGTGCCTCCTGAATATAACATAAATGCCTCCTGAGCTTAGCACAGCTGCCCTATTATAACCCCTCATAAGGTCTTATTACTCCATTGTTTACAAACATCAAGAACGTAAGCAAACATATAGCTTCAAAATGTTTAATATGATAACACTCCCTGGCTCATGTCACATATACAACTCCCCACCAAAGACCAGTGTTCAATTCCTGCATCCACCCTTCCCACTGTTTCTCCCTACCTTATTTCCTTAATGTCTGAATAAAGTGTTAAAACACCTAAAGATATATTTAAAACTATGGTGTAGATGTCATGGACTGTCAGTCATTGCATCAGGAGCACTGTCTATGTATACTGAAGAAAAATATAAACACAACATGTAAAGTGTTGGTCCTATGTTTCATGAGCTGAAATAAAATATCCCAGAATTTTTCCATATGCACAAAAAGCTTTTTTCTATCAAATTTGGGGCACAAATTTGTTTACATTCCTGTTAGTGAGCATTTCTCCTTTGCCAAGATAATCCATCCACCTGACATGTGCGGCATATCAATAAGTTGATTAAACAGCATAATCATTACACAGGTGCAACTTGTGCTAGGAACAATAAAAGGCCACTAAAATGTGCAGTTTTGTCACACAACACAATGCCACAAATGTCTCAAGTTTTGAGGGAGCGTGCAATTGCAGGAATGTCCACCAGAGCTGTTGCCAGAGAATTGAATGTTCATTTCTCTACCATAAGCCGCCTCCAACGTCGTTTTAGAGAATTTGGCAGTACATCCAACCGGCCTAACAACCTCTCCCTCAATGTGATCAAGACAAAGGAGATGATTGTGGACTACAGGAAAAAAAGAGGACTGAGCACGCCCCCATTCTCATCAACGGGGCTGTAGTGGAACAGGTTGAGAGCTTCAAGTTCCTTGGTGTCCACATCACCAACAAACTATCATGGTCCAAACACACCAAGACAGTCGTGAAGAGGGCACGACAAAGCCTATTCTCCCTCAGGAGACTGAAAAGATTTGGCATGGGTCCTCAGATCCTCAAAAAGTTCTACAGCTGCCCCATCGAGAGCATCCTGACTGGTTGCATCACTGCCTGGTATGGCAACTGCTCGGCCCCCGCACATTGACTCTGTACCGGTACCCCCTGTATATAGCCTCCCTAATGTTATTTTATTTTACTGCTGCTCTTTTATTATTTTTATTTTTTACTTATCATCTATTTTTTACTTAACACTTATTTTTCTTAAAACTGCATTGTTGGTTAACCACGCCAGCCCAGGACCTCCACATCCGGCTTCTTCACCTGCGAGATCGTCTGAGACAAACCATCCGGACAGCTGATGAAACTGTGGGTTTGCACAACCGAAGAATTTCTGCACAAACTGTCAGAAACCGTCTCACCAGGGTCTTGAACTGCCTGCAGTTCGGCTTTGTAACAACTTCAGTGGGCAAATGCTCCCCTTCGATGGCTACTAGCATGCTGGAGAAGTGTGCTCTTCACGGATGAATCCCAGTTTCAACTGTACCGGGCAGATGGTGTGGGGTTATGGTATGGGCAGGCAGAAGTTACGGACAACGAACACAATTGTATTTTATCGATGGCAATTTGAATGCACAGAGAAACCGTGATGCGATCCTGAGGCCCATTGTTGTGCCATTCATCCACCACCATCACCTCATGTTTCAGCATGATAATGCACAGCCCAATGTCGCAAGGATCTGTGCACAGTTCCTGGAAGCTGAAAATGTCCCAGTTCTTCCATGGCCTGCATACTCACCAGACATGTCACCCATTGAGCATGTTTGGGATGCTCTGGATCGACATGTACGACAGCGTGTTCCAGCTCCCACCAATATCCAGCAACTTCGCACAGCCATTGAAGAGGAGTGGGACAACATTCCACAGGCCACAATCAACAGGCCGATCAACTCTATGCGAAGGAAATGTGTTGCGCTGCATTCGGTGGTTACACCAGATACTGACTGGTTCTCTGATCCACGCCCCTCCTTTTTGTAAAGGTATCTGTGACCAACAGCTGCAGATCTGTATTCCCAGTCATGTGAAATCCATAGATTAGGGCATAATGACCTTAATTCAGTTGACTGATTTCCTTATATGAACTGTAACACAGTAAAATCTTTGAAATTGTTGCATGTTGAAATTATATTTTTGTTCAGTGTATAATTGACGCTGAGGACGATTTTGTTTATATCACTCACAGTCGAAGACATTAACATTTTATATTCATCCAATGTCTGCCATGTTTTTGGATGAGGTGACGACGTCTTCGCTGCTCGTGCTGCTCCCTGTGCGCACTGAGTGCTAGTGCGCATGTGATGTTGGTCTGTATAAACTGGATGCAACCAGCATATAGATGGTCCATGAATCAGTGTATGCAAACGTGAGTAGATTACCTTGAAAACAACGGGCAGACATCTTGGACGCAGTCTCCAGTTCTTCTTATACCTCAGTGAAGTAGGCCTATGGCAAGTATTTATTTGAGTCAAATATGCCACAGACCCCCCAAAAAACAATCATATTCAAGACAAATATGCAGAGGAAAGGCAAGCATTCCTCCACGGAGCAGCGCCGGTCCACAGACCGGGGTTTGAGAAAGGCTGGAATAGAGTTCCATGTATTCATGGCTCTGTGTAGTACTGTGCGTTTCCCGGAGTCTGTTCTGGACTGTGAAGAGACCCCTTGTGGTATGTCTTGTGGGGTATGCATGGTTGTCTGAGCTGTGTGCTAGTCATTTGAACAAACAGCTCGGTGCTTTCAACATGTCAATACTTCTAACAAAGACAAGTAATGATGCAGTCAATCTCTCCTCTACTTTGAGGATTGATGTCATTGTACAGTATACATTTAAGGGCCAGCCGTGCTGCTCTGTTCTGGGCCAACTGTAACTTGCCTATGTCCCTCTTTGTGGCACTTGACCATATGACTGGGCAGTGGTCCAGGTGTGACAAAACTAGGGCCTGTAGGGCTTGTTTTGTCAATAGCCATGACAAGAAAGCAGAGCAGCACTTTATTATGGACAGACCTCTCCTCAGCTTCCGTTGCATCAATATGTTTTGACTATGACCGTTTACAATCCATGGTTACACCAAGCAGTTTAGTCTCCTCAACTTGCTCAATTTCCACATTATTCATTACAAGATTTAGTTGAGGTTTAGGGTTTAGTGAATGGTTTGTCCCAAATACAATGCTTTTAGTTTTTGAAATATGTAGTACTAGCTTATTACTTGCCACCCATTCTAAAACTGACTGCAGCTCTTTGTTAAGCATTGCATTGCAGATTACACTTGCTGTGGTAACTGACGTGCATAATGTTGAGTCATCAACATACATCGACACAGGCTTCATACATAGGCATGCTGCAAGGAGGCATGAGGACTGCAGATGTGGCCAGGGCAATAAATTGCAATGTCCGTACTGTGAGACGCCTAAGACAGCGCTACAGGGAGACAGGACGGACAGCTGATTGTCCACGCAGTGGCAGACCACGTGTAACAACACCTGCACAGGATCGGTACATCTGAATTTCACACCTGCGGGACAGGTACAGGATGGGAACAACTGCCCGAGTTAGACCAGGAACAACGTCACCGTAGCTGGACCAGACAGGACTGGCAAAAAGTGCTCTTCACTGACGAGTCGCGGTTTTGTCTCACCAGGGGTGATGGTCGGATTCAAGTTTATCGTCGAAGGAATGAGCATTACACCGAGGCCTGTACTCTGGAGAGGAATCAATTTGGAGGTGGAGGGTCCGTCATGGTCTGGGGCGGTGTGTCACAGCATCATCGGACTGAGCTTGTTGTCATTGCAGGCAATCTCAACGCTGTGCGTTACAGGGAAGACATCCTCCTCCCTCATGTGGTACCCTTCCTGCAGGCTCATCCTGACATGACCCTCCAGCATGACAATGCCACCAGCCATACTGCTCGTTCTGTGCGTGATTTCCTGCAAGAGAGGAATGTCAGTGTTCTGCCATGGCCAGCGAAGAGCCCGGATCTCAATCCCATTGAGCATGTCTGGGACCTGTTGGATTGGAGGGTGAGGGCTAGTGCCATTCCCCCCAGAAATGTCTGGGAACTTGCATGTGCCTTGGTGGAAGAGTGGGGTAACATCTCACAGCAAGAACTGGCAAATCTGGTGCAGTCCATGAGGAGGAGATGCACTGCAGTACTTAATGCAGCTGGTGGCCACACCAGATACTGACTGTTAGTTTTGATTTTGACCGCCCCTTTGTTCAGGGACACATTATTCAATTTCTGTTAGTCACATGTCTGTGGAACTTGTTCAGTATGTCTCAGTTGTTGAATCTTGTATGTTCATACAAATATTTACACATGTTAAGTTTGCTGAAAATAAACGCAGTTGACAGTGAGAGGACGTTTCTTTTTTTGCTGAGTTTAGTATATGAATTCAATGAATGTGGAGTTTTGGAGATGGGTTTCTATTTCGGCTTTAATTTTACAGCACGAGAGAATGACCAAAAAAGCGTAACTGTCGTACAACAATTTAGGATTCAATAATACTGCCATTATGCCTTAACGATTTAAATAAACAATTATACCTATTGTAAAAATGTGAGCTTTGAGTTACTCAAGGTTATCAAGTGAATAATTAGTGAAATTTGTACAATAATAAATTACCTCAAATGTCTTTATTCCTTCTAAAACAAAGAAAGTAGACAACTAGAATATGCATAATCCTTACACTCATATAAGTTATCAATTTTTACAAGGCTGGCGGTCAGTACATTGCAGGACAAACTGGACTTTCCTCATTCTCCACAATCTTAGGACAGAGGCACAATACAAATCTCCAAACACTGTCTTGACTACTTATTCATAATGCTTATCATACACATGTACATACTGGGTCCTGCCAGAAATGTCAGACACTTGCATCCATAATAAATAAGAGCAGGGGTTAAATTGGTCCGGATCCCGCTGGGTCTGAGGCCCGGCACCTATGATCCAAATGAGAGCCAGGCAGAGCTGAGACCCGGGAACCTTTGGTTATACGAATGTTGAATTATCTAATCAAAAATTGTTGTCCACATGTAATTTTCCTCAGCCAACAACACAAGTAAAGCAAAAGCAAAATTAGACAACCCCATAGTAGAATAGTGTACATATACAATTGGTCATCTCGTCACATTCTATGCGAGAAAAGAAAACCCCTCTCAAAGCGCTTTCAAATTGCCAGTGGAGAAAAACATGCATGCCAAGTCATTGTAGCCTACAACATTCTTAATGCAGTCACTGGAAAACACACCTTTGACATCATTTTTGATGGCCACTGTTAAAAGAGGAGGATCACAGAGCTTTCTAGTGTTACTCCACTTAGTGCACCATTTTAAAACCAGAGTTTTTAGCAGTGGCATGGTTTATGTGCGTTAGCGCTCGCCAATGGTGTTGAATGCATAGGGGAGACCAGGGCTAAATGTACCATGGGTCAGGTGTAACAGATAGGTAGGCCTACATTATATTCACAGTACATGATCCTTGGCTGAGTGCCAGTGGAACGTTTCGGACATTCAAGTCATCAGTATGTTGCTAACTAGCAACAGGATAATGTTTATGATCTAGCTAATGATTAGCCCAATGGGGTAAATGCAGATGGGTAACCCTCAGCCTATTTGTTTATAGCTACATCAGGTGAAATTATACTTTAGATGTCAGTATCATTATATTTTAATTCATTTTAGAGTAGGCTGTCCTTTTAAAAGTCACCCGAACTGACCTTCTCACAGTCATTATCCCCCCAAAAACGGTAGGTTCCTTCGACCTGTAGTATGCTGTGATATGAGATTTTGTCAGTATATATTCTTTAGGCTAGTATATTATATCAACCCCCCACCACACCCGTCGCTATGGGCGGGCCATAGGGGGCTGGGCCCGCCCCCAAAAATGCTTGTGCCCCCCCCACTTGAGGGAATTTATTATTAAATATACGTACTGTAGGCTAATAATAATTGTGCCCTGCCCTCCCATGCATTTCATATGCCCCCCTTAAGACTGAGGTCTGGCGACGGGTCTGCCCCCCACGTGGCAGCTGAATAACTTTTCCATTGAACAGGGGTATATTTTGCCTACACCCTATGATAAATGTGGGCTTGTGATCCCTGGACGTTTGTACTCAGCGTATGTTTTGGGTCTTGTCCTGTGCATACTCTTCAGCACACCTGAGTGCCTCAGTGAGGTCGGCCACACTCCCTGTGCCCTTTGCCACAGTGGCAGAGCCACCTGCGTTCCCTCCCAGGCGGGTACACACTGTCAGGGCCCAGTCACTTGCAGAAAGCGCACTAAAGCCCTATGGAGAGACAAAGATGTAGAGTGAGTGTTGGTGTGATGGAGAGAGAGAACAGGCAGGAAAGAGTGTGTGAATATACACACACACACACACACACACACACACACAATACCATATGTATTTGGACAGTGAAGCTACATGTTTTAATTTGGCTCTATACTGCAGCATTTTGGGATTTGAGATCAAATGTTTCATATAAGGCGTCAGTAAAAAAAAAAAGTAACCTTTTATTTGAGAGTATTTTCGTACAGTGCTTTCGGAAAGTATTCAGACACTGACTTTTTCCACATTTTGCTATGTTACAGCATTATTCTAAAATGGATTAAATTGTTTTTTTTCCCTTCATCAATATACACAATAACCCATAATGACAAAGCAAAAACTGGTTTTTAGAAATTTTTGCATAAGTATTCAGACCCTTTATTCAGTACTTTGTTGAAGCACCTTTGGCAGCGATTACAGCCTTGAGTCTTCTTGGGTATGACGCTACAAGCTTGGCACACCTGTATTAGGGGAGTTTCTCCCATTCTTCTCTGCAGATCCTCTCATACTCTGTCAGGTTGGATGAGGAGCATTGCTGCACAGCTATTTTCAGGTTTCTCCAGAGATGTTCGATAGGGTTCAAGTCCGGGCTCTGGCAGTGTGCTTAGGGTCGTTGTCCTGTTGGAAGTGAACCTTCGCCCCCAGTCTGAGCTCCTGAGTGCTCTGGAGCAGGTTTTCATGAAGTATCTCTCTGTACTTTGCTCTGTTCATCTTTCCCTTGATCCTGACTAGTCTCCCAGTCCCTACCGCTGTAAAACATCCCACAGCATGATGCTGCCGCCACCATGCTTCACCGTAGGGACAGTGCCAGGTTTCCTCCAGACGTGACGCCTGGCATTTAGGCCAAAGAGTTCAATCTTGGTTTCAGAACAGATAATCTTGTTTTTCATTGTCTGAGAGTCCTTTAGGTGCCTTTTGGCAAACTCCAACCGGGCTGTCATGTGCCTTTTACTGAGGAGTGGCTTCCGTCTGGCCACTCTACCATAAAGACCTGATTGGTGGAGTGCTGCAGAGAAGGTTGACCTTCTGGAAGATTCTCCCATCTCCACAGAGGAACTCTGGAGCTCTGTCAGAGTGACCATCGGGTTCTTGGTCACATCCCTGACCAAGGCCCTTCTCCCCCGAATTGCTCAGTTTGACCGGGCGGCCAGCTCTAGGCAGAGTCTTGGTGGTTCTAAACTTTTTCCATTTAAGAATGATGGAGGCCACTGTGTTCTTGGGGACCTTCAATGCTGCAGAAATGTTTTGGTACCCTTCCCCAGATCTGTGCCTCGACACAATCCTGTCTCGGAGCTCTACGGACAATTCCCTCGACCTCATGGCTTGGTTTTTGCTCTGACATGCATTTTCAACTGTGGGACCTTATATAGACAGGTGTGTGGCTTTCCAAATCATGTCCAATCAATTGAATTTACCACAGGTGAACTCCAATCTAGTTGTAGAAACATCTCAAGGATGATGAATGGAAACAGGATGCCCGAGCTCAATTTCAAGTCTCATAGCAAAGGGTCTGAATACTTATGTAAATAAGTGTTTTTCTTATTAGTTTTTTTGTCATAAACTTGCTAACATTTCTAAAAAAAACTGCTTTCGCTTTGTCTTTATGGGGTATTGTGTGTAGATTGATGAGGGAAATAAATAGTTTAATCCATTTTAGAATAAGGCTGTAGCGTAACAAAATGTGGAAAAAGTCAACAGGTCTGAATACTTTCCGAATTCACTGTACATAGGTGAGAGTGGGGTATGTTGAGCCATTATTTACATTCAGGATCACTATATCAAAGGAAAATACTATTCTTTCTAACAAAGATATCTACATACAGTGGGGGAAAAAAGTATTTAGTCAGCCACCAATTGTGCAAGTTCTCCCACTTAAAAAGATGAGAGGCCTGTAATTTCCATCATAGGTACACGTCAACTATGACAGACAAATTGAGATTTTTTTTCTCCAGAAAATCACATTGTAGGATTTTTAATGAATTTATTTGCAAATTATGGTGGAAAATAAGTATTTGGTCACCTACAAACAAGCAAGATTTCTGGCTCACAGACCTGTAACTTCTTCTTTAAGAGGCTCCTCTGTCCTCCACTCGTTACCTGTATTAATGGCACCTGTTTGAACTTGTTATCAGTATAAAAGACACCTGTCCACAACCTCAAACAGTCACACTCCAAACTCCACTATGGCCAAGACCAAAGAGCTGTCAAAGGACACCAGAAACAAAATTGTAGACCTGCACCAAGCTGGGAAGACTGAATCTGCAATAAGCAAGCAGCCTTGTTTGAAGAAATCAACTGTGGGAGCAATTATTAGGAAATGGAAGACATACAAGACCACTGATAATCTCCCTCGATCTGGGGCTCCACGCAAGATCTCACCCCGTGGGGTCAAAATGATCACAAGAACGGTGAGCAAAAATCCCAGAACCACACAGGGGGACCTAGTGAATGACCTGCAGAGAGCTGGGACCAAAGTAACAAAGCCTACCATCAGTAACACACTACGCCGCCAGGGACTCAAATCCTGCAGTGCCAGACGTGTCCCCCCTGCTTAAGCCAGTACATGTCCAGGCCCGTCTGAAGTTTGCTAGAGTGCATTTGGATGATTCAGAAGAGGATTGGGAGAATGTCATATGGTCAGATGAAACCAAAATATAACTTTTTTGGTAAAAACTCAACTCGTCGTGTTTGGAGGACAAAGAATGCTGAGTTGCATCCAAAGAACACCATACCTACTGTGAAGCATGGGGGAGGAAACATCATGCTTTGGGGGGCTGTTTTTCTGCAAAGGGACCAGGACGACTGATCCGTGTAAAGGAAAGAATGAATGGGGCCATGTATCGTGAGATTTTGAGTGAAAACCTCCTTCCATCAGCAAGGGCATTGAAGATGAAACGTGGCTGGGTCTTTCAGCATGACAATGATCCCAAACACACCGCCCGGGCAACGAAGGAGTGGCTTCGTAACAAGCATTTCAAGGTCCTGGAGTGGCCTAGCCAGTCTCCAGATCTCAACCCCATAGAAAATGGGGGTTGAAAGTCTGTTGCCCAGCGACAGCCCCAAAACTTCACTGCTCTAGAGGAGATCTGCATGGAGGAATGGGCCAAAATACCAGCAACAGTGTGTGAAAACCTTGTGAAGACTTACAGAAAACGTTTGACCTGTGTCATTGCCAACAAAGGGTATTTAACAAAGTATTGAGAAACTTTTGTTATTGACCAAATACTTATTTTCCACCATAACTTGCAAATTAATTCATTAAAAATCCTACAATGTGATTTTCTGGATTTCTTTTCTCATTTTGTCTGTCATAGTTGACGTGTACCTATGATGAAAATTACAGGCCTCTCTCATCTTTTTAAGTGGGAGAACTTGCACAATTGGTGGCTGACTAAATACTTTTTTTCCCCACTGTATATTTCAGGATGTTGTTTATCCCCGAAAATAATCAGAATTCATGTAAACATAACAGTTTTGAAAACCATAGTTGTCCAAAAGAAGTCGTCTCTTGGCACAACTTACCCCGGGTATGGGGTAAATTGAGCATAGGGACAGGGTTAGCATAGGGACACATTTCTAACACTTTGCACTTTTTTCAAACACTTTTAACATTGACTCAGGTCCTGGTGTAACCTCATATCCCAGCAATAATGCCTTGCATTACACCTGGGAAGAAAATACTTCAATTGTGGCCTAGAGGAGGGCGAATTCAACTGAGGAAGGCATCTTTCATCATTTGACCTTGACTAATCACACGAACATGAGGTGTCTTCAAAATACTGTGCCAAAATGTAATTCATTTGAGGTATATTGATTAGCCATTGGATCAATTTACCACAAAGCAATCATTTTGACTATATTAGCCCATACAGCTACAAGGATGCACTTTCATGCTAGGTTTAGGACCTCATATTGTAGCTTATAGAGACCCCAACTGATGTATAAAACAGTCTTAAAACAATCTACTTTGGTTTAGATACAAGCATCATGAAACCTATAACACAAATTAATTTGACTTTGTGAAAATCTGTTTTTTGGATCTAACTTGCTTACCACTTTTTCCATGAGGTTTCTTCCTTCACAGACTCCATGAAATAATTACCTCTTCCTAAATATTTGGTCACATGATTAATTTTGTGTATGGTTTCCTAGAAACAAGGGGTGGCTCAACAAACCCTTCGGCACAACTTACCCCACTCTCCCCTATCTTTTTTACCATTAAGAAATGAAAGCACTTTGTCTTTTTCTAAACAGTAAAACATATATATGTATGAAAATACCCTAAAATAAAAGGTGACATTCTATACTGTAATATATGATCTCAAATCCAAAATGCTGGAGTATAAAGACACATTTAAATGTTAGCGTCAATGTCCAAATACATAGGTGTTGAGTGTAAGAGAGAAGAGAAAAGATACAGACAAAAAGAGAAAGACTGTTTGGGCCGGCACATAGACAAAAACAGACAAAGAGATTGAGCGTGATAAGAGACAGGTGTCTTCAGACTGTATGCAGCTTTAGTTGTTACAATTGTTGCTATTAAATTACTTTCACTTGACCTATTGAGAGAAAATACAGTATCAGTAAATACAGTGATGTATGAGCTAGACCCTATACCTTGGGCACTTGGCACGCGCACAGGACCTTCCCCGATGGCTGCTGGTGGGAGAGTAGCATGACCAGGGTCCCTGGGGCTATGTCACTGTATTGGTTCACTGTCTTCATCAGCACCTACAATGAGAGCAACGGGATCAACTAAATGCTACAGTCGAGGCTCAGTTTCTCAGAGCCTTAGTAACGGTAAGTTCATCATTAAATCCCACTTTAAGTGCATCATTAGAATCTAAGCTGTTTCCCAAAAACGATGGTGGCACTAAAAGTGATTGATAAAATATAGTAACTCACTCTCTGTGAATACTGATGCATTAGTTTAATATGGGGCAAAGTTATCTAATTGTGGATGCTGAACACATACTGAGCCTCATCAGAAATTCAGATGAAAAACATACTGATATAGAGTCTGTGTCCACAGCGTCCACTACAATAGTCTTGTTGCCATTCTTTTTGAATAGTGATTGGGCTTTCACAGCAGCCTGCAAATTGGACAAAAGTAAGAAAGAGAAAGTAGTTAAAAGTACAATAGTATAATGTACATTACCATTATTTATCATGCATTAAAAATGGTGATTGTTTTATAATGCTGTTGTGACTCATGTGTCTTCTCACATACAAAAAGTTAGAAAATAGGATCAACTAATCTTTTTACCTGTCACATTAAAGTCAAGTAGCTATTGTGGGGGAAATAATACACGTTTGAAAGGACAATGGGGTTGTGTGCTTGAGTTACCTCTTTGGTCTCCAGTTTCCTTATGCTTGTGTTGGTTGTCCTCTGTAGACCTTTGAGGCGAGTTTGAAGCTCTCTCCGCTTCCACTGTGGTATGGGAGTGCAATCCACTGCCTGGGACAAAACACATATAAGGCCTAAGCATTTGTGTCATATTTGCATTTAATTCTAACTATTTAAAGTAATGTGATCGCTTGGGACTATAAGGTTATATCTGCAAAAAGATGATTCTGAGAAAATTGGCTTTAAAGTTTGAATGATATAAGCAATTTATCTTGTAATCTTTTGAATTTAACAACATGAATTGGGGTATTTAGAGTACTTTATAGGTAGAGAACATTGAACAGAACAGGGCTATGTCAATAACTCAATTTTGACAAAAATGCAGGTCCCATGCTCTCGGCTATTCAAACACTTAGGCCATAATTGAATACTGTCTGAAATTGCCTTTTGGAGCATTTTCAATCTTGTCTGTCTGAATACTATCAGTTAGGTCAGTGGGGCGGGAGCGGAAAAGCATACATACATCTGTCAGTATGCCCACTTCTTTGGCCAGCCGGTGGGCATCTGCGAGGGAGGGGCTGGCGACCACTGCAAGACGTGCCGACAGAGACTCCACTTCCTGGGTCAGGTTCTGTCCCGCCTCTCGAGCCTGTGAGCCAACAAAACAACAACAAATATCAGAATGGATCTCGTTGAAAGCTACTTGCTAGCCTTGTGATTTGCCAAAACGTTCAACTTGGGCTATGTCCCAATTATCTCTCCTTCCTCCCAAAGTGTGCACTTGTTCACTTCCCTTCACTAATTTGAAAGGAAACGACTGGTTTAAGAAATATGGTGGAAATTCCCACCTGCCCGTGCCTCCAACAATCCAATGCTTTTAGATTTGTGGGAAGTTGTGAACGAGTGCACACTTCAGGAATAATTTGATATTATTTGATCATGGAATGTTTTTAAAAAGATCAGTGATATATGACTTCCTAAATCTAAAATTGGAAAATTTACATAATTAATACTGAAACAGCAACATAAAAGCCTTGCGCGAGAGACTAACTGGTGTTGTAAAACATGAGAATACATGAGTGATGTGATTGTATATAGTCCGCTACTATGCACCTCTGGTATATTCACAATAAGTCACGGCCCATTTAGTCATATGCCTTCTTGCTTTTATAGAACACACCTCTCTGGCATCGTCTCCAGTGACTGCCACGATACGGCTGATCCCTTTAACCATCTGCCTCTCGGAAATTATAACCAAATCCCCGATCTCCCCGGTCCTCAGTAAATGCCTGAAAAATAGAAAAACGCTTGGCCCTTTTGGAACAGCCAATGAACATATAATATTTAGTATTGTTCACTACTATAGGAATTGTCAAATCTACTCCTCCAAATATGTTATCTGTTTCTAACCTTAACCCACGATAAAGCTTATAAATTCGACTGTCTCTTCTCATTTTCATATTTTGGCTCTTTTACAGTATATTGTGCAATTTGCCACATCCTCACATGCCGAAAGGTGAGACATATTGTCATTTCATAATGGTAAATAACAAGTAATATTAAGTAATACATTTAAAAATGCCTTTTGAATCTATCGGAGAGAGGGAGAAAGAGTGATTGAGTGAGACAGACAGAGACAGACAGACAACACTTACGTTCCACAGCAGAGCTCCACTGACGTCCGTCTATCCGTCTGAGAATTGAACAGGTCTGCCACGGGAACTGCCACGGACACCACTCTCACTGGATCAGGGTACAACTAGGAAGAATTACAGAGGATTCATGAATCCTCCAATGCCAACACACTATTATGCAGTATAAATTGCACTTACAAATTGCAACCATTGGGTTGACACTTACAATGTATGTTGCTAAGTGCATGAACAACACTTTACAGTTACGAACATCATTATTCCTTTTAATCTGCGTAGGAGTGTCCCCAAATCAACACACAGTTACCTCATCCACAGTCCTTAGTCCTGGGATGTCTTTAGCCCGGGCCAGGGGAACCTCCTCTATGTACACCGCATTATTCTCTGTGATAATGTTGTGGATGCTCCTCTCAATCTCCTGGAGCTGGGGAATACTCAATGATCCCTACAGAATGACCACCAGAAAGCAATTATTATTATTACATCCCAAGTGTTTTCATGCTTCTATACATCAGTGAGGTTTTTTTTTGCTTATCTACTGGACTTTACTGGATTTTGGCAATGCATATAACTTCCAAACATTCATAACAGGGATGTGATTACTCTAAGGGTGTTGTCACATGAAATTCGGTACCCTGGTGCGGTTCTCTGGAGCATTCGCGACAATTCCGCAGAATACGTTTGGGTTTCACAATGTATTTTTTAAACGTATCAAATTGCAACCATTGGGTTGACACTTACAATGTATGTTGCTAAGTGCATGAACAACACTTTGCAAATACAGTCGGTATTGGTCGTCGTCGGGTGAGGTTGTGTCTCTCTCTGGCAGGAGGTAAGCTTGGCTTATATGGCTTATATACATAGTTTAGGCTTTGTCGAGTAAAGCTTAAACTATGTATTTAGATTGTAGTTAGGTATTGTAGGTAGTTATCGTGGATTGTTGTATGTTATTATTGTAGGTAAGTATTGTATTCGGCTGACCCCGGTGAAGTACGAAGCTAGCTAACCCACTACCTGGACTAGCTAGCGGGTAGCTACTGGTAACTATTAGCAACTGTGGATAGTTGTTTCACACCTGAGAGTACCTGTAATTACGCCAGCTAGCTGCCTACAATAATTACATACAATAATGCCTACCATTCAGCTGTTTTTCTAACCTCATTGTCTCATTGTCTGTTGGGTGGCCGACTTGTGACGGCCGACCAACAACCTGCCCGCTTGATCCTATCCCCTCCTCTCTTCTCCAGACCATCTCCGGTGACCTTCTCCCTTACCTCACCTCGCTCATCCTTGACCGCTGGCTATGTCCCATCCGTCTTCAAGAGAGCGAGAGTTGCACCCCTTCTCAAAAAACCAACACTCGATCCCTCTGATGTCAACAACTACAGACCAGTATCCCTTCTTTCTTTTCTCTCCAAAACTCTTGAGCGTTCCGTCTTTAGCCAACTCTCTTGCTATCTCTCTCAGAATGACCTTCTTGATCCAAACCAGTCAGGTTTCAAGATTGGTCATTCAACTGAGACTTCTCTTCTCTGTGTCACGTAGGCTCTCCGCACTGCTAAAGCTAACTCTCTCTCCTCTGCTCTTGTCCTTCTAGACCTGTCTGCTGCCTTTGATACTGTGAACCATCAGATCCTCCTCTCCACCCTCTCCGAGTTGGGCATCTCCGGCGCGGCTCACTCTTGGATTGCGTCCTACCTGACCGGTCGCTCCTACCAAGTGGCGTGGCGAGAATCTGTCTCCGCACCACGTGCTCTCACCACTGGTGTCCCCCAGGGCTCAGTTCTAGGCCCTCTCCTATTCTCGCTATACACCAAGTCACTTGGCTCTGTCATATCCTCACATGGCCTCTCCTATCATTGCTACGCAGACGACACACAACTCATCTTCTCCTTTCCCCCTTCTGATAACCAGGTGGCGAATCGCATCTCTGCATGTCTGGCAGACATATCAGTGTGGATGACGGATCACCACCTCAAGCTGAACCTCGGCAAGACGGAGCTGCTCTTCCTCCCGGGGAAGGACTGCCCGTTCCATGATCTCGCCATCACGGTTGACAACTCCGTTGTGTCCTCCTCCCAGAGTGCGAAGAGCCTTGGCGTGACCCTGGACAACACCCTGTCGTTCTCCGCTAACATCAAGGCGTTGACCCGATCCTGTAGGTTCATGCTCTACAACATTCGGAGAGTACGACCCTGCCTTACACAAGAAGCGGCACAGGTCCTAATCCAGGCACTTGTCATCTCCCGTCTGGATTACTGCAACTCACTGTTGGCTGGGCTCCCTGCCTGTGCCATTAAACCCCTACAACTCATCCAGAATGCCGCAGCCCGTCTGATGTTCAACCTTCCCAAGTTCTCTCACGTCACCCCGCTCCTCCGCACACTCCACTGGCTTCCAGTTGAAGCTCGCATCTGCTACAAGACCATGGTGCTTGCCTACGGAGCTGTGAGGGGAACAGCACCTCCATACCTTCAGGCTCTGATCAGTCCCTACACCCAAACGATTACATTGTCATTATACAACGGGTGGGTCTAATTCTCAATGCTGATTGGTTAAAACCGCATTCCAGACGGTGTATATTCCACAAGTTACCACAGGCTAAATCTATGACGTTGAAATGCCTATTTACTCTGTTCCATCTGACTGCACAAACCACTGTCTCATTAGCTCAGCCAGGCAATGTACTGTATATTCTAGATCTACAGTATAAAAAGCATCTAGACATTATCTCCCATTTCTTTTAGAATAGTATTTGGTTTTCAACAGCGGAGATTTGTAATAATCTGTCCCTCCGACATTTGCAACATTGTTTCGATATTGAAATTCGATCTCCAGCTGTCCTATGCTAATGAACGTGTCGGGAGTCAGGACGAGACAGACAGGCAGCTTTTCTCAGCCAGTCAAAATCATGAATCAGCATAGTCTTTATGGATATTTACAAAGAAATGTCAATACAAAACACAAAATGCAGCTAGTTTGAAGTGATTGTGTTAGCTATGTAGTTGACTATCTCTTCTGAACTGTGGCCTGGCAAGAGGGCAAATGTTCTATGCCAGGCGAAATCGCACATCATTAGCTCATTGTTATGGATGTATTCCCCCCCAAAAATCACTAGAAAACAGCTTAAACATATGCAAATGCAGCAATTTTGCTGTAATTCTGGTAGCATTGTTAGCCAAAGTTGGCTAGCTAGCGAGCAAGGGATAAGAATGTTGCCAGCCATCATGGCAATGGAACATTTAGAACGAACGACTGGTCAAGTCCATAGATTTAGAACAAAAATACTTAATGACTGGGTCGTGTCTCTGGCAACCGAATCGATAGAACGAACGACCAGCCGGCTTGGGTAGCAACCCAAGATTTGTGTCGGGACTATATCTCATGGAAGGATAAAATAGTAAGAATAAATCAAAATAACATTTTTAATTATTTGAATATGTTGGTAACCTGTTGTATAAAAGTGATAATGCCCTCGAAGCCGGTGTTTTGGAGGATATATTGGCACGGTTTGCCGGCCTTCAACTTCGTCTCGGGCCTAACAACACCTGTGCCAATATATCCTCCAAACACCGGCTTCGAGGGCATTATCACTTAAATGTGAACTCCTCGTAATTAACAGTCAGTGTTGATGAGTGTCCTGACGAGAAGGCAAACTTTTCTAGCTATGCAAGGCCAAAATGGGGTATTATCAGCTTATTGTTATGGATGTATCGAAATGAATGTCAATAGAAAACAGCTACTTTACTGTTATTCTGGCTGCAGAGGTCATGACTGTGTTAGCCGTAGCTAGTTGGCTAGCTAGCAAGCAAGGGATAACAACGTTGCCAGTGAGCATGGCAACGGAACATAAAGAACAAACGACTGGGTCACGTCCATAAATATTGAACTAATCAAACGAACGACTGGGTCGCGTCGATAGCAACCAAAAGATGAGAAAGTATGAATTTGCTTATATAAATGAAATTATAAATGATTTGTTTTTTATTTATACCGGTAAATGTGTGCTTTGTATTGTTTTCTTTGGCAACTGTGGTATAAGCGGGATAAACAGCTTAAACAAATGCAATGGAATAAACGTTGCTGTTATTCTGGCTGCAGAGGTAGTGACTGTGTAACCATAGCTAGTTGGCTAGCTAGCAGCAGGCAAGGGATAAGAACGTTGCCACTGAGCATGGCAACGGAACATAAGGAACGAACGGCTCCGCCTCGTCCTGTTGCGTCGTCCATTATTTCCAAGGTAATGTAGAGAACGACAGCGTTTATCCCTTACATAATATTTGCATCAATTGATGTTTGTTAAATCTGATTTATTATCTAAAAACCAAACTGAACTAATTAGAATTCTATGTATTTTATCAAATCAGACAAGACAAAAGTTCTGCAATGGATGGCTACAGACGACGACATGTGGTCGTGGTGGATGTTGATGGAGCCTTCTAAATGGTGTATAGGTGAGTACACTGAAGCTCCAAATGGTGTTGTGGGGGGATACCACGCTGTGTTGTTGGGCCTGCTTTGTGTTGTTGGGGGACAGCTTTGGTGAGGTGGGACAAGGGCCCTTGCCACATGTTCAAATGTGTTTGCCAGCTGCTGAAACAATGTAAGAATGCTCTTATTCTCACTGAGGAGTTCATCCATTTGCTGAAGCTGCCTTTCACTGTTATTTTCCTCATTTGCTGTACATGCCACCAGTTGATCTGCCTGCTCCTCCTCGCTCAAGAGGCGGTCAGTCTCCAACTTCATGAACTCCTCGAATTGTTTCTTCTGTGTGTCTGCAATTGGTGCCATGGTGCTGTGTGTGTCAGGTGCCTTCCTTTTCCTCTTGGTCCTCCTATCCTGAGGATCAAGGCGGAATTGTCAAACATCCACAAAAACACAGTGTTGTGTGGGAAAATTTGTCCTGTACTGCTCTGCATTCCTTGTGTAGCCTTTTGCCCCCATACGTTCACACATTTTCCCACACAACACTGTGTTTTTGTGGGTGTTTGACAATTCCGCCTTGATCCTCATCTCCCCAGATCTCCAGTAAGGTCTTGGTTTCACAGACAGTCCATGTCACCCCTTCCTCTTATTTTATGTAATTGTATTTTATTTGAGCTGATTTACCTAATTAAGCTAGTTAATAGTATTCTAGCGAACCTTTGCTGGCTAACAAAAGTTGAATGACCAACGGAGAATAACGAATATCGCTTGTGTTGCAACTTTGTATTTGAACGTTACTGCATGTGAACATCAGCATAGGGTGTTGCTGCGTCACAATACCTGGTCCTGGATCTTGGACCCACAGCCTGGGCAGGGTCCAGGATTCGTTTCGGCCAGGATTCATTTACGTTTCACATACGCTTTATAGTGCGGATCAGGGTACCAAACGCTCCAGGATCCGGATCATACAGAGATATGTGAAAGCCCCACAAGGGTTCAAGATTAAACAGAGAGCTGATGATTGATGCAATCCTTATGCTGTTAAATAAAATGTGTTTTCGAAATTCTGTGCTGAATTTGGTTTTAAATGTGTGGATAGATAATATAAGATACTTGTCATACTATAAGCTGAATCACCCAAGGCTGCTATGAGTATTTAAAAAATGTAAAGTCCAAGAGGACAACGACAAATTATCAAATTCAAGAGGGGCTAAAAACGGGTCGTATTGTATACCTTGACGCTGAAGTCAAAGCGTAGGCGGTCTGCAGCGACATGACTGCCTCTCTGCTCCACAGAAGGACCCAGCAGCTGACGGAGGACGAAGTTGAGGACGTGTGTGGCTGTGTGCTTGACCATGCAGGCTAGTCTCTGTGGCTGGATGTGAATAAACATGTATTTTCTTATTAGCAAATTCAATTATGACATGTAATATGCTATTAACATAATCATATTTATGACAAAGTATACGTCACAAACATCCCACTGGGCACAGACGTCAGTTCAACGTCTTGTTTTGATTTACATTCATGTGAATACAACATGAAATCAACCAAAAATGTCACCCTGTCATTGGATTTAGGTGAAAAGTTGTGAAAAAAATACAAAATTCCCTTACGTTGAGGACTTTTTGCAAATCCAAATCAGTTTTTCACATTGATTCAACATCCTCACATTAACTTTTTTGGTTGAAATTATGTGGAAACAACATTGATTCAACCAGTTTTTGCCCAGTCGGATAGATTTAAAGCGCACAAACACACATATATCACAAATAACACACACCCGTAGTTCATTTGTTGCAGAAGCCTTATGAATAAATCTTTTTTATAAGCTAACCTGCATTTGTCTATGGAATGTGTCAAACTCATTCCACGAAGGGCCGAGTGTCTGCGGGTTTTTGCTCCTCCCTTGTACTTGGTTGATGAATTAAGGCCACTTAATTGAAAAAAAAAAAATGTATGGACTCACTAACTGTAAGTCGCTCTGGATAAGAGCGTCTGCTAAATGACTAAAATGTAAATGTAATTAGTAAGGAACTCCCCACACATGGTTGTCTAGGGCTTAATTGAAAGGAAAATCCAAAAAACCTGCAGACTCTAGGCCCTCCATGGAATGAGTTTGACACCCCTGGTCTATGGTAACCAACATATGTTTAAACAGGTTTGGCAGTCAAATACAGTGTGACTATAGATACTCTGATGATTTATGACTTATTTGTTCATTTAAAGGTTGAACGTGAGGATAGTTTCCATAGACTTCAATAGAGCACTTTTGCTTCCTTCTACCCAACTAGGCTGGATTTCAAATGATCATGTCTGCTGTGTAAATAAGGTCCATTGTGTAAGCTAAGAGGTGACCTGTAGAAAATTTTATACCTCATCTACGTAGAGCTGGACCTGGTCTCCTTTTCTCAGCACTTCAGCAGCAGTGACCTGATGAACCACATATCCCCCAGCAACCTGCACAGCCTCAACAGGGTACAGGACATCCTGAGGGAACACACACAACATCCCAAAACCCTAGGGATCAACTCCAGCCAATTCAGCTAACTAGGCTAGTAAATATACCATGAAAGGAATGATTCAATTAATTTAGTTTCAATAGCTTAGTAAATATTTAGCTGAGGGATAGGACATTCATATGCAGGAAAGTTGAACATGCAATGTATGGACCACGCATTTTCAGGCCCATCCCTAACAAGCAGCTCACAGACACACGTTGTGACACAGTGCACTTAAACATGACTGAAACATGGTGTCTTAAACAAGGTGTAGCGAACACTGACCGGCAGTCCATCTCTGATGAAGTAGCCCTGATCGTGGGACTGCCCGCCTTGCTCTGCATAGAAACAGGTCCGGTCCAGCACCACACCACACCTCTGGCCCCCGGCCACCTTCGAGACAAGAGACTGTCCACAGTACAGGGCCTGCACGGTAGCATGGCAGGGCTGGAACACTGGATAAAAAAACGCAGGGCTCCTTTCAGAGAGAATGTAGCTCAGCTGGTAGAGCACGGCGCTTGTAACGCCAGGGTAGTGGGTTCGATCCCCGGGACCACCCATACACAAAAATGTATGCACGCATGACTGTAAGTCGCTTTGGATAAAAGCGTCTGCTAAATGGCATATTATTATTTATTATTATTATTATTATTATTATTATTATTATAAAGTGGACAGCAATACAAAGGATAATTGACCTGAATATAATAATATTGATTGAATATTATCCTTTGGAGCAGTATTGAAGATTATCCTTTGGAGTGCTGTCTAATTCATTCTCTAAGGATTTTCCTAGCGAGGATCCAGCACCCAACCATTTAAGACAAATTACTGTAATTGTGAGTGAGCATGTTGTCTCTATCTCGAGAACTCATTTATACCATATTTGCCATCCTGTGCCAAGCTGTAGTGGTACTTGGGAGAGTCGTCTGTGTGGGGGACTTCTCCACTCTGCAGCTGGGCTAGGCTGTGCAGATCCAGATGGACCAGCGTATCCCCAATTGAGGTCTGAACCTGACACTTAAGGTGGGGAGAGGAGAGACTGCCATGGAATGGGGTGCATAATTGTCAGTAAAAACAGTTATCTGCAAAGAATGCTGAAAAAGCTGGATGGCCTCACATAGTTTCAATAGATTAAAACCATAAATAATGTATTCTTAAGCATTAATTTATCATTTTAATGTAAATGTAGTACTCATGAAATAATGCAGTGTTGAGTAAAGGAACAAACTAATATGTGGTAAAACCATAAAAGTGTAATGTTTAAAGTAGATGTCCAGTGAAAATCTCACATTTAACTCATACCCAAATATTGTTTTTGACTCGTCCTATACTCGTATGTGGCCAAAGCATAAATTTGAGAAAAAACACAAAAACTCCACCTCAAAGTTGAATCTCAAACAGACTGTTTCAAAAATGCTTGCTATATCCTCATAGAACATGTTGGCTCATTGGCTGAGCTGGCCAATCAGCGGTGTACTCACGTTAATATTTGTAATGACTGGTATACGCCCACACCATTCAAACACAGAAATACCTAATTACAATTTTTTGGAAGGAAAACTATTTCACTCATTGTAATTAATTACAGTGGGGAAAAAAAGTATTTAGTCAGCCACCAATTGTGCAAGTTCTCCCACTTAAAAAGATGAGAGAGGCCTGTAAGGAAAAGAAATCCAGAAAATCACATTGTAGGATTTTTAATGAATTTATTTGCAAATTATGGTGGAAAATAAGTATTTGGTCACCTACAAACAAGCAAGATTTCTGGCTCTCACAGACCTGTAACAACTTCTTTAAGAGGCTCCTCTGTCCTCCACTCGTTACCTGTATTAATGGCACCTGTTTGAACTTGTTATCAGTATAAAAGACACCTGTCCACAACCTCAAACAGTCACACTCCAAACTCCACTATGGCCAAGACCAAAGAGCTGTCAAAGGACACCAGAAACAAAATTGTAGACCTGCACCAGGCTGGGAAGACTGAATATGCAATAGGTAAGCAGCTTGGTTTGAAGAAATCAACTGTGGGAGCAATTATTAGGAAATGGAAGACATACAAGACCACTGATAATCTCCCTCGATCTGGGGCTCCACGCAAGATCTCACCCCGTGGGGTCAAAATGATCACAAGAACGGTGAGCAAAAATCCCAGAACCACACAGGGGGACCTAGTGAATGACCTGCAGAGAGCTGGGACCAAAGTAACAAAGCCTACCATCAGTAACACACGCCGCCAGGGACTCAAATCCTGCAGTGCCAGACGTGTCCCCCTGCTTAAGCCAGTACATGTCCAGGCCCGTCTGAAGTTTGCTAGAGTGCATTTGGATGATCCAGAAGAGGATTGGGAGAATGTCATATGGTCAGATGAAACCAAAATAGAACTTTTTTGGTAAAAACTCAACTCAGTCGTGTTTGGAGGACAAAGAATGCTGAGTTGCATCCAAAGAACACCATACCTACTGTGAAGCATGGGGGTGGAAACATCATGCTTTGGGGCTGTTTTTCTGCAAAGGGACCAGGTCGACTGATCCGTGTAAAGGAAAGAATGAATGGGGCCATGTATCGTGAGATTCCATCAGCAAGGGCATTGAAGATGAAACGTGGCTGGGTCTTTCAGCATGACACTGATCCCAAACACACCGCCCGGGCAACGAAGGAGTGGCTTCGTAAGAAGCATTTCAAGGTCCTGGAGTGGCCTAGCCAGTCTCCAGATCTCAACCCCATAGAAAATCTTTGGAGGGAGTTGAAAGTCCGTGTTGCCCAGCGACAGCCCCAAAACATCACTGCTCTAGAGGAGATCTGCATGGAGGAATGGGCCAAAATACCAGCAACAGTGTGTGAAAACCTTGTGAAGACGTACAACAAAGGGTATATAACAAAGTATTGAGAAACTTTTGTTATTGACCAAATACTTATTTTCCACCATAATTTGCAAATAAATTCATTAAAAATCCTACAATGTGATTTTCTGGAATTTTTTTTCTCATTTTGTCTGTCATAGTTGACGTGTACCTATGATGAAAATTACAGGCCTCTCTCATCTTTTTAAGTGGGAGAACTTGCACAATTGGTGGCTGACTAAATACTTTTTTCCCCCACTATATAGGTGATATTTCATAGAATCTGGAAACACTGGACAGTTACTTTATAGTAATTGGCTATGCAGCTTCATAAAGCTAAATTAGACTACCAATATTTGCTTCAGGTAGAGAAAAGGAGAGGAAAAGAAAAGCACTGACTGTAGTTACCTTTTCATTTTCAATGGCCAACTCATAAAGGGCCTGTTGGTCAACACTCAAGCCCTTCTCCTCCAGCATTAGTCCAATGAGATCCAGAGGAAAGCCCAGGTTACGATGCAGAGACCAGGCCACAGGCGCTAGGAGATAAGCACACACACAAAGGATTGACTACAGAAATAAAAATTGCCCAAAAAATGTAGAACACAAATACCCTATTACAAACCCTACCCTATCCTAGTACTGTATCCTAGTATCCTAATACTGAAGCTGACCTGGGAATAGAGTGTCATTTTTCTCCAATCTCTGGAGTGTCCTGTCAATCACTCTGCGCCCCTGCTTCAGAGAGGACAGGAACTGGGCCTCGTTTTCATTGATTATATCCATGATCTGAAAATAAATAAAATAGATCTTAATAGTCTATCACCATACCTTCCTTCTCACTCATCTGAGAAAACATGTGTTAAGTAAATGGCTGTGTCAACACGACAACAACACATCATTAAATGTGTTGTTGTCGTGTTGTTGATGTAATTTCTCTCATTTCATGTTAATTAACATACCCTATCTGTCTCTTTATGCAGTTCAGGATAAGCATCACCCTGTAGAAGAGATGTGGTTGAGAGAGGATCAAGACCATGATGACACAAAGGGCACAAGTCTGATATCACGCCCAAACTCACCAGGATAAGAGCAACAGTGGGTACCAGGCTTGCCAGCGCTCCCTCAGGGGCCTGCAGTACCTCAGTGCTGAACCTCACAGCTCGCCGGAGGATACGGCGCAAAACCAATCTGCAGCAGGCACACACAAATGCACGCACACACACAATAATTGAAAGAGAATAAGAATTACAATTGCAATTATTGTCAGATGTGTTCAGACCTCCCACAGTCTGTTTTGTAGATTCAGCTATTTGTCTCAATCCCAGACAAATTTCACCATTTCAATCTTCTTTCTCAATCTTTGGGATTGAGATATGTTAATTTTAGACTGAAATATTACTCTCAGTTAATTTAACCTTTAACACTAGAACCGCTATCGGCCAACAGCAACTGACTTTTGATTTTGTAAAAAACTAAATGCGACGTCTGCCCTTTTTACCTGTTTTATTCACACCTATTCCCAACTTAACCCGCCAAGATAATGCGCTGTAGGACGTTGGTACCCAGCCAGGCGCCAATGCGTCTCTCTCGCTCTTCACTGAATGAATGACAAATGGATGAATGGGTGATAATTGTGCACGTTACTTCACAATTGAATTTAAATTAGGCCAAACTGAATGATAAGGAGGGTGAAGAGGTTGACTTCATTTAGAAAGACAATAGTGTAATGACGACTTTGTGTTATGCCTATTTATCAGCGTTGGCGCTCATGTTTATAGCAAAGAATTTAACCGAGCGCCTTGTGGGATATCATCATTATCTTTTAAGTTTTACTTTGTAAAAAGAAGCTGTTATGGGACTGTTTTATTTACTGTAACTCTATTACTATTCAAATGTATTGTAAGGGAAACTAAAACATGCTACGTGTTGCATTTACATTTACGTCATTTAGCAGACGCTCTTATCCAGAGCGACTTACAAATAGGTGCATTCACCTTATAGCCAGTGGGATCACCACTTCACCATGTTTTTTTATCACCACTTCGCCTGTTGCAGCAGGCCTTTAGAATACTGCAAAACATATCCTTGACTCTATCCAAGTTGATGAGTGAGGGGAAACAAAGGCCTGTCAGCCTGCACAGCCGGCCCATCGAAACTATACCAAAACTAATTTCACACATAATAAGACAAGATTAAAATTGACAATAGTCTGATGAGTGACAATATTATCAGTTGTCAAATTGTAGATTTTAGAGATGGGCACATCTTGTAATTGACAGATGCAAGGAAAGGAGCATCACTCACCTTCAGAGTCACATGCATGTCAAATGTTTTGACTAGTAACATAATAAACTTTAAATATGCTATTCTGTTTTCTTTTAAATACATTTTCTTATTTCCACAATGTTTCTTTAGACCTGCCAAAACAACATTATAATGGACTTCTTTGTGATGGACTTGAACTAGTGGTTTTTCATGTTTTACTTATAGTCTAGAGTAACATCAAATAATGAAAATGCTATTATGTTCTAAGACCTTTATAAACACCACCAAATGATTAGTCTTCCAATAGCATATTTTTCACTAGAAGTTTGTAGAATTAGACAACACATATCATTGACTCTATCTAAACATATAACTAATAGTTGTTTTATTTTTACATGGATATATTTCCACAAATATTTCTTCATGCAATTCATGCTTTACAACTGTTTATGCTCTATTTATCAGGCGTTCGTGCTTATATTTGGGCACCTTGCGGGGTTGATATGCATCTGATGCTAAAGGAGACGCCTGGTAACGCTCTCAACATTCTCTAGCAGGTACTTACAGTATGAAAATGTATGCACTCACTAACTGTAAGTCGCTCTGGATAAGAGCGTCTGCTAAAATGACTAAAATGTCAAAGGCCAGGCGGTTCTAGTGTTAACTACCCTTTTGTTATACCTTTAGGTGTTATCATTTCCTTCCACCTTTCAGATTGCCTGTTGTGCATGAGCCAAAATCAGAGCATGGTGCAGCGAGAGACTAACAGCAGTTTGACTCACTCGGCCCCAGACATGCCTGGGTAGACTCCGTCAGCAATGCAGACAGACAGGGTGCGCACGTGGTCAGCAACGACGCGGTATGCCATGTCCACTTTGCCCACATCCGCCTCTCCAGTCCTCCCTCTATACTCAGGGCAATTGGAGCACTAGATGAATTTAGATGAGAAAAAGAAACAAACCAAACAAACCAATAATCGGGCACTAATATTCTCCTGTAAGAAAGATATAGATGTCAGTGAACATACATTTAATCCCATGGGAGCAACAGAACCATAGGGCAAGAGTAGCTGGAGAGAGCAGTGGGTGTAAGACAATAGGGTTAATTGTCCAAATTGTGTGTCATAATTAATTTCACAATCACGCACAAATAGATAAAGTTATCACGTTTTATTTCCTATGTAGGGAAGGTTTAACTCATGTTTCCCTCATTATTCATCGGCCTATTTCTAAACTTTCTTGCCTAGCTAAAAATGTTGAATCCTTGATTAATTCTCAGCTAAGATCTTTCTTATCTTTGAAATGTATTCTATACTGAACAAAAATATAAACGCAACATGTAAAGTGTTGGTCCCATGTTTCATGAGCTGAAATAAAAGATCCCAGAAATGTCCACACGCACAAAAAGCTTATTTCGCTCAAATTTGGTGCACAAATTTATTTACATCCCTGTTAGCGAGCATTTCTCCTTTGCCAAGGTAATCCATCCACCTGACAGGTGTGGCATATCAACAAGCTGATTAAACAGCATGATCATTACACATGTGCACCTTGTGCTGGGGACAATAAAAGGCCACTCTAAAATGTGCAGTTTTGTCACACAACACAATGCCACAGATGTTTTGAGGTAGTGTGCAATTGGCGTGCTGTTGGCATGCTGACTGCAGGAATGTCCACCAGAGCTGTTGTCAGAGAACTGAATGTTAATTTCTCTACCATAAGCCACCTCCAACGTCGTTTTAGAGAATTTGGCAGTACTTCCAACCGGCCTCACAACCGCAGACCACGTGTAACCACGCCAGCCCAGGACCTCCACATCTGGCTTCTTCACCTGCGGGATCGTCTGAGACCAGCCAGCTGGACAGCTGATGAAACTGAGGAGTATTTCTGTCTGTAATACAGCCCTTTTGTGGGGTAAATCTCATTCTGTTTGGCGCCCCTGCCCAGTCATGTGAAATCCATAGATTAGGGCCTAATGAATTTATTTCAATTAATTGATTTCCTTATATGAACTGTAACTCAGTAAAATCGTTGAAATTGTTGCATGTTGCGTTTATATTTTTGTTCAGTATAAATGTACATCAGTCGGGTTTTAGACCAGGTCATAGCAATATCTCTGCTGCATCCCTAGTTACAAATGATGTGGTTAACTGTATGGATATAAGGCAACATTGTGCTGCCCTCTTCATTGACCTGTCAAAGGCTTTCGATAGTGTTGATCACTCACTGCTAATTCAGAGGCTTTCCTCAGTTGACCTAGACCATGCTGCATGTACCTGGTTTAAAAATTACTTGACAGAATTGCAACATTTACCTGGAGCTAACTCTGCAAATAGCACTACTGGGTGGTTTGAAAAGTCATAGTCAATCGATCAATAATATAATAATACTTTTAGCAAAAATGTTTATCTTTAATTTACAATCTGTAGAAACTATGAGAATAGAAAGGTTCAGAACTTTTGTGAAACATCACAGCGCAGTTGAAAAATATATGGCAAATAGAAGCTCTTCAGAGATAGATGGGAGGGATTGAGGGTAGATGAAGGAATGGATTAAAAACAAACAAAAGATAACTATTGTAAAATACATTGTGTCCGTCAAATGTATATAGTATGTATAAGCCGGAAGTAGAAGTCTAAGTGTTGTTGTCCATTAGTTTACGGCAATTAGGGGAGGGGTGGTGGTGTTGGGGGAAAATAATAAAGGAAAATGTATTTATAAAATAGATAAATATACACTACAGGTCAAAAGTTTTATAACACCTACTCATTCAAGGGTTTTTCTTTATTTTTACTATTTTCTACATTGTAGAATAGTGAAGACATCAAAACTATGAAATAACACATATGGAATCATGTAATAACCAAAAAAGGGTTAAACAAATCAAAATATATTTTATATTTGAGATTCTTAAAATAGCCACCCTTTGCCTTGATGACAGCTTTGCACACTATTGGCATTCTCTCAACCAGCTTCACCTGGAATGCTTCTCCAACAGTCTTGAAGGAGTTCCCACATATGCTGAGCACTTGTTGGCTGCTTTTCCTTCACTCTGCGGTCCGACTCATCCCAAACCATCTCAATTGGGTTGAGGTCGAGAGATTGTGGAGGCCAGGTCATCTGATGCAGCACTCCATCACTCTCCTTCTTGGTCAAATAGCCCTTACACAGCCTGGAGGTGAATTGGGTCATTGTCCTGTTGAAAAACAAATGATAGTCCCACTAAGCCCAAACCAGTTGGGATGGAGTATCGCTGCAGAATGCTGTGGTAGCCATACTGGTTAAGTGTGCCTTGAATTCTAAATAAATCACAGACAGTGTCACCAGCAAAGTACCCCCACATCATAACACCTCCTCCTCCATGCTTTACGGTGGGAAATAAACATGCGGAGATCATCCGTTCACCCACACCGCGTCTCACAAAGACACGGCGGTTGGAACCAAAAATCTCAAATTTGGACTCCAGACGAAAGGACACATTTCCACCGGTCTAATGTCCATTGCTCGTGTTTCTTGGCCTAAGCAAATCTCTTCTTCTTATTGGTGTCCTTTAGTAGTGGTTTCTTTGCAGCAATTCGACCATGAAGGCCTGATTCACACAGTCTCCTCTGAACAGTGGATGTTGAGATGTGTCTGTTACTTGAACTCTGTGAAGCATTTATTTGGCCTGCAATTTCTGAGGCTGGTAACTATAATGAACTTATCCTCTGCAGCAGAGGTAACTCTGGGTCTTCCATGATGGTTTTTGCGACTGCACTTTTAGAAACTTTCTAAGTACTTTAAATGTTCCGTATTGACTGTTCTTCATGTCTTAAAGTAATGATGGACTGTCATTTCTCTTTGCTTATTTCAGCTGTTCTTGCCATAATATGGACTTGGTCTTTTACCAAATAGGGCTATCTTCTGTATAACCCCCCTACTTTGTCACAACACAACTGATTGGCTCAAACGCATTAAGAAGGAAAGAAATTCCACAAATTAACTTTTAACAAGGCACACCTGTTAATTGAAATGCATTCCAGGTGATTACCTCATGAAGCTGTTTGAGAGAATGCCAAGAGTGTGCAAAGCTGTCATCAAGGCAAATGGTGGCTATTTGAAGAAACTGAAATATAAAATATATTTTGATTTGTTTAACACTTTTTTGGTTACTACATGATTCCATATGTGTTATTTCATAGTTTTGATGTCTTCACTATTATTCTACAATGTAGAAAATAGTAAAAATAAAGGAAAACCCTTGAATGAGTAGGTGTTCTAAAACTTTTGACCGGTAGTGTATATATACAGTGTATATATATTAAAATATATATATGGGGGACTGGAAATGATGCAGACAATTACATTGATATTACATTGATGGAAGCTACAATCTATCTGCAATATTAAAGCTGATCTACCCCCTAAAAAAAAAAAATATATATAATAATTACTTGACAGATAGAACTCAATGTATATCTACTGATGGCGTTAAATCAGATTTCCTGGTTATTCCGAAAGGTGTTGCCCCCACGGTTGATCTTAACTACAGTTTGCCTTCATTGTATTACAGAAAAACTTTATTAACCTGAAATTAGTACTGAATGTCAGTAAAACTAAGTATATGTTGTTCTCTAGACTGCATACAAATAAGTCTGATGATTTAAGCATATGTACTTTGGATGGTGTTCATATTGATCGTGTCTGTGCTTACAAATATCTGGACATTTGTATAGATGAGAAGCTGTCTTTTAAAAAGCATATTGATGAGTTAGTTAAGAAGCTGAGAAAAATGGGCTTCTTTTATAGAAATAGGTCCTGCCTCTCGCTTAATGGTAGAAAGCAGATTATTCAGTCGACGTTCCTACCGGTCCTAGACTATGGCGACATCATCTATATGAACGCAGCTGCCACTTCATTAAAGCCGTTAAATGCAGTTTATATCATAAATGCAGTTTATCATAGCGCACTGCGCTTTTTACGTGCAACAATTTTAGTACTCATCACTGCATTCTCTACCAGAAAGTTGGTTGGCCCTCTTTGATGTCACGTAGGTTGATACATTGCTATGTTTTCATTTATAAAGCCACTTTACAAAAAGTCCCATTGTACCTAACAGCATTAATAAACTTTAGACATACGAGTTACCACACCCAGTCTCAGGGATGGCTAACTCTGGAAATTCCTTTGGTCTCTACTGAGTTAGGTAAATATTTTTGGAACAATCTTCAAAATGTTCTTACATTTTATGTTCTGGTGCCTCTAGGGCAATTCACAAAGCTGATTAAGGACCTTATTACTCATGAATCTGTTTGTTTTTTATGACTGTGTTTTTCTTTCTGCTTGCATTTTGATATGTGTCTTTTCTGTAATTAATGTAATTCAGGGCTCATCTGTAAAAGAGACCTTGGCTCCCTGATAAAATAAAGGTTAAATAAAATGTCTGCTTCTCTTCCTGACCTGCACATGTATTTTCTTTACATTTCTTCAATTTGTTTCTTCTATCCTCTATTTTATTGTACTTAATTATCTGCAAACAAACTAAACGTACCTGTTGTATAGCAGACAGCAGAGGGGTAAAGAGGTCAGTGTCGTAGTTGGAGCGTTGTCCTTGGAGAATGGTCACCAGTCGCTCCAGACCCATGCCAGTGTCCACGCTGAACTGGGGGAGTGACCGCAAGCTGTGATCTGCCTCTCTGAAACAGCCAAACGCAAGCACAGAGTCAGACATAGGCTGTAAACACAGACACACAATCCACCCTAGTAATGTGATTCAGTCATGGAAAACTCAAGTCTAACAGTCCATAGTAGAGTGTACTCCAGATGGAATATATTTTCATCACACAATAATGTAAAGATGTTGTCGTCTTGCTAACATCCTCTGTCAAGGTTAGAGTGCATAAGCATTAGCAAAAATTGCTCCTAACTAGCTAGCTGTGTGTGCCAAAAGTGCTTGTGTTTGTTTATCTTTTATAATAATAACATGAGACCTTGGCTGAAATAAAGACGAAATTAGTAAGCAAGTGGGCTTGTCCGAATACCCATACCTGAATTCTAAATAGTACTCTGATTGGGTATGCAAAACATAACATTTTATAGTATGTTACATTTCGAAAATGTCAGGAAGTCATACTAATTTCGGCTTTTCATCTAGTATGAATTCACTGCACACTATTTAGGAAGAGAATTGCCTTTTCAGACCCACATGTTTGACAACAGCTGATAATCAGTTAAGAGGATGGGTTGTACCAAAATGTACGAATGGTGGGAAATAACACAGTTGTGCATTAGATGATGCATTCCTATGAATGAGCCTAGAATGTTGATATTTGCTGCTTACTGCAACGTTTTTATACTAAACAGCATGTTCTAAATAGTATTTAGTATGGTTAATTAAAAACCAAACTATCAGCCCCTGGTAGTAGGTATAGCACCTGTTGTATTGCATGAAGACCAGGTTCCAAATCTCGACAACATCAGGACTGTCCGCATTGACCAGCGAGGCTGCATTACGGCCCCCAATGTGGTCATAGTGGATCTCTGTGCAGGGACCACAGGGGCCAATCTCCCCCATCTCCCAAAAGTTGTCCCTCATCCCAAATGGCAGGAGGTGATCAGAGGGCACTCTACAAACAAAAACATAAACCAAAAAAGAGAATGGCGAAGGATCAAAACACAAATGAGTGAGGAAGTTGTTATTATCTTGGAGAGGAAACTATGGCTTTCATACCCCATGCTTAGCCAGATGTGGCGCGTTTCCTCATCTGCTGGCAAACCAGAGGTGGTATCACCGGCAAAGTATGAGACGTAGAGGCGTTCTGGAGGAATCCTGTACTCCTCTGTGAGTAGACGCCAGGCCATGATGCACGCTTCCTCCTGCACAGGGACATAAGAGTGCTTATTACCCTAATCTGAAGGGGCATAAATGCCATAGTGGTCCCTTAACCTATTACCCCCTCACTAGTTATTTCATGACACATGAATTGCTCATCTAGACTATATTTTTACTATGTTTGTTCATTGTAGCAAATTGCCATGAAGTAGACCTTTAAATTAACTCTCCATTGTAGGCTTATGTGCATTTTTACACCTGCCTTATAAACTGCTATGGCATCATAGATCATAGCTACATGTATGTCACACATTTTATGTATGTCACACACCTTGAAGTAATCGCCAAAGGACCAGTTTCCTAACATCTCAAAGAAGGTGTGGTGGTAGACATCTCGACCAACATCTTCCAGGTCGTTGTGTTTACCCCCAGCCCGGACACACTTCTGACTATTCACCACCCGCCGGTATGTGGCCATTTCACTGAGCGGGTCTGCTGCTCCCAGGAAAATGGGCTTGAACTAAGTGAAGAGGAGAAGAGAGGCATCATTCCAACTCAGAGCCAGTGAAGTTGCAGCACCCAAAAAAAGCTATGAAGGCATTTGATGTATGGCCTAAGGTATGGTATGTATACACAACTGTTCACTTGCATAACTAGTAGTATGCAAAAAAATCAACGGACAGTCAACAAGATACAAAATCTGCATTTGACTGGAATTGCCTTTAGATAGCTAGCTAGTAGGCCTATTTATTGCCTATACTCGCTCACTTCTGTTGTTCACGCGGAACTGTACACCCAGTGAGCAACAGAACTGTCAGAGGTGTCAAATCTCCAGTGTCATGCATGAGGCAAACTTTCTTCGCTACAGCCCCTTGCCAATAATCAAATGAGTGTCTACTGTATTTAATACTATAGCTAATACTTCATGTGAACATCAACCGATGCCTGTTCAATTTACCTGGTTCATGCCTGCGTTGACAAACAGGAGACTTGGGTCTCCCCGCGGACGAACCGGGGAGGATGGCACAATTATGTGTTGGTAGAGATCATGAAAAAAATCTGTGAACGTACGCCGCACTTGATTAGACGAAAAGTCTGTTTGAACCTGAGAATATGACCTTGATAAACATCCTCTGAGGCTTATACGTGATGTTAAATTCTTGTTTATCACTGCTCTGTACCTATGTGTCAAGCGTCTCATGTGCGCCGCCATGTTGGCAGCTCTTCTTCTTCGGTGAGGTTTAACTGCGGTTGGCATCAAATGTTAATGGGGCATTACCGCCACCAACTGGACGGGCTATTGAACGAGAAAATACAAAATATATTGCGAGAAAAGGAGGAAAAACGATATCATACAAAATACAAAAATAGACAGACACATCAACAAGCAAAACCCATCCCCCTCCTTCAGTCACAGTCCAATACAATTTCTCTGACTTCTTCTGTGCTTTACAGTTTATGACCATTGCAATAAATGACACCTTTTTAACATTTAATATATCATGATCCCTCAGTTGGTGTGAAACCTTCACTGGTGGTGGTGGCTCTACTACCATTGTTTCTTCACCACCACTCGCTCCTTCCACTCTTCTCATCGCGTCCAGATAAGAGACCCTCTGGACAGCCTTTACTCTTGCCACCTCTGTCTCTTTTACCCTAACAGGGCACTTCAGGAATTTGGGCATATGTTCGTCACCACAATTGCAGCATTTCAACTCAGCTGGCATACGATACTCTTCCCGTCTGCATACACTTGACACATTACCATATATTTTGCAGTTATGACACTGAAGGGGCTTGTGCACAAAAGCTTGAACAGGGTATCTCATGAATCATAACTTTACATGAGAAGGGAGAGACTCTTCATCAAAGAACAATAGTTTGATGAAGCAAATTTCTTTACTCCATCCACCATATGGGTCAGTCGATGTGCACCAACCACTCCATCTAGGTCTTCAGTTATATTTACATTTACATTTATCATCTGCATTTACTTCATGCCCCACCCCAGAGATAACCCTCTTGATAGGCGCCCTGCTTTGAAAATCCATACATAAAACATTCCACTCCGATATCTTTTTGAGATGCAAATCTCGCTGCCTTCTGTTCCGCAGACACACAATCTAAAAATGAGTCTAGACTAGGCTTGGATTTCACCACACCTTTACTTGTTTCCTAGCTTTTTCGCAACTGTAACCCACTTATTCTCACTCTGTGCTCTCATCTTCACCTGACGCGCCGTCGGTTTCAAACAGAACATCCATTTCTGCCATCTTCTCTGCACGGAGGGCCATGTTGGCAGCTCATCTAAGGTCAAAGGTAAAGGTGTGCAGTCTGTGTCCAATCACTGAAGTGCTTGTCATTTATGGCCGCCTTGCAGCCCGTCTGGATCGGTAGCCTTGCGGTCATACTTTATTTTGGGTGTGTTCCATATGGTTAGACTCTAGAGAAAATATTGTAATGCCTGAATGAAGCGTTCTCTGCAGCTATTTCAATTAATCTTTTTAAATAATAGGCTTACCTGAAATAACTTCCTGACCTACACTTGTCTGAGAAAGGTCTTTAGGTATGCTAATGTCCAAGTGAAGCGCAAAATTAAATATACTTTTTCTGTGTGCATGCCCTAACTAAAATGTCAGTGCAAAAATTCAAATTATTAAAAGAATTACACCTTGAGAATACTGACAAATGAGATAACATTGACATGATAGTTATAAACAGTTGGAGCTATATAGTTAAATAATTGAACAGCAGGACCTTTCCAAGATTGTGCCTTTAGTAATGCACTATTTACTTTCATCCATGCAAATTGAAGAGGTTTCAAATGAAATCCTGCTACAAGTATTTTAGTAATTATGTTGTTTCCCCCTTTCTTTTATTATACTGAACAAAAATATAAATGTAACATGCAACAATTTCAAAGATTTTACTGAGTTACAGTTCATATAAGGAAATCATTCATTTGAAATAAATAAATTAGGCCCTAATCTATGGATTTCACATGACTGGGAATACAGATATGCATCTATTGGTCACAGATACCTTAAAAAAAGTTAGGGGCGTGGATCAGAAAACGAGTCAGTATCTGGTGTGACCACCATTTGCCTCATGCAGCGTGACACATCTCCTTCGCATAGATTTGTTTAGGCTGTTGATTGAGGCCTGTGGAATGTTGTCCCACTCCTCTTCAATGGCTGTGCGAAGTTGTTGGATATTGGCGGGAACTGGAACACGCTGTCGTACACGTTGATCCAGAGCATCCCAAACATACTCAATAGGTGAGTATGCAGGCCATGGAACATCTGGGACATTTTAAGCTTCCAGGAATTGTGTACAGATCCTTGCGACATGGAGCCATGCATTATCATGCTGAAACATGAGGTGATGGCGGCGGATGAATGGCACAACAATGGGCCTCGGGATCTCTTCACGATATCTCTGTACATTCAAATTGCCATCGATAAAATGCGATTGCGTTCGCTGTCAGTAGCTTATGCCTGCCCATACTATAACCCCACCGCCACCATGGGGCACTCTGTTCACAATGTTTACATCAGCAAACCGCTCACCCACACAACGCCATACATGTGGTCTGTGGTTGTGGGGCCGGTTGGACGTTCTGTCAAATGGAAGCAAACAGAGCAAACAGAATGAAATAGGGAAGGATGTACCAGAATTTGTCTAATAGAAACTCTTGTTTTAGTTGCAAAACATTTTACGCTTGGAGTAAACGGTTTTGCAACAGAATCGGCATAATGAATACACACCATAATTTTTAGGGAGTGGCTGCGGTTCCGGATTTTCTGGAATCCGACTTGCCGTGGAGCTTCTGCTTAGTGCTCACTACTCAAACTGCCGCTTCCCCCTCATTGGAATGGAGGGAGAAATTTCATGATGAACACTAAAGATATGGTCGACATGTTAGAACTATGCATTCCATGCCTCAAGCGCGATTTCATATTTTTTTCATGTTGTAGCCTACACAAAAGACATGATCAACATGTTCATTCGTAGGGCCTACAAACATACAGGCAGTCAAAATAGCGATTATCATTGCAAACATTGGCTTTTTCAGCAACTCTCGCTATGATATGGCAGCATAACTATGAAGATTATCATCACAAATAGTAGGGAGTCTAAAGCAGTGGTTGACAAACGATGTAAGGCAATAATAGCACACCGGGCGCAGCGAAACTAATTTGACCATTATCAGACTCTGGTTACTGGTCCGGATACACATGCTCTGCCTAGAATGTTCGGCTGCCCAAAGGTGGAAAAACTTGGTAGCCTACTCATGCAGTACTTGCATGATCATTGAGTGGTTAAAACGCAGATCGTTTTTTGCCCCAAAGCAAAACTGAAGTGGGGAGTTACATTCTTTTTTCAGGGACTCTGGCTAGTGGCTACGATTTGGCAGCAACTGTACACTAAGTGTACAAAACATTGAGTTGCACCCCTTTTTTCCCTCAGAACATCCTCAATTCGTCAGGGGATGACTACAAGGTGTCGAAAGTGTTCCACGGGATGCTGGTCCATGTTGACGCCAATGCTTCCCACAGTTGTGTCAAGTTGGCTGGATGTCCTTTGGGTGGTGGACCATTCTTGATACACACAGGAAACTATTGAGCGTGGAAAACCCAGCAGCATTACAGTTCTTGACCACTCAAACCGGTGCGCTTGGCACCTACTACCATGCCCCGTTCAAAGGCACTTAAATCTTTTGTCTTGCCCATTCACCTTCTTTAACATGTCGACTCCCCTTCATCTACTCTGATTGAATTGGATTTAACAAGTGACATAAATAAGGGATCATAGCTTTCACCTGGATTCACCTGCTCAGTCTATGACATGGAAAGAACAGGTGTTCCTAATGTTTTGTACACTCAGTTAGACTTCATCATCATACAAAACGCTGATTGTTTTTGCTCGAATGCAGTGTGTAGGGACTGCATGCTACTTGTGCAACTTCAATATCCGTTACAACAGACAGAGAAGGTTATATAAACTTTTTGGGAATGTTCGTTCAAATGAGACAGATATAGGTTTTTAGGATTTATTCATTCGCACCAAAGAAAAGGGAAAGACAAAATAGTACAGATAAAAAAACAGGTAAAAACGGTGTGCAGGTGGGGTTGGAAGCCCAAAATGGCTTATATGAAAACCACACCACAAATATAAGTAAAAAAAAATACAAATGTGTTCAATCAGTTAAACAAAGCATATTAATTATCATTGTACATGATATATTCAGTATACAAGAAAAACCTTGTTTGATTATGTGTGTGTGTGCGTGTGTGTGAGTGTGAGTGTGAGTGTGAGGCTACATGGAGGGGATTATTGGGTAGTTTGGTTCATCAGGCAGACCCCCAGTCTTAGCTTGTAGTTATTGAGGGATGATGAGGTTTTGGCAAATGTGAAGATAAGAATTCCAGAGTATGGTACCTCTGTATCTGATAGAGAATTGACTATGTGAGGTGCTGCAGTGGGGAGGGTGAGGTTTTGTAGAAGAAAGTGCATAATTGGCGTACATTCATATCGCAAACAGACAAGATATTGAGTGTCTTAAACAAAGGTGCAGATGGAGCCAGGTAATTAGAGTAGGTGGCTAGTCTTGCACATTTATTTTGTATGATGAGTAATTTGTGTAAGTAGGTGGCATATGTACTGGCCCAGACAATATTACAGTCAATGAGATATAGGTAAATTAAGCTATAGTATAGAGTTAGGAAGCAAGCCTGATGAACCAAACCACTAAACTTTCTGATGATACCAACAGATTTCATCACTTAGCTACAGACAAATTGAATATGATATTTCCAGGATAACTTTTCATCAATTAGAACTCTAAGGAATCTAGTGGAGGTGACTTGTTCATTCCCATCAATTGAGATTCTGGCTCTTTTTTTAAATGTATTTTTTTTTTTAAACAATATTTCTTATTCTTACTATTGAATACAATAAAGTTGAATTGTTTAACATTTAAAGATAATTTGTTTATCTGCAACCGTTCAGAAAATTTGGCCATACCTGAGTTGGCTTCATTAATTAGTGAATCAAAATTATTGTGTGATAAAATCAAATTGGTATCATCAGCAAAGATAATGAGAAGTACGGTAGAAGACACAGCAGCAAGGTCACTGATATCGATTAGGAATAACAAAGGTCCAATTATCGAACCCTGTGGCACAGCACAGGAAATCTTGGCCCTGGTAGATGCATAGCTGTTTGCATAAACAAATTGTTCTCTATCATAAACATAACTATATAACCAATTACATGTATAATCATGAAAACCGTAATAATGCAATTTAGAAAGTAATATTTCATGATCAAACGTGTCAAATGCTTTGGATAAATCTAAAAAGATGCCAAGAGCGTATTCATTGTTGTTAAGGGCTCTAAAGATTTTACCATAAGTTGCAAAAGAGCCATACTGTGGAGTAGTTTTTACGAAAACCATATTGGTGCTCATATAGAATAGTGTTGATTTAAATGTTTCAACATTCTCTTATACACCAATTTTTCTAGGATTTTAGAAAAACATGATAGTACAGATATTGGGTGATAATTTGTAAAAGATCTTGGATCCCCAGATTTTTTGAGGGGGATAACTTTGGCCATTTTCAAATCTTTAGGAACAATACCAGTTTGCATACATTTGGTGAAGAAAGACAGTACCAGTCAAAAGTTTGGTCACACCTACTCATTGAAGGGGTTTTCTTTATTTTTTACTATTTTCTACATTGTAGAATAATATTGAAGACATCAAAACTATGAAATAAGGAATCACGTAGTGACCAAAACAGTGTTAAACAAATTGAGATTATTCGAAGTAGCCACCCTTTGCCTTGATGTCAGCTTTGCACACTCTTGGCATTCTCTCAACCAGCTTCATGAGGAATGCTTTTCCAACAGTCTTGAAGGAGTTCCCACATATGCTGATCACTTGTTGGCTGCTTTTCCTTCACTCTGCGGTCCAACTCATCCCAAATCATCTCAATTGGGTTGAGGTCGGGTGATTGTGGAGGCCAGGTCATCTGCTGCAGCATTCAATCACTCTCCTTCTTTGTCAAATAGAACTTACATAGCCTGGAGGTGTGTTTTGGGTCATTGTCCTGTTGAAAAACAAATGATAGTCTCACTAAGCGCAAACCAGATGGGATGGCGTATCGCTGCAGAATGCTGTGGTAGCCATGCTGGTTAAGTGTGCCTTGAATTCTAAATAAATCACAGACAGTGCAACCAGCAAAGCACCCCCACACATTCACACCTCCTCCTCCATGCTTCACGGTGGGAACCACACATGCGGAGATCATCCATTCACCTACTCTGCGTCTCACAAAGACACGGCTGGAACCAAAAATCTCAAATTTGGACTAATCAGACCAAAGGGCAGATTTCCACCGGTCTAATGTCCTTTGCTCGTGTTTCTTGGCCCAAGCAAGTCTCTTCTTATTATTGGTGTCCTTTAGTAGTGGTTTCTTTGCAGCAATTCGACCATGAAGGCCTGATTCACGCAGTCTCCTCTGAACAGTTGATGTTGAGATGTGTCTGTTACTTGAACTCTGTGAAGCATTTATTTTGGCTGCAATCTGAGGTGCAGTTAACTCTAATGAACTTATTCTCTGCAGCCGAGATAACTCTGGGTCTTCCTTTCCTGTGGTGGTCCTCATGAGAGCCAGTTTCATCATAGCGCTTGATGGTTTTTGCGACTGCACTTGAAGAAACTTTAAAAGTTCTTGACATTTTCCGTATTGACTGACCTTCATGTCTTAAAGTAATGATGGACTGTAGTTTCTCTTAGTTTATTAGAGCTGTTCTTGCCATAATATGGACTTGGTCTTTTGCCAAATAGGTCTATCCCACCCCTACCTTGTAACAAAACAACTGATTGGCTACAACGCATTAAGAAGGAAAGAGATTCCACAAATTAACTTTTAACAAGGCACACCTGTTAATTGAAATGCATTCCAGGTGACTACCTCATGAAGCTGGTTGAGAGAATGCCAAGAGTGTGCAAAGCTGTCATCAAGGCAAAGGGTGGCTACTTTCAAGAATCTCCAATATAACATTTATTTTGATTTGTTTAACACTTTTTTTTACTACATGATTCCAGATGTGTTATTTCATAGTTTTGATGTCTTCACTATTATTCTACAATGTAGAAAATAGTAAAAAAATAAAGAAAAACCCTGGAATGAGTAGGTGTGTCCAAACTTTTGACTGGTACTGTATGTTAGAGGGTCAGTAATTGAGGAAGACACTGATTTCACCAAAGAGGCACCAATCTCATCATGACCTGCTGCTGATATCTTTAAATGACCAATTACCTCCATCACCTCCATTACATCAGGAGGATTTAACTGAAGCAGAGAAGGGAAATGTCCCTTAATGTAATCCAAGGGATTTCCATCAGTTTTCTAAATGTTCTTTGACAGAGAGGAACCCACATTCAAAGCTAAACACCTTCTTCGAAGTTAAACACCTTCTTCGAAGCTAAACACCGTCTTCATCCACTTTGAGGATAACACAGTGCCACCAACGCGGCCCACTACCAAGGACTGTGTGCTCTCCTTCTCAGTGGCCAATGTCAGTAAGACATTTTAGCATGTTAATCCCCGCAAGGCTGCTGGCCCAGACGGCATCCCTAGCAGCGTCCTCAGAGCATGTGCAGACCAGCTGGCTGGTGTGTTTATGGACATATTTAATCTCTCCCTATCCCAGTCTGCTGTCCCCACATGCTTCAAGATGGCCACCATTGTTCCTGTACCCAAGAAAGCAAAGGTAACTGAACTAAATGACTATCGCCCCGTTGCACTCACCTCTGTCATTATGAAGTGCTTTGAGAGTCAAGGATCAAATCACCTCTACCTTACCTGTCACCCTAGACCCACTTCAATTTGCTTACCGCCCCAAAAGATCCACAGACGATGCAATCGTCATCGCACTGTAAACTGCCCTATCCCATCTGGACAAGAAGAATACCTGTGTATGAATGCTGTTCATTGACTATACCTCAGCATTCAACACCATAGTACCCTCCAAGCTCATCATTAAGCTCGAGGCCCTGGGTCTGAGCCCCGCCCTGTGCAACTGGGTCCTGGACTTCCTGATGGGCCGCCCCCAGGTGGTGAAGGTAGGAAACAACATCTCCACTTCGCTGATCCTCAACACTGGGACCCCACAAGGGTGCGTGCTCAGTCCCTCCTGTACTCCCTGTTCACCCATGACTCCTCCAACTCAATCATCAAGTTTGCAGACAACACAACAGTAGTAGGCTTGATTACCAACAATGACGAGACAGCCTACAGGGAGGAGGTGAGGGCTCTGGGAGTGTGGTGCAGGGAAATAAACCTTTCAATCAACATCAACAAAACAAAGGAGATGATCATGGACTTCAGGAAACAGCAGAGGGTGCACCCCCCTATCCACATCGACGGAACCACAGTGGAGAAGGTGGAAAGCTTCAAGTTCCTTGGCGTACACATCACTAACAAACTGAAATGGTCCACCCACACAGACAGTGTGGTGAAGAAGGCGCAACAGTGCCTCTTTAACATCAGGAGGCTGAAGAAATGTGGCTTGGCACCTAAAACCCTCACAAATGTTTACAGATGCTCAATTGAGAGCATCCTGTCGGGTTGTATCACCGCCTGGTACGGCAACTGCACCGCCCATGACCGTAGGGCTCTCCAGAGAGTGGTGTGGTCTGCCGAACGCATTACTGGGGGCAAACTACCCGACCTCCAGGACACCTAGAGCACCCGATGTCACAGGAAGGCAAAAAATATAATCAAGGACATCAACCACCCGAGCCACTGCCTGTTCACCCCGCTATCATCCAGAAGGCGAGGTCAGTACAGGAGCATCAAAGCTGGAACCGAGAGAATGAAAAACTGCTTCTATCTCAAGGCCATCAGACTGTTAAATAGCCATCACTGGCACATTAGAGGCTGCTGCTGCCTATTGAAATCACTGGCCACTTTAAGAAATGGAACACTAGTCACTTTAATCATGTTTACATATCTTGCATTACTCATCTCATATGCATATACAGTGGCTTGCATTTTTCCTATTTTGATGCCTTACAACCTGGAATTAAAATGGATTTTTTGGGGGTTTGTATCATTTGATTTACACAACATGCCTACCACTTTGAAAATGCAAAACAAAATGTATTGTGTAACAAACAAGAAATAAGAAAAAAAATACAGAAAACTTGAGCGTGCATAACTATTCCCCCCCTCCCCAAGTCAATATTTGTAGAGCCACCTTTTGCAGCAATTACAGCTGCAAGTCTCTTGGGGTATGTCTCTATAAGCTTGGCACATCTAGCCACTGGGATTTTTGCCCATTCTTCAAGGCAAAACTGCTCCAGCTCCTTCAAGTTGGATGGGTTCCGCTGGTGTACAGCAATCTTTAAGTCATACCACAGATTCTCTATTGGATTGAGGTCTGGGCTTTGACTAGGCCATTCCAAGACATTTAAATGTTTCCCCTTAAACCACTCGAGTGTTGCTTTAGCAGTATGCTTAGGGTCATTGTCCTGCTGGAAGGTGAACCTCCGATCCAGTCTGAAATCTCTGGAAGACTGAAACAAGAATTTCCCTGTACTTAGCGCCATCCATCGTTCCTACAATTCTGACCAGTTTCCCAGTCCCTGCCGATGAAAAACATCCCCACAGCATGATGCTGCCACCACCATGCTTCACTGTGGGGATGGTGTTCTCAGGGTGATGAAAGGTGTTGGGTTGGGTTTGCGCCAGACATAGCGTTTTCCTTGATGGACAAAAAGCTCAATTTTAGTCTCATCTGACCAGAGTACCTTCTTCCATATGTTTGGGGAGTCTCCCACATGCCTTTTGGCGAACACCAAATGTGTTTGCTTATTTTTTTCTTTAAGCAATGGCTTTTTTCTGGCCACTCTTCCATAAAGCCCAGCTCTGTGGAGTGTACGGCTTAAAGTGGTCCTATGGACAGATACTCCAATCTCCGCTGTGGAGCTTTGCAGCTCCTTCAGGGTTATCTTTGGTCTCTTTGTTGCCTCTGATTAATGCCCTCCTTGCCTGGTCCGTGAGTTTTGGTGGGCGGCCCTCTCTTGGCAGGTTTGTTGTGGTGCCATATTCTTTCCATTTTTTAATAATGGATTTAATGGTGCTCCGTGGGATGTTCAAAGTTTCTGATATTTTTTTATAACCCAACCCTGATCTGTACTTCTCCACAACTTTGTCCCTGACCTGTTTTGAGAGCTCCTTGGTCTTCATGGTGCCGCTTGCTTGGTGGTGCCCCTTGCTTAGTGGTGTTGCAGACTCTGGGGCCTTTCAGAACAGGTGTATATATACTGAGATCATGTGACACTTAGATTGCACACAGGAGGACTTTATTTAACTAATTATGTGACTTCTGAAGTAATTGGTTGCACCAGATCTTATTTAGGGGTTTCATAGCAAAGGGGGTGAATACATATGCACGCACCACTTTTCAGTTTTGCACTATTTTGTGTATGTCCATTACATGGAATCCAAATAAAAATCAATTTCAATTCCAGGTTGTAAGTTAACAAAATAGGAAGAATGCCAGGAGGGGGCGGGCGAAAACTTTTTTTATACTGTTGGAGGCTCCTCTACTCCGTTTCTACTCAGTTTCTACAACAAAATAAAAACAATAACGAAAGTGCTGTGGTGAACAGTTGTGCTTTTTCCCCTAATGCGGATTCAATCTTTAAGGTTTTAATTTAGTTTTTGATAATTGTTTCGATTTTGAAAAGAGAGAAGAAACTACATTTGTGGTAAATGTGTCTGTAAGGTGAAAATAATTGTCTCCAAATAGCCAAATCTCTGACAGTTGGGTGCATCTGTCACGATCGTCGTAATGAGCGGACCAAGGCGCAGCGTGATATGCGTACATCTTTTAATGAGTACTTTTACAATAATACAAAACAACAAAACGATACGTGAAGTCCAAGGTTAAACAAACACAAAACAAACCTTACACGGAACAAGATCCCACAAAAGACAAGTGCACAATAGGCTGCCTAAGTATGGTTCCCAATCAGAGACAACGAGCCACAGCTGTCTCTAATTGGGAACCACCCCGGCCAACATAGAAACAAATAAACTAGAACAAGAACATAGAAAACGAAACATAGAACCTAACACCCAGAAACTAACACATAGAAACTAACACCCTGGCTCAACATATAAAAGTCCCCAGAGCCAGGGCGTGACAGCATCACAAATTTAGCACCAGTTTGACTCACAGGCCTGATAAAGCACCGATTAGCCTATGGATTGGAACTCCAAATCATAACCAAATAATAATGACACATAACCTAAATAAAGGCTAAATATCCTACCATACAAGGACCTGCTTCTAGCTGGTCTCATTTGTACATAAACTTTCCCCTTAGGTTATTAATTAAGGAGTGCAAACTTCTCTGTGGCTGAATCTCAAACCAAACACTTCGATCACTCGATATGCGTCAATGGCTAGTTGTTGAGTCATCGAGTGATCTACTGCGCCCTTTGGCAGCCTCTAATATATATATATATAAATGATCACAAGAACGGTGAGCAAAAATCCCAGAACCACACGGGGGGACCTAGTGAATGACCTGCAGAGAGCTGGGACCAAAGTAACAAAGCCTACCATCAGTAACACACTACGCCGCCAGGGACTCAAATCCTGCAGTGCCAGACGTGTCCCCCTGCTTAAGCCAGTACATGTCCAGGCCCGTCTGAAGTATGGGAGAATGTCATATGGTCAGATGAAACCAAAATAGAACTTTTTGGTAAAAACTCAACTCGTCGTGTTTGGAGGACAAAGAATGCTGAGTTGCATCCAAAGAACACCATACCTACTGTGAAGCATGGGGGTGGAAACATCATGCTTTGGGGCTGTTTTTCTGCAAAGGGACCAGGACGACTGATCCGTGTAAAGGAAATAATGAATGGGGACATGTATCGTGAGATTTTCAGTGAAAACCTCCTTCCATCAGCAAGGGCATTGAAGATGAAACGTGGCTGGGTCTTTCAGCATGACAATGATCCCAAACACACCGCCCGGGCAACGAAGGAGTGGCTTCGTAAGAAGCATTTCAAGGTCCTGGAGTGGCCTAGCCAGTCTCAAGATCTCAACCCCATCGAAAATCTTTGGAGGGAGTTGAAAGTCCGTGTTGCCCAGCGACAGCCCCAAAACATCACTGCTCTAGAGGAGATCTGCATGGAGGAATGGGCCAAAATACCAGCAACAGTGTGTGAAAACCTTGTGAAGACTTAGAAAACGTTTGACCTGTGTCATTGCCAACAAAGGGTATATAACAAAGTATTGAGAAACTTTTGTTATTGACCAAATACTTATTTTCCACCATAATATGCAAATAAATTCATGAAAAATCCTACAATGTGATTTTCTGGATTTTGTTTTCTAATTTTGTCTGTCATAGCTGACGTGTACCTATGATGAAAATTACAGGCCTTTCTCATCTTTTTAAGTGGAAGAACTTGCACAATTGGTGGCTGACTAAATACTTTTTTCCCCCACTGTATATACACATATACATACATACACATACATATACATATATTTACATACATATATATACATATCCTTTTTTTACATTTATTTTCCTTTAGTACTTTCCACCCCTAATTGGAGTAGTGAACAATAACGCTTAGGCCTCTACTTCCAGCTTATACATACTATATACATTTTATGGACATAGTCAATTTACAATAATTATATTTTGTTTGTTTTTACTCCTGAACTTCCTCTATCCTCAACCTCTCCGATCATTTTCATGATGTCCATCCGGTTTGCTTCTATATACAATATCTTTCAAACTGTGCTCTTTCACAAAAGTTCTCAACCTATATACTTATTATGGACACAGTATGTTTTACATTAGTTATTTTGCTGTTATTAGTTGTTATTAGTCCCAACCTTCAGTTCCAATCAACCCCTCCCATCTATCTCTTAACACCATCCATATTGGATTTCTATTTGCCTTATATTTTTCAGCTGTACTGTGATGTTTCACAAAAGTTCTGAACCCTTCTATTCTCATTGTTTCTACAGATTGTAAATTGAAAATACTTTTTTTTGCTAAAAGTATTATTATATTAATGATCGATTGACTGTGACTTTTCAGATCACCCAGTAGTGCTATCTGCAGGGTTAGTTCCAGGTAAATATTGCAATCCTTCAGCCATTCCTGGATCTGTGACCAAAAACAAGCTACATATGGACAGTACCAAAACAAAATATGTAATGATTATGTCTCTTCGCAGCAAAATCAGCAAGGCTGGGAAGATTGTATCCCCCTGTAGTAACTTGACAAGGAATGCCCACACGCATTTCAATATTACTTTCCTTTACTTTCAACCTCAGAAATAAAAGGTGTACAGCCATGTACAAACGATACAAATACAGCAAAACAATACAGCCCACTCAACATGTCGCATTGTACAGATGTGACTCTGGGTGATGACATCATCAAAGGGGAAAGGTCACGATCAATGCCAATAATAACCATGCACACATGAATAGTAATCATACTATACTGCAGGTAAGTACAACACATATTCAATGTAATTATTTATATAGTGTCCACACGATAACACCCCCATATAAATAACATTCTATTGGTAGGAAGAATTTTGTATAATAATTTAATTTGAAAAATTCAACATTTTGAATCCGGCGTCGTTTTGCATATCAGTTCATAAACCATTTGGCATGGAATCGGTACGTCAAAAATCTCTTCCCAACTATTTTGCAATCTACTGGTATACTTTTTTTATTTATCACAATTTTCTTTAACCAATTATGGTCTTTAATGCAGGGCCGACAGACAAGTTCCTTACTTTTCCCCCCTTCTACTTTCCTCTTCCATTTTTGTGGTAATGCGGCAATTATTTGGTTGTAATTTTGGGTGGAGAAGAAATGTCCATATGTTTTTGTTAGCTGCATGTGCGACATAACTCCACCAGTTCTACCTTTGATATCATTTACGAAGATTATACCATTTTTAAAAAAATAAAATAATAATGTTTTTTTTAAAAATAAATTAGTATATTTGAGTTTAACCACAATATTTGTTGGATTATTTGTTCTGTCGTTTCTGGAGGATTAAATTGAAATTGCAACCAACTTTCTATGGCTTGTTTTAGAAATAGTGATATTTGGTAGTGATTGCTACCAATACATCACATGTGACTTCTTAAGAGCTAAAAAAAGAAAAAAAAAGCTTCGGGGCTTAGTTATTTTCTTGGTTGTGGTTACTGGGGATGCTGATTCGGAGAGTGTTCATACCCCTTGACTTATTCCATATTTTGTTGCAGCCTGAATTCAAAATGGATTACATTACTTTTTTTCTCACCCATCTACACACACGATACCCCATAATGACAAAGTGAAAACATGTTTAAAAATGTTTGCAAATTTATTGAAAATGAAATGCAGAAATATCTCATTTACATAGGTATTCACACCTCTGAGCCAACATATGTTTATATGACGTGATGCATATAGCTATACCATGATATTTGTATTGCTACTAAGTAGCCCTCCAATTGTTCTCCACTATTCCCCCCGCTAATGCCACTCCCCATCCCAAGTTGGGTTGTCATCCCAGTGATCGTCAGACCACCCCCGTCCCCCCGGATCCCTAGGCCCCCCGAGAGGCCAGGACCCATCCTTTGAAAACAGCACACAGTGCCACCCACAAAACAGAAGCAGGTCAACCGCCAAAAGCATTTCCAATGTGCTCACCTCAATTTGCTTTATATATAGCTATTAAAAATATATATCTATTCAAATATCTTGCATATCTTAATTTCCATGATTATCAATTAATATGTGTAATAATGTCAGCAGTTCATGCAAAGGATTGTTACCTAGAACCCGGATTGCCATGGCATTACATTACATTTTTGTCATTCAATTATTATTTTAGCAAACAATTATTGTGGCTCATCCTATATTCTCCTTAACATCCTTACCCCCTTGCAACAGATGTGGGATACACACACACACACACACACACACACACACTCTCACACACTCCACCCCTTTCCTCCACAATCAACCATAAGCTCAGATGCTCAACGGTTGTTACATCCCAGAGCCCAAATCAAGAAAGGACCTGATTTACGAATGCATATACAGTTACAGCTGTTTGAGAAAGCATGCAAGATTGAGCAAAAATTGACAACATTTTTAGATTTGATTAACCTATGTCAAGTCCTAGGTAATGGAGATCAGATCCACCCCCTTCCCCTGAAACACACACACTCTGTTCCCCCGTTGTAACCATTTTCCCAAGCATCTCTGTGCAGTCAGACCTTTGATTATTTTGTGCCACCATGGGTTACTGCAGCCAGTATTGCCAGCACTGCCACTTCCTGGGTGGGGGTACCCCACCGGAATCCCCACCGGCTAGGTACAAGGTCATCAAGGTTCTCATTAGCAGCTTTGAGAATTTCCTTGTATAGTATGCTCTCCCATCAGGGGGCTCTGGCTTTGTAGGACCAACCCTGCCAGGCAGGCTCAGAATGTTGAAGTTGTTTGTGCTGACGTCAAAATTAGGGTTGTTGTACAAAACAAATTAATCAGCGATTGGATCGTCTCTAACCAATCAGAGTATCAAAGCCAATGACGTGATGCATGATTCGTGTGGGCCGGCTCTGGCCCAACCCATAGGTTTCTGGGACCAATCAGAACGATCAGAATGTGTTCACATTCTACAAAACTTCAGGGAGGAAAGCAAATCCAGACTCATCGTGGAGAAGAAACGCTAGTGGGCATGGCATTTGGTCAGTGCGTTGTGGATGGGTAGTCAGGCTAGGCGTTTTGTGCTTGAAGGAGCAGTATTTCTGAAGTTTGAAAATGTGTACAAAAACTAGCCTCAGTATTATGAGCAGCACCGCAGATATTGCGATGAGCGCGATGCAAGACTTTGCTCTCACACGGTCACACAGAGTAGCTGTGCATGTGCACGGGTTCACTTCACTCTGCTACAACGTGGTAGCTACGGGGCCAAAACAGCAGAGAAGTTTAGCCTCGCGCTTCAACTCTCTTAGTTGTTGCATAAATATACCCACTACTGCTGTTTACTTTGTGCATCTACGTCATCACGCTGAGTCTACCTTGTCCATTAAATTGGCTTGCTAGCTCTAGCCTTCATATGAAACGAAAGGGAAGTTAACCACCTGCTAGTGCAAACACTAAATACAATGCTCCCTCCAGCTAGCTACAATGAATGAGTTTTAATTATAAATTAAAATTACATTTTGTTACAAATGACCCAGTGTTACAAAGTAGCGATGGTTGCCTAGAAAATGCTGCTCCCCATACGGGGAAAAAAAACATTAAAACACATTTACATTTTTGCCCAAATGTATGGCACACATTGAAATACATTTCAAAATGCATGTCAAGAATCTCACATACATTTGGATGACATCATGATCACATAACGGTTGTTTTTCGTTTGAATGAAGTAAGAACTGAAGAGTCCATGAGAGGAGGAAAAAGCACTGCAAATTGCAAAATAGCAAATTGTCAATACTGTAGCTGAAAGCTAAATTGCTAACATTAGCTGAATAGCTTGCTACCTTACCAACTGTTTCAATTTCTAAGTATTAGCTAACTAGCTATGGCTTTCTTTCAATGATTGAGGCCAAAACTCAAACATGACTGTGTATGCTTTGACAGTCATGTTGCTAGCTTCTTCAGTAACCTTTCAAATGTCTCGGTCTTATTTTGTTTCCATAGCCATATGCTGAATGGAGAGAATAGGATGTGTAGCCCTGAAGACATGACACTGTAAATTAAAGCAGATTAACTAGCCTTGGAATTGTGTGGGTCAATGCTAGGTAAGAATGTTCTCCAAGGAAATTGACAAAATGTTTTACAAAAATGTTAGACAAGCTACAAATCTTCAGAACCATGCTGCCACTTTTAGTTCTAAATTGCTGCAATTAATACACCTCCATAACCCAATGTTCTCTTTTGTTCTCATAACGGGTTGTCAAACGACCTATGGGAGAACCTGTACCAAAGAGGTCTTTCAAACAACTGAGTGGGGTAACGAACCATTAAACTTTAGTCCAGATGAGTCCCTGGGAAGTCCTTGTATCCACCACAGGATGCAACAAAATATATTTACCCAACAGGATAACACAGGTGGAATGAATTTCAACTTTAGTACACAACTGAATACACAAACAAGCTGAAAGATATAACTTAAAAAGCAGACACATTTATTACATAGAAATACACAAATTCATTAAGACAAAAAAAAAAAAGAAGAACAACGAAAATGATCTCAGTTCCAAAATGTATCAGTGTGTGTGTGTGTTCAGTCCTGTTTGCTGGCCTTCTACCTGGGTAGTATGTGTGGGTGCGCACGTTGGAGATCTTTCTTATCTGCATTCCAATGATCCAATGAAGAAAAGGGGTTGGAACCGGTTCAAGGAACAGAACCGAAAACCAGTAAATAATGACATTTTTCAAGGAACAGAACCAGAACTGAGAACGAAAGTCATCTATACAGAATCGTTATTTTAAAAGCATGGGAACCGGTTAATAACGCATTTTACCTTCCTGGCATTTTTTTCCAGTCCCACAAAAAAACGCAACAAAAAGCGCCTATGCAAAGCCCTCCCTGTCACTCAGAAACTTACTCCAGTGTCTGCCTGCCTGCCAGCTGAAAATCTTTGCCAGTGTGTGTGTTTAGGCTACCTGCCCCTCCCTCCGAAGCATGCATAGTCTACTGTAGCTACTGACGTTACAGGCGTGATTCAGAAATTATGGAGAGAGATTTTTTATTGGAGTCAATGGATTAACTTTTTCAATGCTAGATAAGGATACTATAGTTATCACATTTCACATTGAATTTATGAACTACAAAAAGGTAAGACATTTTAATTTTAAAGTCTGGTGCCACTCTGCACACACAAGCTTGTTAGCTAGCTAGCCTGTTAGCTAGCTCTGGTCTAGCTCTCGAAAACTCTAGGCGGCATTATGTGTAATGTAATGGAAATGAGAGTCATGCTCAAGGGCTAGCTCTGGTCCAATGTAAGTTAAGCCAAAACTCTCTGAAGTTCAAAGACATTCAAAGTTCCATAGAAGCCGCTCCTCCAGCATAATTCTGTTGGCCTAATTAAGATAATGCATGTCATAACAACAAGTTGCCCAGCGCTCTTCATCCGAAACATTTCTGATGCATGTCGCACCCTACACTACACTTGTCTGTCCAATGCATGTACAGTACATAGCTTACCCACTCCATAGCAAGCTGCTATATCCATTGGTGAAGTAATTTAATGAAAAAAATCAAATCACATTTTATTTGTCACATGCGCTGAATACAACAGGTGTAGACCTGACCGTGAGATGCTTACTTACAAGCCCTTAACCAACAATGCAGTTTTAAGAAAATATAGTTAAGAAAATATTTACTAAATAAACTATTTAAAAAAAATAAGGAAATCAATAAAATAACAATAATGACGCTATATACAGGGGGTACCGGTACCGAGTCAATGTGCGGGGGTACAGGTTAGTCAAGGTAATTTGTACATGTAGGTAGGGGTAAAGTGATAATAAACAGAGAGTAGAAGCGGGGGGGTCAATGCAAATAGTCCGGGTGGCCATTTGGTTAATTGTTCAGCAGTCTTATGGCTTGGGGGTAGAAGCTGTTAAGGAGCCTTTTGGACCTACTGTAGACTTGGCGCTCCGGTACCGCTTGCCGTGCGGTAGCAGAGAGAACAGTCTATGATTTGGGTGACTGGAGTGTTTGACAATTTTTTGGGCCTTTCTCTGACACCGCCTAGTATATACAGTGAGGGAAAAAAGTATTTGATCCCCTGCTGATTTTGTACATTTGCCCACTGACAAAGAAATGATCAGTCTATAATTCTAATGGTAGGTTTATTTGAACAGTGAGAGACAGAATAACAACAAAAAAATCCAGAAAAACGCATGTCAAAAATGTTATAAATTGATTTGCATTTTAATGAGGGAAATAAGTATTTGACCCCTCTGCAAAACATGACTTAGTATATGGTGGCAAAACCCTTGTTGGCAATCACAGAGGTCAGATGTTTCTTGTAGTTGGCCACCAGGTTTGCACACATCTCAGGAGGGATTTTGTCCCACTCCTCTTTGCAGATCTCCTCCAAACACGGCGAGTTGAGTTGATGCCAAAGAGCTCGATTTTGGTCTCTTTTTGACCACAACACTTTCACCCAGTTCTCCTCTGAATCATTCAGATTTTCATTGGCAAACTTCAGACGGGCCTGTATATGTGCTTTCTTGAGCAGGGGGATTTCAGTCCTTCACGGCGTAGTGTGTTACCAATTGTTTTCTTGGTGACTATGGTCCCAGCTGCCTTGAGATCATTGACAAGATCCTCCTGTGTAGTTCTGGGCTGATTCCTCACCGTTCTCATGATCATTGCAACTCCACAAGGTGAGATCTTGCATGGAGCCCCAGGCCGAGGGAGATTGACAGTTCTTTTGTGTTTCTTCCATTTGCAAATAATCGCACCAACTGTTGTCACCTTCTCACCAAGCTGCTTGGCGATGGTCTTGTAGCCCATTCCAGCCTTGTGTAGGTCTACAATCTTGTCCCTGACATCCTTGGAGAGCTCTTTGGTGATGGCCATGGTGGAGAGTTTGGAATTTGATTGATTGATTGCTTCTGTGGACAGGTGTCTTTTATACAGGTAACAAACTGAGATTAGGAGCACTCCCTTTAAGAGTGTGCTCCTAATCTCAGCTCGTTACCTGTATAAAAGACACCTGGGAGCCAGAAATCTTTCTGATTGAGAGGGGGTCAAATACTTATTTCCCTTATTAAAATGCAAATCAATGTATAACATTTTTGAGATGCGTTTTTCTGGATTTTGTTGTTGTTATTCTGTCTCTCACTGTTCAAATAAACCTACCAATAAAATTATAGACTGATAATTTCTTTGTCAGTGGGCAAACGTACAAAATCAGCAGGGGATCAAATACTTTTTTCCCTCACTGTAGGTCCTGGATGGCAGGAAGCTTGGCCCCAGTGAAGTACCGGGCCGTACGCACTACCCTCTGTAGCGCCTTACGGTCGGATGCCGAGCAGTTGCCATACCAGGCGGTGATGCAACCGGTCAGGATGCTCTCGATGGTGCAGCTATAGAACTTTTTGAGGATCTGGGGACCCATGCCAAATCTGTTCAGTCTCCTGAGGGGGAAAAGGCATTGTCGTGCCCTCTTCACGACTTTCTTGGTGTGTTTGGACCATGATAGTTTGTTGGTGATGTGGACACCAAGGAACTTGAAACTCTCGACCCGCTCCACTACAGCACTGTTGATGTTGATCCAGTCTCTGTCGCAGCCGGCCGCGACCGGGAGACTCATGGGCAGCGCACAATTGGCCTAGCGTTGTCCAGGGTAGGGGAGGGAATGGCCGGCAGGGATGTAGCTCAGTTGATAGAGCATGGTGTTTGCAATGCCAGGGTTGTGGGTTCGATTCCCACGGGGGACCAGTATGAAAAAATAATAATATATATATATATGTATTCACTAACTGTAAGTCGCTCTGGATAAGAGCGTCTGCTAAATGACGTAAATGTAAATGTAAATGTGAATGTGGGTGTGTTCAGCCCTCCTTTTCCTGTAGTCCACAATCATCTCCTTTGTCTTGCTCACGTTGAGGGAGAGGTCGTTGTCCTGGCACCACACTGCCAGGTCTCTGACCTCCTCCCTATAGGCTGTCTCATCGTTGTCGGTGATCAGGCCTACCACCGTTGTATCATCAGCAAACTTAATGATGGTGTTGGAGTCGTGCTTGGCCACGCAGTCGTGGGTGAACAGGGAGTACAGGAGGGGACTGAGCACGCACACCTGAGGGGCCCCCATGTTGAGGATTTACGTGGCAGATGAGTTGTTGCCTACCCTTACCACCTGGGTGCGGCACGTCAGGAAGTCCAGGATCCAGTTGCAGAGAGAGGTGTTTAGTCCCAGGGTCCTTAGCTTAGTGATGAGCTTTGTGGGCACTATGGTGTTGAACGCTGAGCTGTAGTCAATGAACAGCATTCTCACATAGGTGTTCCTTTTGTCCAGGTGGGAAAGGGCAGTGTGGAGTGCGATTGAGATTGCGTCATCTGTGGACCTGTTGGGGCGGTATGCGAATTGGAGTGGGTCTAGGGTTTCTGGGATGATGGTGTTGATGTGAGCTATGACCAGCCTTTCAAAGCACTTCATGGCTACCGATGTGAGTGCTATGGGGCGGTAGTCATTTAGGCAGGTTACCTTCGCTTTCTAGGGCACAGGGACAATGGTGGTCTGCTTGAAACATGTAGGTATTACAGACTCGGTCAGGGAGAGGCTGGAAATCTCAGTGAAGACACTTGCCAGTACGTCCGCGCATGCTCTGAGTACACGTCCTGGTAATCCGTCTAGCCCCGCGGCCTTGTGAATGTTGACCTGTTAAAAGGTCTTGCTCACATCGGCTACGGAGAGCGTGATCACACAGTCGTCCGTAACAGCTGGTGCTCTCATGCATGCTTCAGTGTTGCTTGCCTCGAAGCGAGCATAAAAGGCATTTAGACCTTCTGGTAGGCTCACGTCACTGGGCAGCTCGCAGCTGGGTTTCCCTTTGTAGTCCGTAATAGTTTGTAAGCCCTGCCACATCCGAGAAGCGTCGGAGCCGGTGTAGCAGGATTCAATCTTTCAGAGGTTTAAAAAGGAACAGGAATGAACGATGTAAACCGTTACTTTTTTGCGGTTAGAACCGGTTCAGAACTTTATTTTGCTGGTCGGAACAGTGAACGGAACAAAAAAATATTTGGTTCTGTTCAGAACGAAACGATTGGAAAATAATTTAGGTTCTAACCCCTGATGAAGGAGCGTGTTCCAGATGGAAAGGATGAATGGATGAAGGATGAAGCAGTATGCAGTGCAGCTTGCACATGCCTATCGAGTCGAATGGGTGTTGGTAACTTGCCGTTCTTTGGGATCGGAGAATCAGCGTCGCTTGGATCTCAGAATCAACCAATCTGAGTCGCCACACGGATTTTGACAAAAGAAAACAAACTTGAAACACTGTGCTGTTGATAAAGACTTGCTGTCATAAAACAAAACAAACTTAAAACTTGTAAAAAATAATATTGCTCAAAAGACTGTAAAATTCACTTTTCGATCAGTGGTTAGCTGTGTTGTGGGGTTTTGACTAGATAGTATACAGGTTATGTCAGAATTGACCAGAAATGACTCCACATCGCTCCGGAATCCACATCACTCCAGCCAAACTGACATTTCTTCTCCATGAGGAGTCTGGATTTGGCCTACGATTTCTAGAATGCGAATACATTCTGACCGTTCTAATTGGTCCCAGAAACCGATGGGTTGGGCCAGAGCCAGTTTATTAGAGACAAACCAATCGCTGATGAATTTATTTTGTACAACGCCCGTCATTTTGAAGTCACACAAAATACTTATAGGATGGCAGATTCCGACTGAATGTACTGTATGTAGCGATCGATACAGCAGCGGAATTACATTCAGGGTGAGTCGTCAGGCAAGGTTAGGAGAACTTATGCAGCAGGATAGGATAATTCATGTAGCAGGTTAGGAGAATTAGTTTAAGATTAGGAAAACAGGTTAGGGTTAGCTAAAATACAAACATTTCCACTTTTGACATCAATTTGATATAAGCTTTATTCTATCTAGCCATGACAGTGATGAGGTAATGTTCTACTAGCTTGTAAAGGTATCTGGCACTGTTTGTCACGAACTGCTAGAACAGGGGTTCCCAAACTTTCTTGCCACACAACCCCACTTTGATATAAGAACATCTTTGTGACCCCACCATGTGAAAAAAGTGATGTAATCAACAGCCAATATTTACTTATTTGTTTGGCGCTATGACAGTCTATTACAAATCAGTCTGACAATATTTTTGACAGTATTTCAATCGGAAGTATGGTTTAAAGTTCAGGAAAACATCAAGGAAGATCATCAGGCAATAATTGTGTATGATCTGTGTAGAAAAGAACATCATCATTGGTTTGAATTATGATGTTCTTATTATAAATGATATTCTTCAAAAATCAATGGGTACATATCATTAATTTATAAATCCAAAAATGTAGCAACTGCTGATTGCCCCTTGAATCAAGCCAATTGGTTTTATAAAGCCCTTTTTACATCAGCAATTGTCACAAAGTGCTTTACAGATACCCAGCCTAAAACCCCAAGGAGCAAGCAATGCAGAAGTAGATGCTAAGTGACCACCCTAGAAAGAAGGAACCAAAGAGGAAGCAGTCTCTAAGTGGTGGCTAGTCCTCTTCTGGTTGTACAGGGTAGAGATAAAGAGTACATGTGGCCATTAAGGCCAGATTGTTTTTCAGTTCATGGTGTGCATGCTTGGCAGACTGATAACCAGAACAGGATGGAGCACAAAAAAAGACGTTCAAACGTTGATAGATGACCAGCAGGATCTGAACCATAATGGCTATAGAGGGTGTAAACACTTCCAAATTGCTTTTCATAATTCAGGAAAACTATGAATTTGAATTTGTGATAAATGAGTTTAGCTACTGACCTATCTGTTCACTTCACATACAGTATCAGCCTACGAGCCCACGACTGTAATGAGGGGCATTATTCAAAACTAATTTGTCAGCTTCAACCAATATTTCAAAGCGCAGTATTTGGCCGTGTGGGTTTTTGTCCTAAACCTAATCTCTCGTGGACAGACTACGTAACATAAATGGTATCGTAACGTCTGTCAAAAGACTGATGTGACGACTAAAGTGCACAGTATTTCCGGTGCTTTGGTTTTACATCACTGGTTATTTGGATGTTTTAGGATTGGGTGATGGTGGTACTTAAAGTGGGGACGGGGATTTCAAACTTACATTTTTAGTTAGGGGGGAGGGCTCTGGCTGAGAGTTTCCGTTTAGGAGGGTGGAGATTTCTCTAGTCTCGTTAGTAGAATTTTCTCATTCACCTCCCTCCAGAACCTAATCGAGCATCTGACGCATTTACGCAAGATTTTAGTTCTGGGTTTCCGAGGTTATCCTAAACCCACCCATTTTTTCAGAGAGAACGCTGATTGGACTGACCATTTTCTAACTTCAAACATAAATATTGGAGAAAGGTCAGACTGATACGTGAAGTGAGCTCTCTTTATTGAATAACATCACAGCCCATTAATTTTTCCTTTAGAAGAGCTCTTAAAAACAGTATCAACAATGGTGAGTGTCTTATGAGGGGTGAGGAGGTAATAAGAGGGAGTGTGATAAGACGTAAGGCTGGAGGGAGCTTCTTGTCTCCCCCTCTAGGTAGTGATTTTGCCAGCCTGCTTAAGACTGAAGCCTCCACCGGTGAAGCGTGGACCGTCGCTGCGCTGGGGCAGGATCACCGACTGTCCCACCTGGGCCAGGCTCCTCTCTTTCTCCCTGCGGACACACAAGAGAGTTCCAGGAAATGAGAAGGACATTTGTCACACAGACACATGCAGACGCATTTCAGAGTTGCATTTCACACTCGCACGCACACACACGGTAAGGTCGCCCAATTCGCTGGCTAATTGATTTTCTGGTCGTCTTCCCAGCTTTTTTGATTTGAGCAGTGGAGGCTCCTCAGAAGAGGAAGGGGAGGAGCATCCTCCTCAGTGAAATTCATACAAATAAAAATGGTAAAACATTAAAAAAGTTATCCTTTTTAGATAAAACTATACTAAATATATTCACGTCACCAAATAATTGATTAAAACACACTGTTTTGCAATGAAGGTCTACAGTAGCCTCAACAGCACTCTGTAGGGTAGCACCATGCTGTAGCCGGAGGACAGTTAGCTTCCGTCCTCCTCTTGGTACATTGACTTCAATACAAAACCTAGGAGGCTCTTGGTTCTCACCCCCTTCAATAGACTTACACAGTAATTATGACAACTTCCAGAGGACGTCCTCCAACCTATCAGAGCTCTTACAGCATGAACTGACATGTTGTCCACCCAATCAAAGGATCAGAGAATGAATCTAGTACTGAAAGCATTAGCTACAGCTAGCTAGCACTGCAGTGCATAAAATGTGGTAAGTAGTTGACTCAAAGAGAGAGAAAGACAATACTTGAAAAGTTTTGAACAAATTAATTTCTTCAAAAATTAAGGAGAAGCAAGAGAGAGAGATTGTCTTTTTTTTCACTTTCAGTTTCACTTACTTAGCTAGCAAATGCAGCTAGCTAGTTTAGCCTACTCAAACACCCTGCTTAAACAGAGGGATGCTATGTTAGCTAGCTGGCTATGACTATCCAAAACAACACTGGAACTCTTACAAGTCAAGGTAAGCGTTTGGTTTTATTAATTTACTACCACTGGGGCTTGCCGGTGTAACTGCTAAACTGCTTACTGTAACATTACTGCATGATTGTAGAGGGCTTACTAACGCATTAGTTTTATTAGTTATGTTGACTAGGATGTTACTTTAGCTAATATGGTGACAACAATGTAGGCTGTGTGTAGCGGTAATGATATGGTTTGGCTTGGAAAGGTTTTTTCGCCTGGTCACATACAGCTGATATTGTCACGTCTCCTCCCGTTGCTCCCCTCCGGCGCTCTGATTCGCCAGTCTACTGAGCCACCGGTCTGAGCGCACCACCTCGGCAACACCGGAATGGAAACCCTAATCACCTCCAGCGCACCTGCACTGACCTTGTTAATTCCTGCGTCTGCGTCCTGCCTCTTCGTATACTCAGTACTCATCACAGAATCACACACCAAACGAAAATGGATGCAGCAGGAGTTTCCCAGTGCCTCGACCAGCACCAGCAGCAGATTGCCCAGTTGATCGCCGCCATGCAGGAAGTGCTCCAAACTCTTCATAATCTGCCCAGCACTCCGGTTCCACCTCAGGGAGCGGCAAGTGCCCCCAATCCACCTGTTCCCGTCCTATCACCCACTTCTGCGGGAACCCTCGCCCTACCGGAGCACTATGACGGTAAAACTACTAAATGTAGCGGCTTCCTGCTGCAGGTTTCACTTTATCTGGCGCGTCAACCTGGGGCATATCCATCTGACCAAGCCAGGATAGCGCTGGTGATTTCGCTACCTAAAGGAAAGGCGCTGGATTGGGCCACGGCAGTCTGGGAAGGAGAGGAGGCAGTGGCGCTTCCCTACCCCACCTTCCTCGCTCAGTTCAGGGCGGTGTTTGATCATCCCATGGAGGGAAAGGACATCTACAACAGAGAGATGGGCCCGCGTCCGAGTACTCTGAGCTTTCGCACGGTGGCGGCGTCTTCCGGCTGAAATGAGCGTGCTCTGCGCACGGCCTTCACAAGAGGCTTACGGGAGGACATCAAGACGGAACTTGCATGTCGGGACGACGAGATGGACCTTGATACGCTCATCACCACGTCCATCCGTCTTGACGACATGTTGAGAGAGAGACGGCGTTCCCAACACCTCCCGGAGCCTCGACGCTCACCCCATCTGAGCTATGGAAGCCGCCCTGCTTCCGAGTCCTCACCCATGGAGGTGGGCAGCACCCCCTACACCACCACGGACCACAGATCTCCTGGCGGATCCCTATCTAGGCGGTATGACTCCTGTCGCCGCTCCGTGAGTGTTATGTCAGCTCCTATCACAAAACCATTGTTTTTAGTTCCCATAACGGTGACTGGTTATTCCTTCTCAGGCACCATTACGCACATCACTCTCCCCATCACCATTCCCACACTACCGGAGCACCACGAGGAGCTGTCATTCCACATTGTCACGTCACCCCTTCACCGGATCGTTTTGGGATTGCCCTGGCTCAGACTACACAACCCCACCATCAATTGGAGCACCAAGAGGATCACAGCCTGGGGACACAGTTGACAGTGTATGTCAGAGCAAAAACCAAGGCGTGAGGTTGAAGTAATTGTCCGTAGAGCTCCGAGACAGGTTTGTGTCGAGGCACCGATCTGGGGAAGGGTACCAAAACATGTCTGCAGCATTGAAGGTCCACAAGAACACAGTGGCCTCCATCATTCTTAAATGGAAGAACTTTGGAACATTTCAAGACTCTTCCTAAAGCTGGCCGCCCTGCCAAACTGAGCAATCGGGGGAGAAGGGCCTTGGTCAGGGAGGTGACCAAAAACTCCTCTGTGGAGATGGGAGAATCTTGCAGAAGGACAACCATCTGCAGAAAGGATCTGCAGAGAAGAATGGTAGAAACTCCCCAAATACAGGTGTGCCAAGCTTGTAGCGTCATACCAAAGAAGACTTGATGCTGTAATCGCTGCCAAAGGTGCTTCAAGTACTTCAAGTACTGAGTAAAGGGTCTGAATACTTATGTAAACGTGATATAAATATATATTTTTTAATAAATTAGCAAACAATTCTAAAAAACGGTTTTTGCTTTGTCATTATGGGGTATTGTTTGTAGATTGATGAGGAAAAAAATATATTTAATCAATTTTAGAATAAGGTTGTAACGTAACAGAATGTGGAAAAAGTCAAGGGGTCTGAATACATTCCGAAGGCACTATAAACACTCATAAAAAAACGGAAAATAACAAAACCTTGATTCTTGCGATACAGGCATTTGGAATATCGCGTAAAAACATACATTTAAATTAATTTGATAAATCGCCACTACTTGTAGAGTTACATCAGTTTGGATCAGAAACCCCAGAATGAGCTCAGGGGTGATTACGGTGGTTGGTAAGTACTATACCAGGGTAATCTTTACCTGCACTGCTGTTCTTTGCGTTTCTGAGTGAGGTACTTCTTCTTAATGTTCTGCAGCTCATGGGCCAGTCTCTCAATCTCGTACTTGTACTCCTGTTCCTGGGACTCGTACATGTTCAGCTCTGATGACAAAGCCTGGATGTGGGAGATTAAAAGGACATCTAATATAAATCAACTTCAAGCAGCAGCATATGACTAAGCTGAAAATGACATGGCCAGGGAAAAAGCTACTCTGGGCCAGTGAGCCTGGCTCACAAGCCTGTGCATGGTCCTGCTGTATCTGAAGTGGCCATTTCTCTGCCAGTGGTCAGAGCTGCTTGGAAGTGGAAACGAGGGAGAGAGGGAGGGAGAGAGAGAAAGAATGAGAAAGATCGGGAGAGAGAGAGGGATGTACAAAAATAAGATGAAAGGCACAGAGGACCTTGAGCTGTTTTGTCTTCTGCCTCAGTGTCTGCTGGTAGATCTGAAGCTGCTCGGCTGCCTCCGGTCCAGGCTGACGGGCCAGAATATGCTTCAGCTCCACGTACAGTTTCTCCTTCTCCTGAGCATTTAAGCGGAAGAGACAGGTGACGCCACGCAGCCAAACATTCAGTCAGGGATGGGCTCTTTAAAAACGTGCACACATCCCACTGGGCGCTTCCTTACCAGCTCTCAACCCACCCATTATCTACAGTTGAAGTCGGAGGTTTACATACACCTTAGCCAAATACATTTAAACTCAGGTTTTCACAATTCCTGACATTTAATCCTAGTAAAAATTCCAAGTCTTAGGTCAGTTAGGATCACCACTTTATTTTAAGAATGTGAAATGTCAGAATAATAGTAGCGAGAATGATTTATTTCAGCTTTTATTTCTTTCATCACATTCCCAGTGGGTCAAAAGTTTACATACACTCAATTAGTATTTGGTAGCATTGCCTTTAAATTGTTTAACTTGGGTCAAACGTTTCGGGTAGCCTTCCACAAGCTTCCCAAAATAAGTTGGGTGAATTTTGGACCATTCCTCCTGACAGAGCTGGTGTAACTGAGTCAGGTTTGTAGGCCTCCTTGCTCACACATGCTTTTTCAGTTTTGCCCACACATTTTCTATAGGATTGAGGTCAGGGCTTTGTGATGGCCACTCCAATACCCTGACTTTGTTGTCCTTAAGCCATTTTGCCACAACTTTGGAAGTATGCTTGGGGTCATTGTCCATTTGGAAGACCAATTTGTGACCAAGCTTTATCTTCCTGACTGATGTCTTGAGATGTTGCTTCAATATATCCACATAATTTTCCTTCCTCATGATGCCATCTATTTTGTGAAGTGCACCAGTCCCTCCTGCAGCAAAGCACCCCCACAGCATGATGCTGCCACCCCCATGCTTCACGGTTGGGATGGTGTTCTTCGGCTTGCAAGCATCCCCCTTTTTCCTCCAAACATAACGATGGTCATTATGGCCAATTAGTTCAATTTTTGTTTCATCAAACCAGAGGACATTTCTCCAAAAAGTACGATCTTTGTCCCCATGTGCAGTTGCAAACCGTAGTCTGGCTTTTTAATGGCGGTTTTGGAGCAGTGGCTTCTTCCTTGCTGAGCGGCCTTTCAGGTTATGTCGATATAGGACTCGTTTTACTGTGGATATAGATACTTTTGTACCTGTTTCCTCCAGCATCCTCACAAGGTCCTTTGCTGTTGTTCTGGGATTGATTTGCACTTTTCGCACCAAAGTACGTTTATCTCTAGGAGACAGAACACGTCTCCTTCCTGAGCGGTATGACGGCTGCGTGGTCCCATGGTGTTTATACTTGCGTACTATTGTGTGTACAGATGAACGTGGTACCTTCAGGCATTTGGAAATTGCTCCCAAGGATGAACCAGACTTGTGGAGGTCTACATTTTTTTTCTGAGGTCTTGGCTGATATCTTTAGATTTTCCCATGATGTCAAGCAAAGAGGCACTGAGTTTGAAGGTAGGCCTTGAAATACATCCACAGGTACACCTCCAATTGACTCAAATTATGTCAATTAGCCTATCAGAAGCTTCTAAAGCCATGACATCATTTTCTGGAATTTTCCAAGCTGTTGAAAGGCACAGTCAACTTAGTGTATGTAAACTTCTGACCCACTGGAATTGTGATACAGTGAATTATAAGTGAAATAATCTGTCTGTAAACAATTGTTGGTAAAATTACTTGTGTCATGCACAAAGTAGATGTCCTAACCGACTTGCCAAAACTATAGTTTGTTAACAAGGAATTTGTGGAGTGGTTGAAAAACTAGTTTTAATGACTCCAACCTAAGTGTATGTAAACTTCCGACTGTACATTTTTGCATACTGTATCAACACTGAGTATATAAAAAATGAAGAACACCTGCTCTTTCCATGACATAGACTGACCAGGTGAATCCAGCTGAAAGCTATGATCCCTTATTGATGTCACTTGTTAAATCCACTTCAATCAGTGTAGATGAAGGAGAGGAGACAGGTTAATATTTTACTGCAGTGGGCTAAATCTGAGTGTTTCTTGGTAGTCTTAAACAAATATACTTTGAAACAAAAGTATACACCTCACACACATGGTTATGGGCTTACAAAAAAAAATTCAGATATAGAGTTGAAATGTATAACATTTTGAGTTTGCATCCCAATATTACACTTTATATACGTCACAGAAGACTGAAATATAGCAAAATAGTTTGACATAGAAACACCGGAATGTTTATTAATTATGAAATTATGAAAAATATTAATAACATTCCACCCATGAGGGCACTAGGTCATTTGACTGCTGGAAAAGGTTTTAAAGGATGTTAAGCCTTGAGACAATTGAGACATGGATTGTGTATGTGTGCCATTCAGAGGGTGAATGGGCAAGACAAAATATTTAAATGCCTTTGAACGGGGTATGGTAGTGGGTGTCAGGCGCACAGGTTTGTGTCAAGAACTGCAACGTTGCTGGGTTTTTCACGCTCAACAGTTTCCCATGTGTATCAAGAATGGTCCACCACCCAAAGGACATCCAGCCAACTTGACACAACTGTGGGAAGCATTGGAGTCAACATTGCCCAGCATCTCTGTGGAACGCTTTCGACACCTTGTAGAGTCCATGCCCCGACGAATTGAGGCTGTTCTGAGGGCAAAACGGGGGGTTGCAACTCAATATTAGGAAGGTGTTCCTAATGTTTAGTATACTCAGTGTATGCAGTCCACGCTAATTTCTGAAAGTTATGAAGTAGTGAACAAATTCTCCCAGGCTGCCATTGATTTCTGCTGTGACCAGGGACGGCCTGTTCAATAGGGCGATATGGGCGACGCACTGCCAAACGGGAAAAGGAAGGGATTTTTTTTCTAATCAATTATATCACGGCAACAGTAGTTATCAGTGTTGTAATCTATACGTCTGATCTGCCACAGTGCCACACTGCCACTAAATGTCGAATCAGGCTAAAGTCGTGCTTCAAATGGCTCCACCCCCTTTTGGGGCGATTTCAGTCAGATTGAAAATCGCCCAGAACTTCTGTCATAGACTCCCATGTAAAATCTATTTTTTTCAAATTTCAGAGCCTTCAATACAATCTCAATGGGTGTCTGTGGGCTTGCACTTACGCGCTTTCGTCATACGTTACGTAACCATGAACGTAACTGAGAAAAGAGTGGATTGTTTGAAAGAAGTTCCTTTTTGTCGGCGAACAAATGGAGATAAATTGGCAACGAAACAATTAGGACCTCCCAGACCAAATTTAATAATTCAACAGGTTTCTACTAAAGGCGGAAAGTCCTACACCCGAGGATTTTCCAAAAATTGGTACGAACGAAAAAGACATTGCCACTCACTCAACTGGATGACGAGGGATACAGGCTAGCTGTCCGCCGCCACAACGATGAGGTTAGTGTTGATAATCACAAGTTTACTGGATGTGGATATGGTGTAATAAAGGCAGTTTATTCAGAGGTAAATATATCTGGAATCGCGTTCACGGACCCGTTCGTCAAACTCTTAGGGAGCTATAAATTAAGCCCCATTACTTACCATATCAGATAAGAGAAATTGCTGCAGCTACATATATTTTACATCCTGGCCCTACATAGTTCACTATTTGCATCACTTACCAAAATATTACATGTGGTCATATATGCTTGGAAAGTGGAGATGCCATAGAACGTCAAAAAAGTAAACATTGCTGGAGACACATTGCCGTTTTGGAGAAGACATCGCGTTTGCTAGCGAAGAGATTTGTTGTGGCAAATGAACTTGGGCTGGGAATTGCCAGGAACCTCACGATAAGATATATGCATCAGCATTGCGAGTCTCATGATTCTATACGTATTGCGATTCGATACTGTGATTTTATTGCGCACCATATGTCTGTTGCAGAGGGATCAGAAAGCCATGAGAACGAGTTTTGATCAGTCATGGAAATAAAAGTGCTGAAAACAAATTGGCTCCCAATGTGAAAAGATTGAGAACAAGCTATGAAGGAACAATAATGGTGTTTTGGTGCAGGTACAGCCAACTAGCGCTAAAATATTGCGATATTGTCAATACAGTATATCGTAAAGTATCACTATGTAACTCGATTTCTTTCACCCCAATCCCTCAAATTAACGGTAAATAACTGAATTGTTTGCCCCACATTTAGCTAAGATGATTAGCTAGCCAGCTAAAATGTTTTAGTTAGTTAGCAGTCGCATCTACAATAGTTTACTGTCAATAACATGTCTCCAAAAATGACGTGGTGTCTCCAATTGTGTTGACATTTTACAATTGCAATGCGCATCCATGAGTATCCACTTTCTGTAGCTCAGCTGGTAGAGCATGGTGCTTGTAACGCCAAGGTAGTGGGTTCGATCCCCGGGACCACCCATACACAAAAATGTATGCACGCATGACTGTAAGTCGCTTTGGATAAAAGCGTCTGCTAAATGGCATATTATTATTATTATTATTATTATTATTATTATTATCTGAAGAGAGCCCCGAAACATTGTGTGCAGACATTTTATGCAATAAATGAAGTAGGTTCAATCTAGTAGTTCTGATCTTCTGATTGGTCCTGATGAGTTGGGCGAGGTCCCCTGCAGGCTACTGTCACTGTTGCATTGGCTCTGAGTCGGGTTCTCTGTCTTCAAATGTTCAGCCTAAGAGAGGGGATTTTTGTGTGTGTGTGTGTGTGTGTGTGTGTTTAACAGTGATGATGTGTGTGTGTGTGTGTGTGTGTTTAACAGTGATGATGTGTGTGTGTGTGTGTTTGTGTGTGTGTGTGTCCTCAGAGCAAGAACTCGTGAGTTGGAAGAACTGAGAGGCCTATGGCGTGGGTGTTGTCCTTGGCCACCTGCTGACAAGGCTGACAAGATAGGACCCTTTTGTCCATTGTTATTGGATAGGAACAGAACTTATAACCAGCTCCTGACCTAAATAGATCTTAGCACAACATTTTACTCAACATATCATATTCCATATTCACTATAACAAATATATTTACTACGACATTAGCAAGAACCGCCACATCCTCAGCCGGCTAATCCAGTGTGTGAAGTTTTGCGGAGTGTTTGAGTTAGCTTTGCGAGGCAAAGATGAAACTGAGGGCTCCACCAACCCTGGTAAGCCAACACTTTTGAGATCAGTCAATAAATGCTTCTGGTATTGACTTATATGCTGCCCCTGTCTTCATGTTGTTGCTGGACATATCTTTTTTTAAATGTGTGTAGGTCACCTAAATCATCAGAAAAATTGCCCCTCCTGAGAATTTTTTCAGGAGCCGCCACTGGCTGTGACCCAACCCATTCCTTGTGGGAGCACCTGGTGTTTGGGTAGCCAATAGGATGAGACAGATTTATCTGGGGTTTACCTGTAATAAAAGCTCTTTCTCCACCACTTCCTCGCTCTTGGTTATCAGACGCCTCTGTAAAGAGTGAATCTTCTGGATCAACTCGTAGGTGCTTGGATCGCTGGCCTGAGGAAAGTCAAATAAGAGGCATTAATGCATAACCCTAAACAAGTTCTCTGGCTATGTCTCACAGGAGCTAGGCTGAAGCATTAAGAAGTTCATGTCCCTAAGAGAGTAGGTATACAGTAAAAGTAAATGTACTGAAACAGGTCTAAATGTTTTTGAGCCCATGCACTCACAAAATATACACACACACAGTCACACACAGTAACACACACACCTCCAGCCTTCTCCAACGATGTACATTCATAGGATTCTCCAGCTCCTCCTCCAAGGCTCTGCACCTTGTCCTCTCTTTGAGCAGCTCCCTCTGCATGTGGTAAACCTCACGTCTGTCACAAAACCCACAAAATGCCATCAAATGTCATGGCATTTCCTCCTCACATATTTAATGACAACAAATACAAGTGGGGCATAGATTGAAAACAGACTTCAATTTCACTATTTTCGTTAATCATTAAGGATGTAAAACATTGGCAAGCCTGTATCAATTCAATGTTTTGTTCATGGCAGATGTCCAGCAAATGCCACTATGGTAACCTTTTGTGGGTTGCAGATATCAACAGGTTCACAATAAAGCAAATTAATGCCGATAGTGGATGAGACAGCAATGTGAACTGAGCAATGCAGAAATAGTCCTGCTGCACAGATCTGTGCACTTTTGTACCACAAAAACAATTTAAATAATGAAATAATGTAAAATGAAAGGTTATTAAGAATAGTGCATAATTTACAGAAATTGATTATGATTTCAGTGCGCTGCTCTCTTTGAACGGTGTTCGGTACTAACTTGAAATATACTTATTCCTGTCACTATATAAGAACTTATTGATTATGTTACATGTATGATAACTGTTTATGTTCTGTGTCAATTAAGTGTGAATAAGGAATGTGTATGGAAAGTTACTGAGGGAGGAGAAGGGCAACAGTTAGTCTTTGATAAGGCAGGCCAGCTACAGAACTAGGGAGGAGCGAGGAATTCCGCTCGAGGTCAAGTCAACAGAAGAAGTGAGAAGAAACCTCTGGGAGGGGAGCCAGAGGGGCCCACCCCAACGACCCTCCTACTACAGTCCTATCTCACACACATACACTTCCATGCCTACGAAGGTTCTAGCATCAAGCAGGGCCATGACTACACCAGTTGAGAGGAACCAATTAAGTTCCTGCCTAGCAACATAGATGTATTGGCTGTCAAGATGTGTAAGGAGTTGACCCCGCCTAGTAGGAGGTTATAAATATATGTGCTTGTATCGTCATATCTTGTCTTTGCAGCTGTATGACCCAGTGTGGTTTAATAAATCTAGCTTTCTTCAGTCCAACTGGAATTTCTACCAGAATCTTAGAACCTAACAGCGGTTAAAGGAAAACTCCAACCAAAAACTATATTTTGGAATTTGTTTCATCATATGCTGCAAAATGCATCATATGATGCAAAATGCATCATACGGGGATGATTTCTGTATTTTGAAAGTTAGATATCTTGAAAACTTGATTGCTGATAAGCAAAACATTTTGGGATTATGTCAACAATGGACTAATGAAACAAATACTAAAATATAGTTTTTGGGTGGAATTTTCCTTTAATCATACTGGTAGCCACCAGCTGCAAAACCAAAGTACGGGATAAATTGGTTATACATTAATTCAGTATGACTTTGGGTGCTAGACGTTCAGGGCAGGGTCTCGATCTTTCTCTGTTTCCCTATGTCCCCCCTTCTCTCTGTCTACATCAGAGTCTCCCTCCCTCTCTGTCTCGCCGGCTCACTTTCTCACCCTCTTACTTCCTCTCTCAATCTCACCTTAAGTCTTCCACGTTAGCCACAGTCTTGGCCAGGATGCCCTTCTCTCGTCTGAGTTTCTTGATCTCCATCTTGAGGAGGCGGATGTCCTCCACCCTCTGGTTGTACTGGATCTCTCCCTTGTTCAGCATGGACTGCTGGATCTTGATCTTCTCGTAGAGGAGGGCCAGCTCGTCGTTTCGTCGCACCAGCTGAGTGCCAAGGATGTCTCGCTCGCTGATCACCTACACGACGGTGATGGCAAAAGAGCAAACAACAAAAACCCCAGGTTACTTTGATCAAAGACTACAAAAATACAATAAATCAAATACAAATGTGATATTGGCCCCTTGTGATAATGTGTATGATTATTTTCCATCTAAATGGATACTGGTAGATGACCTGCTAAATGACCTGCTATTTCCTAGAAAGTCTTGAAAAAAGATTCATGGTGGTGACAACATACCATAGCATGCTCTACATTTCTACTTGGTCTCATCCATTCAAATACAAACCTCATTAGAAATAAATGAAAAGCTGCACCTCTGTCGCATTCTGCAGCCTCATCAACACAATGTTTTTGACCCATGTGATGTGAGACCGCAACGGCATGACAGATCTGCTGGCTGATGACAACATCTCTGTCCATCCCAGGCCTCTACGGGAATGACCTGCCCCTTTATTAAGCACTATTTTATCACTATGACAGTACTATGTGTCTCTTTGAATGGGCAGTGAGTTTTCAGTGAAAGCAGGGAGCCACCTTTCCACCCCTCTCTCTGTCCCTTACCTGATCCAATTCTTTCTTCTGTCTGAGCCGCTCAGCATCAGCGTCGGCTATGATCTTGAGCAGCTTTCTCTCCTCGGCCTCCTGATTGTCGATAAACTGCTTTGTCTCCAGAGCCTGCTGCTTCATCTTCTGGAGTTCGGCCTATAGGAGGAATGGAAAGACGGCCTACACTTAAAATCAAACTGGTTTTAATTGTGCCATTTGAAAATGAGGTAAATGAGGGGAGGCTAGCCTTTGAGGGCAGCCAGGTAAAGAAAAAGAAAACAGACTTTGGGCCTTGGTCAAAAGCAGTGCTCTATAATAAGGTGCCATTTGGCAGGATGGGTGTCATGCTGGTGGGGAGTGTGTCACACTGATGTGATTGAAAGAGCTAAAGCAGGTTGGTGTTAATATTTGAGTAAAACGAAATGCTGAATTACAACCATCCTTTCTCTCATGACTAGTTACACCAATGGGTTCCCAGACTAAAAAGTCAATTTGCACAGTAGCCACTTTAGCCACTCACAGTGAGCACGGCATAGTAAATTACCTTCAGAGCCTCCTTCTCTTTCTCCACTCGCTGGAACTCCAGGTGCTCCTTGACCAGGGCAGACTCTTTGCCGTTGATCTCCTCCCTTAGCTGGTCAATCTGATGGTTCATGATCTTCAGTTTCCTCTTCATCTCTGTGATCTCATCCTGAAAGAGAGGGTGGAGAGTGAGTGAGTGAGTGAGTGAGTGAGTGAGTGAGTGAGTGAATGACTGAATGGGTGAGCAAGCGAGCGAGTAGACTGACCGATCGACAGACCGGACAATCACCCGCCTGCCTACACAACTGACTGACTGATCATATGTAAATCCAACCTGAGCTTCGATAAGGTTCTTGCTGTAGAGGTTCCGATCAGATCGGACGGCCTCGTAGAGGTTCTGCTGCTGTTTGAGCTTGGTCTCTGCCTCTGCAATCTTCTTCTTGTACTCAAAGATCTGCATCTCCCTCATTTTAATGTCCTCCATGTGTTGGAGCACCTGTGGAAGAAAAGGAACAAGGGAACAGAGGATCATCCCAAGAGGGGGTTTAGTTTGGGACTTAATAGAAGACTTGGGCTTGCGTAACCAGAAGCTGATAGCTAGCTGTTTATATAACACAACCTAGGCACAATACCGGCATGTTGTAGTCCTAAATTATATACTGCAATGTTCAAATTAAGTTCCTTACCATTTTCTCCACCTCATCAACATATGTAAAGATGCTTTGTCTGTTGCAACACATGTCGCATATCACATTATCTCATCTGCAATGTTCAAATGGAGTTCCCTCCCATTTTCTCTGCTTCATCAACATTAATGCTAGTGCTACATTACTGGTACAGTATGTAACTGAGCCTAAATCCCTGGGGATGAATGTATCCAACGTGGATTTAAGATCAGCTATGCCCTTTAGATCACAATGAATAAGATTACATGGACAGGGGAGACCTGCCAGCACTCTGGGGGCCTCATTGATAAGCGTTGTGTAAATTTCACACTAAATATCTGCTTAACCCATTTCTGAAAAGAATGTGTACTTATAAAAATATTGAGATTTATAAACTTGCCATATGCCACACATACATGTTTCTCACTATAAATCAGCCCCGTCCTGAAACTATGCGCATGTGAATGAGCATTATTTATTCGCCTGGAAAACGCCCTTCATTCACCTTTTATGGTGATAAATAACAACCCTATTTGCTGTATAATAATAATAATATGCCATTTAGCAGACGCTTTTATCCAAAGCGACTTACAGTCATGCGTGCATACATTTTTTTTGTGTATGGGTGGTCCCGGGGATCGAACCCACTACCTTGGCGTTACAAGCGCCGTGCTCTACCAGCTGAGCTACAGAGGACCACATAATAAGTATATTGAAATTAAGCCATTACAGTTTCACCAAACAAAAGCAATGGCACATTTTATCAAATGTTTTGGAGATGTTGCCACAATGTTTTAATCTTCTGCTGTGACATTTGCTGTATTGGGCAAAGGACTGTGACAGTTTCTGAAATAAATAAACCATGACAAATTGTTGTGGACCTGTTAGCAGAACATTTTAATTCAACAATGTTTTGCATGGACTTTTTCCCGCAACCTAAATATGCTGCACTGTCCTTAATTCTGAAACAGTGTCTACTCGAGAATTTTTTTATTACAGTATTCAAACCACAGAACTAGAATGAGATTATATTTGATGATTCAGACGTAGAGTAGTACGAACATGTTACTACTTCAACCTCGTGAACGTGACAAACTGACACATTTTCATTTTCGTCAAAAACAAGTTTATATTGAAGGAGTACCTTTGATTTGATGGACTGCACATGCACAGTTCGACCCGATAACGTGTTTATACGCATGAGCATAACTAGCCAACGTCGCCATGACATCGCCTACAAGTGTGATCTGGGATTTCTATTGGAGAAACAGTTTCTGCCTATCTTCATACTGTACTGTCTTTGTCGTTACTAACCTATAGAAGTACGAGATACCATACCCGTTCACAGGGAAGGCTAAATCTTGAAACTCCTTTTGTCACCACAGATTTAAGAAAAACTGCTTTTAATTGCTTGGTTTTGTCTCCCCTGCCTAAATAAAGGTTAAATAATTCCTATTTATAATTTTAGATTGCAAGGATAAAATAAATAGATGTTCGCTCTTCTTCCTAACGACAAATAGCTGCATTTGTTTTGTCATTATGTTTTCCTGTTGTTGCTGTTTTATGAATAGCGTGTCATCCTAACCATTCCTCATTTGCATAAAGTACTTACTTGCCTGCTTGCAATGCAATAATTACTAGAAGTAACAAGAAGTAGTGCGTTTGCATGGTCTGAACTTTGCGTGGAGGTAAGCACATTCTCCAGGCAAGTTCAGTTTTTATAAATGCAGTGAAAACTGGTGCATGTTTTCTTTTGCAGGGAAAATGTTATATTTTGTACATACGCAGCGTTTATAAATGAGGACCCTGGTCTCTCCCCCCATCCCTGAGTTATCTTAGTGCACCTTGACCTGCCTTGTGTGTGAGGTCGCTGGCCTCGTTGATATAGCGGTCACGCTCCTTCTCTAGCTGGTAGATGATCTTGCGCTGCTTCTGGGCCTCGTCGCGGTAGTTCATGATCTCCTGGTCCAGGTTCTTCTTGGACTGCTCATGGAGCTTCACTACATTCAGCTGCTTCTCCGTGGCATTGGCTGCCTTGATCATGTTCTACAATGTACACACACAAATGTGCATGCAAACACACACAAAACAAACCAATAAACAGACACACACACACACACAGACACAAATGTACATGCACAAACACACACTTTCACAATTGTGGTTGTGAGCAGATGAGAGTGTGTTTGGTGCACATTAGTCACATTAGGAGGTGTCTAATGAAACAAATCATACAAAACAAGACCTGCAAATAACGAAACAACATAGGCTATACACATAATGTCATGTAGCATTAGGTGCTGGCAATGCCGGGGTTGTCGGTTTGATTTCTGCATGGGGTACATACTGGATGTGTGTCACTGTCAATGTTGACAGTTCTGCAAGTTGCTTTAGATAAAAGTGTCTGCTAAATTATATTATTCTCTACATACATACCTTGTTCAGGATGTCTCTTTCCCGCACCAGTTCGTCAATGCCTTTCTTGTCAATCTCCATCTGCTTTTTGGAGGACTCCATTTCTGTTCACAACATTCATGTGGTGGGGTTCATGTTCATGTTGTTTTTGAGTGAGAGAGAATGATAGACATTCTGTATACACAATTGATGTACCTTGCACACAAACCCCACCACAATGTAACCACTACATTTAATATTTTCTGAGTTACTAAAAGATAAGGAAAAATGGCATCTTCCTGTCAAAAAGAGTGCTTTTGACAGTGAAGAGTGGAACAGAGCAGAGGAGTGTTTAAGTGTCAACCAAGATATTTCTGTGTGTCTCCCGGCATACACTACCATTCAAAAGTTTGGGGTCACTTAGAAATGTCCTTGTTTTTGAAAGAAAAGCATTTTTGTTGTCCATTAAAATAACATCAAATTGATCAGAAATACAGTGTAGACATTGTTAATGTTGTAAATGGCTATTGTAGCTCGAAACGGCTGATTTTTTATGGAAGATCTACATAGGCATACAGAGGCCCATTATCAGCAACCATCAGGCCTGTGTTCCAATGGCACGTTGTATTTGCTAATCCAAGTTTATCATTTTAAAAGGCTAACTGATCATTAGAAAACCCTTTTGCAATTATGTTAGCACAGCTGAAAACTTTTGTGCTGGTTAAAGAAGCAATAAAACTGGCCTTCTTGAGACTAGTTGAGTATCTGGAGCATCAGCAATTGTGGGTTTGATTACAGGATCAAAATGGCCAGAAACAAAGCACTTTCTTCTGAAACTCGTCAGTCTATTCTTGTTCTGAGAAATGAAGGCTATTCCATGCGAAAACTTGCCAACAAACTGAAGATCTCGTACAACGCTGTGTACTACTCCCTTCACAGAACAGCGCAAACTGGCTCTAACCAGCATAGAAAGAGGAGTGGGATGCCCTGGTGCACAACTGAGCAAGCGGACAAATACATTAGAGGGTCTAGTTTGAGAAACAGACGCCTCACAGGTCCTCAACTGGCAGCTTCATTAAATAGTACCCGCAAAACACCAGTCTCAACGTCAACAGTGAAGAGGCGACTCCGGGATGCTGACCTAGGCAGAGTGGCAAAGAAAATATTAAGATGGGAAAAAGAACACAGACACTAGACTTTTTCTTTGCAACTTCAGTTTCTTGGCAATTTCTTGCATGGAATAGCCTTCATTTCTCAGAACAAGAATAGACTGACGAGTTTCAGAAGAAAGTTATTTGTTTCTGGCCATTTTGATTCTGTAATCGAACCCACAATTGCTGATGCTCCAGATACTCAACTAGTTTCAAGAAGGCCAGTTTTTTTATTTTTTTATTTTTTTTATTTCACCTTTATTTAACCAAGTAAACCAGTTGAGAACAAGTTCTCATTTACAACTGCAACCTGGCAAAGATAAAGCAAAGCAGTGCGATAAAAAACAACAACACAGAGTTACATATGGGGTAAACAAAACATAAAGTCAAAAATACAACAGAAAATGTATATACAGTGTGTGCAAATGTAGCAAGTTATGGAGGTAAGGCAATAAATAGGCCATAGTGCAAAATAATTACAATTGTATTAACACTGGAATGATAGATGTGCAAGAGATGATGTGCAAATAGAGATACTGGGGTGCAAATTAGCAAAATAAATAACAATATGGGGATGAGGTAGTTGGGTGGGCTAATTTCAGATGGGCCATGTACAGGTGCAGTGATCGGTAAGGTGCTCTGACAACTGATGCTTAAAGTTAGTGAGGGAGATAAGAGTCTCCAGCTTCAGAGATTTTTGCAGTTCGTTCCAGTCATTGGCAGCAGAGAACTGGAAGGAATGGCGGCCAAAGGAAGTGTTGGCTTTGGGGATGACCAGTGAGATATACCTGCTGGAGTGCATACTACGGGTGGGTGTTGCTATGGTGACCAATGAGCTAAGATAAGGCGGGGATTTGCCTAGCAGTGATTTATAGATGACCTGGAGCCAGTGGGTTTGGCGACGAATATGTAGTGAGGACCAGCCAACAAGAGCGTACAGGTCACAGTGGTGGGTAGTATATGGGGCTTTGGTGACAAAACGGATGGCACTGTGATAGACTACATCCAATTTGCTGAGTAGAGTGTTGGAGGCTATTTTGTAAATTACATCGCCGAAGTCAAGGATCGGTAGGATAGTCAGTTTAACAAGGGCATGTTTGGCAGCATGAGTGAAGGAGGCTTTGTTGCGAAATAGGAAGCCGATTCTAGATTTAACTTTGGATTGGAGATGCTTAATGTGAGTCTGGAAGGATAGTTTACAGTCTAACCAGACACCTAGGTATTTGCTTCTTTAATCAGCACAACAGTTTTCAGCTGTGCTAACATAATTGCAAAAGGGTTTTCTAATGATCAGTTAGCCTTTTAAAATGATAAACTTGGATTAGCAAACACAACGTGCCATTGGAACACAGGGCTGATGGTTTCTGATAATGGGCCTCTGTACGCCTATGTAGATATTCCATAAAAAATCAGCCGTTTCCAGCTACAATAGCCATTTACAACATTAACAATGTCTACACTGTATTTCTGATCAATTTGATGTTCTTTTAATGGACAAAAAAATAGCTTTTCTTTCAAAAACAAGGACATTTCCAAGTGACCCCAAACTTTTGAACGGTAGTGTACATTTGTGCGGGCATGTGTATTCGTGTCTGTTTAGTTCTGCGTGTGTGTGCATGTTGAAATCAAATCAAATTTTATTTGTCACGTGCCAAATACAACAGGTGTAGACTTTACCGTGAAATGCTTGCTTACGAGCCCTTCCCAAAGATGCAGAGTAAAAAATAAAATAAATAGTAACACAAGAGGAATAAAATACACAAGAATGGAGCTATATACAGGAAGTACCAGCACCAGATCAATGTGCAGGGGTACGAGGTATTTGAGGTAGATATGGACATGAAGGCAGGGTAAAGTGACTAGGCATCAGGATATATAATAATAAAACAAAGAACAGAGTAGCAGCAGCATATGATGAGTGTAAAAGTGTGTGTACGTGTGTGTATATGTGTGTGCGTGTGCATGTGTTATGTGTGTGTGTGCACATGTAGTGCATGTGAATGTGTGTGGGTTTAGTGTGAGAGTGTCAGTGTAGTTAGTGTGTGTGTGAGTGAGTGTGTGTACAGTGGGGAGAACAAGTATTTGATACACTGCCGATTTTGCAGGTTTTCCTACTTACAAAGCATGTAGAGGTCTGTCATTTTTATCATAGGTACATTTCAACTGTGAGAGACGGAATATAAAAATCCAGAAAATCACATTGTATGATTTTTAAGTAATTCATTTGCATTTTATTGCATGACATAAGTATTTGATCACCTACCAACCAGTAAGAATTCCGGCTCTCACAGACCTGTTCGTTTTTCTTTAAGAAGCCCTCCTGTTCTCCACTCATTACCTGTATTAACTGCACCTGTTTGAACTCGTTACCTGTATAAAAGACACCTGTCCACACACTCAATCAAACAAACTCCAACCTCTCCACAATGGCCAAGACCAGAGAGCTGTGTAAGGACACCAGGGATACAATTGTAGACCTGCACAAGGCTGGGATGGGCTACAGGACAATAGGCAAGCAGCTTGGTGAGAAGGCAACAACTGTTGGCGCAATTATTAGAAAATGGAAGAAGTTCAAGATGACGGTCAATCACCCTCGGTCTGGGGCTCCATGCAAGATCTCACCTCGTGGGGCATCAATGATCATGAGGAAGGTGAGGGATCAGCCCAGAACTACACGGCAGGACCTGGTCAATGACCTGAAGAGAGCTGGGACCACAGTCTCAAAGAAAACCATTAGTAACACACTACGCCGTCATGGATTAAAATCCTGCAGCGCACGCAAGGTCCCCCTGCTCAAGCCAGCGCATGTCCAGGCCCGTCTGAAGTTTGCCAATGACCATCTGGATGATCCAGAGGAGGAATGGGAGAAGGTCATGTGGTCTGATGAGACAAAAATAGAGCTTTTGGTCTAAACTCCACTCGCCGTGTTTGGAGGAAGAAGAAGGATGAGTACAACCCCAAGAACACCATCCCAACCGTGAAGCATGGAGGTGGAAACATCATTCTTTGGGGATGCTTTTCTGCAAAGGGGACAGGACGACTGCACTGTATTGAGGGGAGGATGGATGGGGCCATGTATCGCGAGATCTTGGCCAACAACCTCCTTCCCTCAGTAAGAGCATTGAAGATGGGTCGTGGCTGGGTCTTCCAGCATGACAACGACCCGAAACACACAGCCAGGGCAACTAAGGAGTGGCTCCGTAAGAAGCATCTCAAGGTCCTGGAGTGGCCTAGCCAGTCCAGACCTGAACCCAATAGAACATCTTTGGAGGGAGCTGAAAGTCCGTATTGCCCAGCGACAGCCCCGAAACCTGAAGGATCTGGAGAAGATCTGTATGGAGGAGTGGGCCAAAATCCCTGCTGCAGTGTGTGCAAACCTGGTCAAGACCTACAGGAAACGTATGATCTCTGTAATTGCAAACAAAGGTTTCTGTACCAAATATTAAGTTCTGCTTTTCTGATGTATCAAATACTTATGTCATGCAATAAAATGCAAATGAATTACTTAAAAATCATACAATGTGATTTTCTGGATTTTTGTTTTAGATTCCGTCTCTCACAGTTGAAGTGTACCTATGATAGAAATTACAGACCTCTACATGCTTTGTAAGTAGGAAAACCTGCAAAATCGGCAGTGTATCAAATACTTATTCTCCCCACTGTATATAGTCTTGTGAGTGTGCATAGAGTCAGTGCAAGATAGGGTGTGCATGTGCGGGTGTGTGTATCCTTGCCTCTCTCCAGGCCAGCGATCTGGTTTTTCAGCATGTCCCTCTGCTGCTCCACTTCCAACTTCTGATCCTCCGTCTGTCGGAACTTCCGCTGAGTGGCCTCTCTCATCTTTGTTAGTTTGGCAATCTCCTGACGCATCTGATTCACCTCCTCCTCCTTCATCTGAGGAGGGGGGAACAAAAGGAGGGAGTAAGAGAAAGAGGAAGAAGAGCGAGAGAAAGTGGGGTGGGGTGTCAGAGAGGGAGGGAGAGCGAGAGAGAATAGGTATTTATTGTGTTGCTGGCATTAGGGCTCCTGTCCAATTTTCGTTGTCTCTCTGATAACAGTTCAGGAAGAGGCCACTCCATTCTCAACAGGATTTGTTTGAGGAAAGACAAGTTTGCAGTGGTTTGGGATAAGATTGTTTTTTCATTTTTCCCTCTCTTCTCCCTGTCCAAGAAATTTGATTTGATTTGATTACGATTGAAAAGGCAACACTGATTCTAGATAAGCACTCCTACTTTGCCACACTTTGTGAATATGGGCCCATATGTGCTGACATGCAATGGTTTGTGAAAAACAGCCAAAAAACAACCATGGGGTCCCATGATAAAAATAAGGTTTTACTGGCATGATGTTTCGATCAACAGTAGGCAGCACTTTGTGAGGGCTCTCTATGGATGTCTGTCATCTGTGGAGCTTCTCACACATGCACACGCACACAAACACACTGGGTGTTTGTGGGCTTTACCTTTAGGTCAGATGCCCTTTGTTGAGTGTCGAGGGAGAGCTGCTCCATACTCAGGGCATTCTGTTCATTCTCCTGCTGGAGTTTGGTGTTTCTCACTTGCAGTTGCTCCAGCTCCTTTGTGGCCCGCTCATTGAGAATCTGCGAGGGGACAAACGGCACAAATCAAATCCCACATTAAATCTAAACCCCCTACAGCATATATGTAAAAGTTGTATTCCATGTGTGTACGACTGGCACCGTCTCTCAAGTTGGTGCTCATCTGTGAAAAGATTGGAGGATGAAGGGGAAGGGAGAGGACCGGTGGACAGGGAGGGTGTAACGTCATCCCCCCTGGTCACGGCCTCACCTTCTGCTCCCGCAGCTGCTGCTCCAGCCTCTGCTGCTCCTCTTTGCTGCGCTGGCTCTGCAGGTTCAGCACTTTGATGTCCGACTGCTTGGCTTCCAGGTCCGTGTGTAGCTGCTTCACTTCCTTCTCCAGCTTCTCCTTCCGCCGTGTCTCCCGCGAGCACTCGTTCTGACGGACTTGGATGTCTTGCTGGAGCTGTGGTGGACAGGATACAGGATCAAAACGATGTCGTTAGTAGCAAGTATTCCAGGAGGTAGCGGGCACTGGAGTGTACATACTATATGCTAAGGCCCCAGTCAATGTATGACTGGATGTGCCAAGACTTGTGGACACACTGTCCAGCAAATAAAGCGTACTGGTTTATTTGCAACCGAATGGGAATGAGGACTGAAATGATAAACAATTACAGAGTCAGGTTCCAGACAACTACCAAGTGTATGGCCATAATACCTACCTAATAACTAATGCCCTACCTGCCAGTTAAGTGTTTTAAAAATGTGATGTTTAAGATGTAATGCTACATTTAAAAAAAATCCTATTGAGTTCTCTGTTCAACCAAGAACACGTTTTTTTTGGTTTATACTTGTTCAATTTGTTGTCATTAAGTTGATTAACAATAAACACCTATAAATGCAAATGGTGATGTTGAGTGTCTGCATTACCTGAGATATGGTTTCCATTGCCTTTTCTTTTTGAACCTCCATCTCTTGTTGACTGGCGGTGGCCTTTGTTAGATTATTTCGCAGAGTCACCACTTCCGTAAGCAGTTCATCTCTTTCCTTGGTTAGTTCCTCTTTGATTTTCAGCAGATCGTTCACACTGAAAAACAAATGAGCTTTCAGTTAAAACTTCTCTAATGTTATCTTTATCTAGAGATGTAGGCAGTGCTTAATTTGTAGGCTGAGGCTGCTGATCCGTAGGTATCCGCCCCTTCCCGTCACCCTGGATCCCGCTGGAAAGATCCATATCATGTTCTGCGCATGTGTTTCTTTACCTCTACTTTACGAACACATTTTTGTGGTCACCCTCCCTTCACATTTCTCATTGCCAATCATTAATGATAATTCTTCAAGTTTTACCGGTGAAACGTCCATGCAGCATCTACATGCCAACCATTTGATGTCGATCAGTTTCATGGGAATATGCATTTAGATCTTCTTAGTTATGTACAGGGTTGTTTCGAATTTTGTACAGTGAGAGAACCTGTGTTTTGTTTCAATCAAAGCACATGTTTTGCCTAGTGGCGCGCGCAGTTGAGCTGTGGCCGTATAAGAGTGAAATGCGACCATTCGCACAATCATCCTAAAATCAATTACAGTAACTTTATACTATGCTATTATATTTGGTTATGTTATGTAGAATACTATCATTATGTGATCTTGTAGATATTGATTCAGTTTTGATCTAACTCTACGAGTAGAGAAGAGACTGTGCGTAAGTAGAGATTCCTGCACATGCGTAGGAGCTTCGGGATCTTTAGTCATTGGGAAGAAAGGTCCAGTAAAAGTCGGATCCGTAGCCTATAAATCGGGACGTGCCGAAACTCAAAGTGAGCATGAGAGGGGTACTGAAATGCATGGGGGGGGGTTCACCTTTTTAATAAATCAAGCATTTGCATAGTGGCATAGAGTAGCCTAGAGCAGAAGCGTTTCTAGGACTTGCACACAAAAATGTCCTTTTATAAACGCATTTCATGCAATTCTACATATTTTTTTTTTATACCACACAAATTACCGATATGACAGGGTAGCGAAGATAGGCTAGTGAATGTGCACTCACCAGTGATGGCCGATGCGCTCGTGCCATTATCTCTCAAGATACTTTGTAAAACAGTGTAGTTCGCCTACAGATTCATTATAGTGAATTTGTATTTGAATTGGAATAGTTACATTACTGCCTATTTTATATTTTGATGATGAAGTGCAATGCTGGAGAGATGGAGAGAGAGTTGCAGGCTCATGTCTATCAGAGCAGAGAGAGATTGAGAGAGATCACAGAAATAGAATCTTATTGTAGTTCTGTGAGAGATAGGCTACAGCCGCATGCTTCTCTCTCTCACCACAGCAATGGCCAAGGGTTGGTCTCAAAATATAGGCTACAATGTGGCGCAAACTTAAACCCGGACCCAGCCCAACCCGAATCAATTCTCAGAATATCAAGTGCAGGCTGAAAATCAACATTTACATAACCTTTTTTAGGGGGCAGGAGAATTAACGAGGAGGCAACTTGATATAGCCTAACTAGGATATATATATATTTTTTACTTTTACATTGCAAACAGAGGAAATTATATGTCATGCCACGAGGTACCGGATCCAGGAAAATATGTGCCAGAACGCAGCAGTCCAAAACTGAGAGGTGCCGGATCCTGTTCAAATTAAGCACTGTATGTAGGTCTTCAGGTATGACAATAATCTCTAGTGAATTGGTCAATTCAAAGGAAGTGGACAATGTACAGTGCGAGTGTGCACAACTCAACTCACCCATGTTCTTGACCCACAGACAAACCAGCTCCTTGTTCAACAAGTTTTGTTAGATTTGAAATTTCATGTTTCAATGTTTGAATTGTCTCTTTTGCTCTGAGCTCTTTATCGTGGGCTGCATCAACCATTTTCCAAGCCTTTTCTATTTCCTAAAAGAAGAAAAAAAAGTGTTCAATACACTTTTATATGGCCATATTACTATGACAAATCTGGGACATGTTGAAATAAGGCACAATTCTAAAACAATGCTCTATTCTGCTCAAAATGAAGAGTGTGAATATTTGTACTGCATAATACCCTACATGCGCTTATTGCCAACACTAATGACAACCTTCACCCTAACCTTAGGCTGTAGGCTTATTAAACATATATGCAGCTACTCATGTTTTCACCATGAAGGGCCTACCTTCTTCAGAGAAGTTATAGTCGTTTGATCTTCCTGGGACAACTTCAGTGCAGTAGCAACTTTTACTGAATTGGACACTATCTCTGCATTCAGCTCCCTGCATTTTGTCATCAGCCTCTTCTCACTCTCATGGGACTTCTTCAGGGCATTGGTCAGTTTCTCATATTCAACCCGGAATTTGTCCAGGCTCTTGTCTCCCACCAGCTCATTGAGAACCTCCTGGAACTCCTTCTCCAGTGATTCAAAACTGTTCTCATCTGCTTCTGGCTTCTGACCTTTATCCTGGGAAAGGACACACAAACTGTAATCACACACTTTATGTTCTCTGTATGGTTTCACTCCTGCAATAACTACTGTAACTGATCTGTTTTCTATTAATCGTATGTGTATCTGTTGCAGTTGATCTTGTTTCTTGCCCTGACTGTACTACACATTTCCCGATTGTGACAATAAAGATATATTGATTGATAACTGTCACAAGTTACTATAGGCCTACTATAGAAATGCAGTGACATGAAGAAAAATTACTTTGACAGTTCTGGAACGTTAACGTTAACATACTGCAATCCCCGATCAGTATCTATCTATCTGTGCGTTAGAGACCTCTCGCCCAGAAAGCTCTGATTCAAACTCCCATTCACCAGCTCTGAAAGCGTTTTAATGTCAAAAGACGTTCGTCGTTGATCACCAAATATGGAGTTTCGCTGAGCATCTATCTTCATTTACTCCCGTTACGGCCGGTATGTACTGTCATTGGAGGTGCCGAATAGGCATTGTTTGCCAATTTTTATTTATAACTTTTTTTGGAAGTACATACCGGCCTTAAATTAATATAGTTGCTCTATATTTGGCGATCAACGAACGTATTTTGACATTGGCCGAACGGTTGCAGAGCTGCCGCTGGTGAATGGAGTTTGAATCGGATTGGGAGCTTTCTGTACAGTACTGAAGAGCCCTATCTCCTCCAACGCCACGGACCGTCAGTCACGATACAGTAGGTGACTGACTATTCACTAGGCACCAACCAGACGAGCGAAAACGGACTGAAGTTTTCCAACAAGAAAGGCTTGTGTTTGTTATCCTTTGCTACACGTTTTGCTGCGGTGTCCACTAATGAATACTACCCAGAGGTAGCACCTGTTGCTTTTGGAAAAACATAACGTAACGTTAGCTATCTAGCTAGCTATACAAACCAGCACAACTTACCTCCATGTTTCCTGTCCTGTTAGTCAAAAGCGCTTAGTTATAATACACAAGATTGTAATTTCCAAAATGTCTGCACCTCATTTGTTAGCCAGCTAACAGCTGGCTAGCTCCAGTTGCTAGCTAGCCCTCTTCATGTTGTTCATTCATACACTCCAAGGAAACGCGTCCCGTTACCAGGCAACGACTGCCAGTTCTCTGGGTCCGCGCGGGTGGGGCATGAATATGATGACTTGAGCCTGCCCTGGGACAAAATTACTTTAATACGTTTCAACTAACTTCACCTTGTATTATCAACATTTTTGCAACATTATCAATATGCACTCATTGTAGCTTAGAAAGATAGTTTTTTTACCGTGGTAAAAAGTTGATTTGATATTCAATATTCGCCGGACATTCGGACCTTCAAAGTTATAGACCTCAGGTTAGGCTCTTTATGAAGGAAATAAAGTGTACAACATTGCTCGGGTCTTGTTTTCGATTCTGAACCGAGCTTCTTATCACATGGCAACGGTGTAGGCAGCCTACAGCACGGTCGATGCAACTATACTGAACAAAAATATTAACACAACATGCAACAATTTCACTGTGTTACAGTTCATTTAAGGAAATCAGTCAATTGAAATAAATTCATGAGGCCCTAATCTATGGATTTCACATGACTGGGAATACAGATATGCATCTGTTGGTCACAGATACCTTATAAGAAAAAGGTAGGGGCGTGGATCATAAAACAAAGTAAGTTTCTGGTGTGACCACCATTTGCCTCATGCAGCTTAACACATCTCCTTTGCATAGAGTTGATGATCAGGATGTTGATTGTCGCAGTGGCCGATGTGAGTAAGACATTTAAGCGTGTTAACCCTCGCAATCAATGATTTGTTCTCAGTCAGTGGACACACCCAGATGAGCACAAACATGATGGAACGCCCCTTTTACCCCGAGTGCATAAAAAGCCTTGTGACGAAATTCACCTCAGACCAGCAGACGTGAAGCATGAGTATAACGTTGCAAATGGTTAAAGTTCTACCAGACCAGTAAGCCCCACGGCTTAAAATGGTTGACACTCTAAAAGACCTGCAGACCTGAAGCCTGAGCTAAACATTGTGTTAAGTTGCGTCAATTCAAATCTGGTATTAGGAACAAAAGAGGTCAATACACGTCTTCTAAAATAGACTAGTATTTTAATTAATGCAAAACACTTCAATGGTAAATATGATGTCCGTATATACGGGTCCACTGAAATACCATGCAGGGCACTCAGAGAACTAAGCCATTGTTATGAGTTCTTCTTAAAATACTCTGACAGAGATAGTTCCCACTCCCTGCTGGCCAATCAGAGTAGAGACTGAGCGTGGTTTAGACTTACTCAGCCAATCGTTGGCGCACAGGCTGGTCCCAGACCCTTGGCGCTCCACTGTTGCCAGGCATAAGTTTGTTATCATCACAACCTGTAGAGTCATCACCCTTAGACACTGTTCCCCTGTACTCCTTGTACCTACGTCCAAGGACGGTTCACAGATCACAAAGAGGCAGTGTTCGTGTCTGTGAGAAATACAAGTCTTATCTCATCCTACCCCCTAACGTTCCTCACATGAATCACAGCTTGTTATGTGAAACAATTTATATCAGTACAGTACAAACCTTTTATGTTTAATCATTAATGCATTCCTTCTAAGCTAGTCATCACATCTAGATCCCCACAATCCCCCTTTTCACACCCACTGGGTGTGAACCCAAAATAAGAAAACACAGGGTGTCACTCATTAAAATACAATACAAACAAAATGAATCACACTTTTATTAATAGGCAATAATGATAATAAAAAGGCCTTCAGTCCTTCCATCTACACCCAACTGGTACTAGGTTGGCTACCAGCCACCCAGGAACTTCAAACCTTCACATAAGGAAAGACAAACATTCACAATGGTTAACTTGATTAATAAAGCATAAAACACAGGACTAATAGAACACAAAACACAAGATTATTAAAACATAAAACACAAACAGGGAAGTACATTTTGGCCCCCTTTAGACACCCTCTAGGGTGTCACTCCACCAAGCCTGGTAGGTCATATCCTTTATTCCTTAGGTCGGAGTCCGGGATTGGGCCGTATCTCACCATCTGTTGGGAAACCGCCTTCTCCATCTCCTTTCTCACCAACCCTCGGACACAGGGAATAAGACAACATCCACAAAGAACAAGTACAGTGGGGAAAAAAAGTATTTAGTCAGCCACCAATTGTGCAAGTTCTCCCACTTAAAAAGATGAGAGAGGCCTGTAATTTTCATCATAGGTACACGTCAACTATGACAGACAAATTGAGAAAGAACAATCCAGAAAATCACATTGTAGGATTTTTAATGAATTTATTAGCAAATTATGGTGGAAAATAAGTATTTGGTCACCTACAAACAAGCAAGATTTCTGGCTCTCACAGACCTGTAACTTCTTCTTTAAGAGGCTCCTCTGTCCTCCACTCGTTACCTGTATTAATGGCACCTGTTTGAACTTGTTATCAGTATAAAAGACACCTGTCCACAACCTCAAACAGTCACACTCCAAACTCCACTATGGCCAAGACCAAAGAGCTGTCAAAGGACACCAGAAACAAAATTGTAGACCTGCACCAGGCTGGGAAGACTGAATCTGCAATAGGTAAGCAGCTTGGTTTGAAGAAATCAACTGTGGGAGCAATTATTAGGAAATGGAAGACATACAAGACCACTGATAATCTCCCTTGATCTGGGGCTCCACGCAAGATCTCACCCCGTGGGGTCAAAATGATCACAAGAACGGTGAGCAAAAATCCCAGAACCACACGGGGGGACCTAGTGAATGACCCGCAGAGAGCTGGGACCAAAGTAACAAAGCCTACCATCAGTAACACACTACGCCGCCAGGGACTCGAATCCTGCTGTGCCAGACGTGTCCCCCTGCTTAAGCCAGTACATGTCCAGGCCCGTCTGAAGTTTGCTAGAGTGCATTTGGATGATCCAGAAGAGGATTGGGAGAATGTCATATGGTCAGATGAAACCAAAATAGAACTTTTTGGTAAAAACTCAACTCGTCGTGTTTGGAGGACAAAGAACACCATACCTACTGTGAAGCATGGGGGTGGAAACATCATGCTTTGGGGCTGTTTTTCTGCAAAGGGACCAGGTCGACTGATCCGTGTAAAGGAAAGAATGAATGGGGCCATGTATCGTGAGATTTTGAGTGAAAACCTCCTTCCATCAGCAAGGGCATTGAAGATGAAACGTGGCTGTGTCTTTCAGCATGACAATGATCCCAAACACACCGCCCGGGCAATGAAGGAGTGGCTTCGTAAGAAGCATTTCAAGGTCCTGGAGTGGCCTAGCCAGTCTCCAGATCTCAACCCCATAGAAAATCTTTGGAGGGAGTTGAAAGTCTGTGTTGCCCAGCGACAGCCCCAAAACATCACTGCTCTAGAGGAGATCTGCATGGAGGAATGGGCCAAAATACCAGCAACAGTGTGTGAAAACCTTGTGAAGACTTACAGAAAACGTTTGACCTGTGTCATTGCCAACAAAGGGTATATAACAAAGTATTGAGAAACTTTTGTTATTGACCAAATACTTATTTTCCACCATAATTTGCAAATAAATTCATTAAAAATCCTATAATGTGATATTCTGGATTTTTTTTTCTCATTTTGTCTGTCATAGTTGACGTGTACCTATGATGAAAATTACAGGCCTCTCTCATCTTTTTAAGTGGGAGAACTTGCACAATTGGTGGCTGACTAAATACTTTTTTTCCCCACTGTATACTCATAGAAGCTGTAACTTCACCCAGAATAGTTACAACAATAGTTTTCCATTTACCTAATATGTTATCAAAACAACCGTTTAGGGAGCTATCAATTCCAGAGTTCTCAGCCAGTTCGTTCGCCAGCGTGGTGAGTCCCTGAAGCGCTTTGGTCATGGACCCGTCCGGTGCTGTATTGTTGGAGATGAAAGTACAGCACATAGATCCAAACAGAACACAAAACTCCGCCCCGCTCAGCCAAAAGCATATCTAAAGCTATTCTATTCTGCCATGCCATTAAGCTAGTTGCCGCTGGTTTATAAATCTTTGCTGGTTATAGGAAATATAATTTATCCAAGCTACGTTTTTATTAATTGTTGACCACCAGAAAAGACGATTCAAACCCAGCTACGAACTGATTCCTAGCTTTGAATTCTTCTGGAACCCCTCGAGGTACTCCTATCCCATCAATATATACAGTGAGGGAAAAAAGTATTTGATCCCCTGCTGATTTTGTACGTTTGTCCACTGACAAAGAAATGATCAGTCTATACATTTAATGGTAGGTTTATTTGAACAGTGAGAGACAGAATAACAACAAAGAAATCCAGAAAAACGCATGTAAAAAAAAGTATTAATTGATTTTCATTTTAATGAGGGAAATAAGTATTTGACCCCTCTGCAAAACATGACTTAGTACTTGGTGGCAAAACCCTTGTTGGCAATCACAGAGGTCAGACGTTTCTTGTAGTTGGCCACCAGGTTTGCACACATCTCAGGAAAGATTTTGTCCCACTCCTCTTTGCAGATATTCTCCAAGTCATTAAGGTTTCGAGGCTGACGTTTGGCAACTCAAACCTTCAGCTCCCTCCACAGATTTTCTATGGGATTAAGGTCTGGAGACTGGCTAGGCCACTCCAGGACCTTAATGTGCTTCTTCTTGAGCCACTCCTTTGTTGCCTTGGCCGTGTGTTTTGGGTCATTGTCATGCCGGAATATCCATCCACGACCCATTTTCAATGCCCTGGCTGAGGGAAGGAGGTTCTCACCCAATATTTGACAGTACATGGCCCCGTCCATCGTCCCTTTGATGCGGTGAAGTTGTCCTGTCCCCTTAGCAGAAAAACACCCCCAAAGCATAATGTTTCCACCTCCATGTTTGACGGTGGGGATGGTGTTCTTGGGGTCATAGGCAGCATTCCTCCTCCTCCAAACACGGCGAGTTGAGTTGATGCCAAAGAGCTCCATTTTGGTCTCATCTGACCACAACACTTTCACCCAGTTCTCCTCTGAATCATTCAGATGTTCATTGGTAAACTTCAGACGGGCATGTATATGTGCTTTCTTGAGCAGGGGGACCTTGCGGGCGCTGCAGGATTTCAGTCCTTCACGGCGTAGTGTGTTACCAATTGTTTTCTTGGTGACTATGGTCCCAGCTGCCTTGAGATCATTGACAAGATCATCCCGTGTAGTTCTGGGCTGATTCCTCACCGTTCTCATGATTATTGCAACTCCACGAGGTGAGATCTTGCATGGAGCCCCAGGCCCGAGGGAGATTGACAGTTATTTTGTGTTTCTTCCATTTGCGAATAATCGTACCAACTGTTGTCACCTTCTCACCAAGCTGCTTGGCGATGGTCTTGTAGCCCATTCCAGCCTTGTATAGGTCTACAATCTTGTCCCTGACATCCTTGGAGAGCTCTTTGGTCTTGGCCATGGTGGAGAGTTTGGAATCTGATTGATTTATTGCTTCTGTGGACAGGTGTCTTTTATACAGGTAACAAACTGAGATTAGGAGCACTCCCTTTAAGAGTGTGCTCCTAATCTCAGCTCGTTACTTGTATAAAAGACACCTGGGAGCCAGAAATCTTTCTGATTGCGAGGGGGTCAAATACTTATTTCCCTCATTAAAATGCAAATCAATTTATAACATTTTTGACATGCGTTTTTCTGGATTTTTTTGTTGTTATTCTGTCTCTCACTGTTCAAATAAACCTACCATTAAAATTATAGACTGATAATTTCTTTGTCAGTGGGCAAACATACAAAATCAGCAGGGGATCAAATACTTTTTTCCCTCACTGTATGTGTTATTTCATAGTTTTGATGTCTTCAATGGCCGCCCGGCTAAACTGAGCAATCGGCGGATAAGGGCCTTGGTCAGGGAGGTGACGAAGAACCGGATGATCGCTCTGACAGAGCTCCAGAGTTCCTCTGTGGAGATGGGAGAACCTTCCAGAAGGACAACCATCTCTGCAGTACCAATCAGGCCTTTATGTGGCCAGACGGAGCCACTCCTCAGTAAAAGGCACATGACAGCCCGCTTGGTGTTTGTCAAACGGCACTTAAAGGATTCTCAGACCATGAGAAACAAGATTCTCTGCTCTGATGAAACCAAGATCGAACTGTTTGGCCTGAATGCCAAGTGTCACATCTGGAGGAAACCTGGCACCATCCCTACTGTGAAGCCTGGTGGTGGCAGCATCATGCTGTGGGGATGTCTTTCAGCGGCAGGGGCTGGGAGACTAGTCAGGATCAAGGGAAGGATGAACGAAGCAAAGTACAGAGAGATCCTTGATGAAAACCTGCTCCAGAGTGCTCAGGACCTCAGACTTGGGCGAAGGTTCACCTTGTAACAGGACAATAACCCTAAGCACACAGGCAAGACAACACAGGAGTGGCTTCGGGACAAGTCTCTGAATGTCACTGAGGGGCCCAGCCATAGCCCGGACTTGAACCCGATCTAACATCTCTGGAGAGACCTGAAAATAGCTGTGCAGCGACGCTCCCCATCCAACATGACAGAGCCTAAGAGGGTCTGCAGAGGAGAATGGGAGAAACTCCCCAAGTACAGGTGTGTCAAGCTTGTAGCATCATACCCAAGACGACTTGAGGCTGTAATCTCTGCCAAAGGTGCTTCAATAAAGTACTGAGTAAAGGGTCTGAATACCTATGTAAATATGATATCAGTTATTTATTTTTAATAAATTTCTAACAATTTCTAAAAACCTGTTTTTGCTTTGTCATTATGGGGTATTGTGTGGTGATCGATTAGGGTTGGAAAAAACATTGAATCAATTTTAGAATAAGGCTGTAACATAACAAAATGTGGAAAAAGCCAAGGGGTATGAATACTTTTCCGAATGCACTGTATGGTAAAGTAGTTTTTTGGTCTGTAATGTCTTTTTCGTTATTTGTCGGACCCCAGTTAGAGTAGCTGTCGCCATTGGCATCGGCTAATGGGGATCCTAATAAATCAAATAAACGGTGCATGTGGAGGATGCATACAAGGTCATGTGGATGGAGAAGTAAATGCATTGCTTTACAATGACCATCAGGGTGTACCCTTTCAATGCATACTACATGTTTGAATTGGGGAGGGGGATTCTTATGACATTGCCAGCAGTATAAATATCCAAAAGACAAGGGCTGTAGCTTTCAAATAATGTAACTTTCAATTTTCTGCTGCCTCTTCCTTGGGTCCAAACAAGATTAAGGTATTTATGTCACAAAAACATCTAAATGAAACCGTACATACATACAACACATTATTACACCACTACTCTACCTCTACATATCTACAATACAAATTGTATAATACAACATAACAATGTACGCGTGCGTGTTAGCGCGTGTGTGTATGCTTGTGTGTGTGCCTGTATGTGTCTCTTCACAGTCCGCGTTGTTCCATAAGGTGTAGTTTTAAATCAAACATTTTAAACCTGATTTTACTGTTTGGAATATAGTTCCATGTAGTCATGGCTCTATGTAGTATTGTGTGTTTCCCAGAGTCTGTTCTGGACTTGGACTGTAAAGAAACCCCTGATGTCATGTCTTGTTGGGCATGCATGGGTATCTGAGCTGTGTGCTAGTCGCTTGAAAGCCTCTGCACAGGCAGCAGTGGATAATGATCGTGGACTTCAGGAAACAGCGGAGGGTGCACTCCCCTATCCACATCGACGGGACCGCAGTGGAGAAGGTGGAAAGCTTCAAGTTCCTTGGCGTACACATCACTGACAAACTGAAAGGGTCCACCCACACAGACAGTGTGGTGAAGAAGGCGCAACAGAGCCTCTTCAACCTCAGGAGGCTGAAGAAATTTGGCTTGGCACCTAAAACCCTCACAAACTTTTACAGATGCACAATTGAGAGCATCCTGTCGGGCTGTATCACCGCCTGGTACGGCAACTGCACCGCCCGCAACCGCAGGGCTCTCCAGAGGGTGGTGCGGTCTGCCCAACGCATTACCGTGGGCAAACTACCCGCCCTCCAGGACACCTACAGCACCCGATGTCACAGGAAGGCCAAAAAGATAATCAAGGACATCAACCACCCAAGCCACTGCATGTTCACCCCGCTATCATCCAGAAGGCGAAGTCAGTACAGGTGCATCAAAGCTGGGGCCGAGAGACTGAAAAACAGCTTCTATCTCAAGGCCATCAGACTGTTAAATAGCCATCACTGGCACATTAGAGGCTGCTGCCTATAGACATAGACTATAAATCACTGGCCACTTTAAGAAATAGAACACTAGTCACTTTAATAATGTTCACATAGCTTGCATTACTCTCTCTCCTTGGTGAGGATCAAAGGTGCCAGATAGCCAGATCCCCCCCCACCCCCAATCTCTCCTACAGGAGAGGAGAGGGGTGGAGTTGGGCCGGTTTTATGACTTAACAGCCGGTCATAAATAGTTTGCAGAAACTCTCCCTCTGGCTCTCTAGTATGGTAAGACTGAAATCTCTTTGTTATAGAGAAACTTTTGCCACCAAAATATTTCTCTCCAAAAGTTTGGACATTGGAACATTATTTCTGACGTCAAAATGTTTGGAACGGTTGGTGGGGATCTAAAGAATAATCATGTCATATTGTTTATTATTTTGTGATGTCATTAAGGATGGTATCAAGAAATAACTGTAACTCGGAAAGAGTACATATTCTATCTATCAAGTTTACATCTAAATGTTGTATAAATATATGATTAAGTGTGAGAGTATTTTGGTGAAGATAGGAATGTGATTTTAGTCTTCTAATGAGATAATAGTTTTTCATATAAACTACGCACAGTGACTAGCCACGCCCCGAGTGACATCGGCGATCGTGTCATCACGATGGAACACCCCTTTTACCCAGAGGGCATAAAAAGCCTTGAAAAACAAATCAACCTTTAGACCAGGAAGTGTGGAGCTGTGGCTACAAGCCTTAAAATGGTTGAGACGCTACAGACCAGAACACGTGAGACGGTAGTCCATACGTTTGAAATGGAGAAGATATCAATCTCTACACGAGAAGAAGACCACGCACTAGACCTTATATCAGTCTGCAGCTGTACATGCAAAGTGTCTAGAACTTTCACTAAAGACACGAGTTGGGAAGGACAATCCTTCTCTGACAACCGTTGATACATCTGAAGTATCTATTCTAACGAACACTCCATTCGAAGACAAGCCGAGTCTCACCGAAGTGGGATAGGACACTCAAACCCTTTTTGAGAAAGTGGTTCAACAGAGAGACGACGATCAAGTACAGCTACGCATAAATATGCATTGCATTTCTTATCCAAATGAGTGGTGGTTTCCAAATGTAACAATGATAAGTTGAATCTCTGTCTCTCCCTTTCACTCTCTTTCTATTGACCCCTCCTTCCCTTAAACAAGAAGTAATGCTATTGTTAGTCCAGTCCACTAGGGACCTGTTTTCATTGTATTACGTTAGTAAACAGTAACCTATACCGTGTGTGTGTTTGTATTCTGTGTTATTATTTAGTTAGTAAATAAATAATTAAGACAATTTGTGTATTGCTGATTCATCAATAAGGTTAGGGTTCTTGCAGGTTCAAGGATTATGCGGCGTTCAGAATGAGACTGATGAGGTAATGATTTTACTCGTTAAACAACTTCTTCCGTGGTGCCCCAAATTCCCAATGAGTTAATTGTTACATGATTAATTTAATTGAGTGACAATTAAACATAGTTAATTGATTTGATAAATAACAGTCATCACATTAATGCAAGTCACGTCACGACATATTACATTTACATTTACGTCATTTAGCAGACGCTCTTATCCAGAGCGACTTACACATTGGTGCATTCACCCTATAGCCAGTGGGATAACCACTTTTTTTTTTGGGGGGGTAGAAGGATTACTTTATCCTATCCCAGGTATTCCTTAAAGAGGTGGGGTTTCAAATGTCTCCGGAAGGTGGTGAGTGACTCCGCTGTCCTGGCGTCGTGAGGGAGCTTGTTCCACCATTGGGGTGCCAGAGCAGCGAACAGTTTTGACTGGGCTGAGCGGGAACTATGCTTCCGCAGAGGAAGGGGAGCCAGCAGGCCAGAGGTGGATGAACGCAATGCCCTCGTTTGGGTGTAGGACTGATCAGAGCCTGAAGGTACGGAGGTGCCGTTCCCCTCACAGCTCCAAAGGCAAGCACCATGGTCTTGTAACAGATGCGAGCTTCAACTGGAAGCCAGTGGAGTGTGCGGAGGAGCGGGGTGACGTGAGAGAACTTGGGAAGGTTGAACACCAGACGGGCTGCGGCATTCTGGATGAGTTGTAGGGGTTTAATGGCACAGGCAGGGAGCCCAGCCAACAGCGAGTTGCAGTAATCCAGACGGGAGATGACAAGTGCCTGGATTAGGACCTGTGCCGCTTCCTGTGTAAGGCAGGGTCATACTCTCCGAATGTTGTAGAGCATGAACCTACAGGATCGGGTCACCGCCTTGATGTTAGCGGAGAACGACAGGGTGTTGTCCAGGGTCACGCCAAGGCTCTTCGCACTCTGGGAGGAGGACACAACGGAGTTGTCAACCGTGATGGCGAGATCATGGAACGGGCAGTCCTTCCCGGGAGGAAGAGCAGCTCCGTCTTGCCAAGGTTCAGCTTGAGGTGGTGATCCGTCATCCATACTGATATGTCTGCCAGACATGCAGAGATGCGATTCGCACCTGGTTATCAGAAGGGGGAAAGGAGAAGATTAGTTGTGTATCGTCAGCGTAGCAATGATAGGAGAGGCCATGTGAGGATATGACAGAGCCAAGTGACTTGGTGTATAGCGAGAATAGGAGAGGGCCTAGAACTGAGCCCTGGGGGACACCAGTGGTGAGAGCATGTGGTGCGGAGACAGCTTCTCGCCACGCCACTTGGTAGGAGCGACCGGTCAGGTAGGACGCAATCCAAGAGTGAGCCGCGCCGGAGATGCCCAGCTCGGAGAGGGTGGAGAGGAGGATCTGATGGTTCACAGTATCAAAGGCAGCAGACAGGTCTAGAAGGACAAGAGCAGAGGAGAGAGAGTTAGCTTTAGCAGTGCGGAGAGCCTCCGTGACACAGAGAAGAGCAGTCTCAGTTGAATGACCAGCCCTGAAACCTGACTGGTTTGGATCAAGAAGGTCATTCTGAGAGAGATAGCAAGAGAGTTGGCTAAAGACGGCACGCTCAATAGTTTTGGAAAGAAAAGAAAGAAGGGATACTGGTCTGTAGTTGTTGACATCAGAGGGATCGAGTGTTGGTTTTTTGAGAAGGGGTGCAACTCTCGCTCTCTTGAAGATGGAAGGGACATAGCCAGCGGTCAAGGATGAGTTGATCAGCGAGGTGAGGTAGGGGAGAAGGTCACCGGAGATGGTCTGGAGAAGAGAGGAGGGGATAGGGTCAAGCGGGCAGGTTGTTGGGCGGCCTGCAGTCACAAGTCGCAAGATTTTATCTGGAGAGAGAGGGGAGAAAGAAGTCAAAGCATAGGGTAGGGCAGTGTGAGCAGGACCAGCAGTGTCATTTGACTTAACAAACGAGGATCGGATGTCGTCAACCTTCTTTTCAAAGTGGTTGACGAAGTCATCCACAGAGAGGGAGGAGGGGGGGGAGGAGGATTCAGCAGGGAGGAGAATGTGGCAAAGAGTTTCCTAGGGTTAGAGGCAGATGCTTGGAATTTAGAGTGGTAGAAAGTGGCCTTAGCAGCAGAAACAGATGAAGAAAATGTAGAGAGGAGGGAGTGAAAAGATGCCAGGTCCGCAGGGAGTCTAGTTTTCTTCCATTTCCGCTCAGCTGCCCGGAGCTCTGTTCTGTGAGCTTGCAATGAGTCATCAAGCCACGGAGCTGGAGGGGAGGACCGAGCCGGCCGGGAGGATAGGGGACATAGAGAGTCAAAGGATGCAGAAAGGGAGGAGAGGAGGGTTGAGGAGGCAGAATCAGAAGATTGGAGGGAGAAGGATTGAGCAGAGGGAAGAGATGATAGGATGGAAGAGGAGAGAGTAGCGGGAGAGAGAGAGCGAAGGTTGCGGCGGCGCATTACCATCTGTGTAGGGGCAGAGTGAGTAGTGTTGGAGGAGAGCGAGAGAGAAAAGGATACAAAGTAGTGGTCGGAGACATGGAGGGGAGTTGCAGTGAGATTAGTAGAAGAACAGCATCTAGTAAAGATGAGGTCAAGCGTATTGCCTGCCTTGTGAGTAGGGGGGACGGTGAGAGGGTGAGGTCAAAAGAGGAGAGGAGTGGAAAGAAGGAGGCAGAGAGAAATGAGTCAAATGTAGACGTAGGGAGGTTGAAATCCCCCAAAACTGTGAGGGGTGAGCCATCCTCAGGAAAGGAACTTATCAAGGCGTCAAGCTCATTGATGAACTCTCCAAGGGAACCTGGAGGGCGATAGATTACAAGGATATTAAGCTTAAATGGGCTAGTGACTGTGACAGCATGGAATTCAAATGAGGAGATAGACAGATGGGTTAGGGGAAAAAATTGAGAATGTCCACTTGGGAGAGATGAGGATTCCTGTGCCACCACCCCGCTGACCAGATGCTCTCGGGGTATGCGAGAACACATGGTCAGACGAGGAGAGAGCAGTAGGAGTAGCAGTGTTTTCAGTGGTAATCCATGTTTCTGTCAGCGCCAAGAAATCGAGGGACTGGAGGGTAGGTAGCATAGGCTGGGATGAACTCTGCCTTGTTGGCAGCAGAACGGCAGTTCCAGAGGCTGCCTGAGACCTGGAACTCCAGGTGTGTGGTGCGTGCAGGGACCACCAGGTTAGAGAGGCAGCAGCCATCTCTTCTATACTATTCTACTGTATCTTAGTCCATGCCACTGTCATTGTCACGCCCTGATCTAGAGAACTCTTGTTGGTTGGGTCATGGTGTGAGTTTCTGTTGAGATCTTTGTTATTGTATTTCTAGGTTGTAGATCTAGTTTGATATTTCTATGTTTGGCCGGGTGTGATTCCCAATCAGAGGCAGCTGTTGCTCGTTGTCTCTGATTGAGGATCATACTTAGGTAGCCTGGTTGCCTACCTTAGTTGTGGGATATTGACTCATGTTTGGCTTGTTGTGTGTAGCCACTGTTTGAGCTTCACGTTTCGTTGTTTTGTTATTTTGTCAAGTGTTTATTCATCTTAATAAACATGTACGCATACCACGCTGCACCTTGGTCTGACCCGTCTCTCAACGATCGTGACAGAAGATCCCACCAAACAAGGACCAAGCAGCGTGCCCAGGAGGAGCAGAAATCATGGACTTGGGAGGAGATATTAAATGGTAAGGGATCATGGACATGGGAAGAGATCCAGGCTGGGATGGATCGCCTTCCTTGGGAGCAGACAGAGGTAGCAAGGGAGGAGAAACGGCGACTTAAAAGGACTCTGTCACGAAGAAAGCCCGAGAAGCAGCCCCAAGAAAATGTTGGGGGGGGTGGCACACGGGGTGGATGACGAGGCAGCAGGAGGCCGTGAAAGGGCTGACTGTAGAGGAGGAGGCCGCTATTTTAGAGGTCCTCCAAGACCTGCGGATCTGCAGTCTAAGAGAGGAGGCCACCACATTACGGGGGCTGATAGGGAAAATAGAGCAGGAGAGCTCCCTTAAAGAGGAGGCGCTGCAGGAGGCCCGTAGGGAGAAGGAAGTAGGAGGCACGGAGAGAGGAGCTGGTCAGGCAACAAAAGGAGCGTGTGTTCATTGAAGAACCAAGGTATGCGGAGATACGCACTGTGTCGCCAGTGCACGTTCACAGCCCAGTGCGTCCTGTGCCAGCGCCCCGTACGTGCCAGACCAGTGGTGCGTGTCGCCAGCCTGGTACGTCCCGTACCTGCTCCCCGCACCAAACCAGTGGTGCGTGCATCCAGTCCGGCACGGCTCGTGCCTGCTCCTCGCACCAAACCAGTGGCGCGTGTCTCCAGTCCGGCACGACCCGTGCCTGCTCCTCACACCAGACCAGTTGTGCGTGTTCCCAGTCCAGCTCCAGTCAGCGGTTCCACTCCGGAGCCAGAGCAGTCCGCTCCACCGGTGCCCAGTCCAGCTCCGGTCAGCGGTTCCACTCCGGAGCCAGGGCAGTCCGCTCCACCGGGGTTCAGTTCAGCTCCGGTCAGCGGATCCACTCCGGAGCCAGAGCAGTCCGCTCCACCGGTGCCTAGTCCAGCTCCGGTCAGCGGTTCCACTCCGGAGCCAGAGCAGTCCGCTCCACCGGGGTCCAGTTCAGCTCCGGTCAGCGGCTCCACTCCAGACCCAGAAGTCAGCCCCTCTCCAGGGTCGGGGCCTCCCACACCAGGGTCCAGACAGGGCTTGGTGCATCGCGGGAGGATTGCCGATCCAGGCCCAGACGTCAGCCCCTCTCCAGGTTCGGGGTCTCCCACACCAGGGTCCAGACAGGGCGGTGCATCGTGAGAGGAAGGAGAGGGGAAGTATCGCGCCGAGGTCCAGACCAGACCAGGGGTGCAACGGGGAGGCAGAGAGGGAGAGGTCGTCACGCCTGGAACCGCCTCCGAGGCTGAATGCCCACCCGGACCCTCCCCTAATGAGTCAGGTTGGTGCGGCCGGAGTACGCACCTTTGGGGGGGTACTGTCACGCCCTGATCTAGAGAACTCTTGTTGGTTGGGTCAGGGTGTGAGTTTCTGTTGAGATCTTTGTTATTGTATTTCTAGGTTGTAGATGTAGTTTGATATTTCTATGTTTGGCCGGGTGTGATTCCCAATCAGAAGCAGCTGTCGCTCGTTGTCTCTGATTGGGGATCATACTTAGGTAGCCTGGTTGCCTACCTTAGTTGTGGGATCTTGACTCGTGTTTGGCTTGTTGTGTGTAGCCACTGTTTGAGCTTCACGTTTCGTTATTTTGTCAAGTGTTTATTCGTCTTAATAAACATGTACGCATACCACGCTGCACCTTGGTCTGACCCGTCTCAACGATCGTGACAGTCATTGCTCATCCATATATGTATTTATTCTTAATTCCATTCCTTACCTAGATTTGTGTGTATTGGGTGTATGTTGTGAAATTGTTAGATATTACTTGTTAGATATTACTGCACTGTCGGAGCTAGAAGCACAAGCATTTCGCTACACCCGCAATAACATCTGCTAAACACGTGTATGTGACAAATAAAATGTGATTTGATAACAGTGAGGATCTTACTGAGCTGATCAGCACCATTGCGAGAAGGTGCTCTGAGGTGGAGGAACTGATCAGAGCCCAGGAGAAGACTGAAGTGAGTTTGGCTAATGGAGTCCTGGAGCAACTGGAGTAGGAGGTTGCTGAGTTGAGATGCTAAACTGGAGTAACTTTCACACACAGAGGATCAGAGAAAAAACTAGAAAGCTATACACAGTGTGAAGGTACAGAAGGATAGCGGTTGTTACATGATTGGTTTTCACGCTGCCAATCAACTGCTTGCAAAGACCCAAACACTATAAACAATAGTGTTTGGGTCACCCATGGGGCGGCGCACAATTGGCCCAGCGTCGTCCAGGGTAGGGGAGGGAATGGCCGGCAGGGATGTAGCTCAGTTGGTAGAGCATGGCGTTTGCAACGCCAGGGTTGTGGGTTCGATTCCCACGGGGGGCCAGTATGAAAAATAAAAAAATTATGTATGCACTCACTAACTGTAAGTCGCTCTGGATAAGAGCGTCTGCTAAATGACGTAAATGTAAATGTTATTATGCTTCACAAACTAGCAGTTACAACACACACTCTTTTATGTAAATGAGTTATAAAAATAGCATAGTCAAGTATTGCATTTTTGTTTATTAGCTATATGGAATCATTATGTCAATACGCTCAAAATCACATGTACAATGAGATGGGTGTTTAAAACTAGTTGATTACAGTATGTTATTGTACACTTAAGAGGTATTATTGGTGCTACAAAACCAGGAAACCAGAAGTCATTATTCTTCAACATAATTTTTGAAAGGACTGTGTTAAATGTACACCACATAATCAAACACTACATGAAAAACATGAAAAATCTGAAAAAATATCAGCAGCTTCTGTATGATTTCAAAATAACTCAAGATTTTGGCATACCATATAAGGCATAGGCTACTGAAAGTTCTATTACTGTAACTAACAGTAACTCGTGGCAGTTTTCTAGTGCTTCCTTGTGCTCTGTACTGTAGGTTCTTCAGAGCCTCCATCCTCCATCAATGATCTGCTCAGTTCCGGTGACATAGGCAGACTAGAGGGAGGTGGAATAAACAGTTACACTTACTTGGATGCTATGTCATAAGGGCGAAAATATCATAACAACTTAGCTTAAAAGATGTTTCAAATAAATTGTTGAAGAAAAGAATATAACTAAACCCCGGCTACATTAGTTGTCACTTAGCACCCAGTGGTTAGCACGGTAACACAAATAAAACATTAACCCAACATTGATACTTTTTTTGCTGTGGGCGCTGCAGACCATGGAATGCACTCACCTCGTCTGAGGCCAGGTAGACACAGAGGTGTGCCACCTCCTCGGCAGTGCACATTCGTCCTGTCTTCTGTCTCGCCATGAAGTCTTTTAGGGCCTGCAGAGATTAAGCAGGACATAGATCATAGAAATAGAATTACTATTGGCATAATTCTCTTTCTAATGGAGCTTTTGCCACTGTGGGTTAAAAGGGGCACGTAAAATAGCCATCGAATATAGGCAGCGTTGGTACATGCAACATTGACAGAAATCAGTTAATGATTATTCATTTACGCACAGACATATGGTGCACTGGGAGCTTATTTTAGGCTGTCCTGTTATACACTAAAACAATATATGACAGTAGTTGTGGAAGGTAGAGAGTACCTGCTCTGGATTAGGCTGAGCCTGGATTCTCCCCCTCAGAGACGGGGTGTCCACGGTCCCTGTTTAGCAGAAAGGACACATACATTTTGTACATAATCACTATTCTTTATACAGTGTATGGTACATCACAATGATTAAACAAAAGCAATACACTTTTCACAGGGAGACATCTCTGTACTGCGAACTTGTCTCGGGCGTGAGCGGCATGTAAAATTCTTGAAAATAGAACCAGAGCGTAATTTTAAACTGAGCAGTGCGAGCCACTCGCGGAGCCACACTGCTTATGACCGGGTTTCATTGAAATAAATGGGAGCGTATCACGCATGGCAAAAGTTACCTGTCCAGTGTAGCATGCCTGTAAGCAGGGCCTGTAAGCAGTGTTTGTGTTATAATCTAACACAGATCATGCTGTCCTTGAGTCATGCTAGGGCATGATTAAAAAGGAAAGGCACGTTAATCCGATTTTAGGAATGTAGGGTGCAGTGCTTACCAGGACATACACAGTTACAGCGAATTCCTTGCTCGAGAAAATCGGCTGCTATAGATTTGGTGAGCCCAATGACAGCAGCCTTGGAGGTGCTGTACACGCATCGATTCACCACACCTATGGAGGGAACACACGCACCCACAAAGGTTTTGCTTGACTAAATACATAGTCAGAGGATTCGATAGTGTGGACATGGACTGTGACCAGATTTCATTGGATGTTCATGATGAATTACCATACCATATTATATACAGTATATATACACACACTGAACGAAAATATAAACGCAAGATGTAAAGCGTTAGTCCCATGTTTAATGAGCTGAAATAAAAGATCACAGACATTTTCCAAATGTTGTGCACAAATTTGTTGCATGTTGCGTTTATATTTTTGTTCAGTATAAAAAATAATCACATCCTTACCTTTTATACTGGAGGCCACAGAAGCCATGTTAATGATATTCCCAGACTTCTTGGCCAACATCTGAGTTGAGAAAGAAATAGTTGATCAACAGGAGAGTGTTATCTAAAAGTAAGTTATCTAATTTAAAAGACAATTTATCTGTATATTTCAAAATGTTTAATTATTAAGTCTACATAGTAGATAACTTACTAATAAGACACTATGCTACAGTATACACATCTTGGGCAGGTTTCCGCAACAATATCTGCTGCAGTAACTACAAGGAACGCCCCTACACGAACGCCTTGGTCATGCCAAATACATTCGCCAAGAAGTAATAATAATAATAATAATAATAATAATAATAATAATAATAATAATAATAATATGGCATTTAGCAGACGCTTTTATCCAAAGCGACGTACAGTCATGTGTGCATAAATTTTTACGTATTGGTGGTCCCGGGGATCAAACCCACTACCCTGGCGTTACAAGCGCCATGCTCTACCAATTGAGCTACAGAGGACCAAGAAGTCAAAACTATCGATAAAGGGCGTGGCTCGTGAGACCGCTTTGAAATAAATAATAATCACAAAAGCTTTATTGAAAGATTAAGTTTGAAAGATTAAGTTTGGCAGCAGCAAGACAGTGAGCAGACATCCCCTTTTTATCAATGTAGGCTATGACATAATTTTATCCAGAACCTGGCAGGTAGCCTAGCGGTTAAGAGCATTGGGCCATTAACCAGGCCACTAGCTGAAAAATCTGTCTGTGCCCTTGAGCAAGGCACTTAACCCTAATCGCTCCTGTAAGTTGGTCTGGATACAGTGGCTTGCGAAAGTATTCACCCCCCTTGGCATTTTTCCTATTTTGTTGCCTTACAACCTGGAATTAAAATTGATTTTGGGGGGGTTTGTATCATTTGATTGACACAACATGCCTACTACTTTGAAGATGCAAAATATGTTTTATTGTGAAACAAACAAGAAATAAGACAAAAAAACTGAAAACTTGAGCATGCATAACTATTCACCCCCCCAAAGTCAATACTTTGTAGAGCCACCTTTTGCAGCAATTACAGCTGCAAGTCTCTTGAGGTATGTCTCTATAAGCTTGGCACATCTAGCCACTGGGATTTTTGCCCATTCTTCAAGGCAAAACTGCTCCAGCTCCTTCAAGTTGGATGGGTTCCGCTGGTGTACAGCAATCTTTAAGTCATACCACAGATTCTCAATTGGATTGAGGTCTGGGCTTTGACTAGGCCATTCCAAGACATTTAAATGTTTCCCCTTAAACCACTTGAGTGTTGCTTTAGCAGTATGCTTAGGGTCATTGTCCTGCTGGAAGGTGAACCTCCATCCCAGTCTCAAATCTCTGGAAGACTGAAACAGGTTTCCCTCAAGAATTTCCCTGTATTTAGCGCCATCCATCATTCCTTCATGATGCTGCCACCACCATGCTTCATTGTGGGGATGGTGTTCTCGGGGTGATGAGAGGTGTTGGGTTTGCGCCAGACATAGCGTTTTCCTTGATGGCCAAAAAGCTCAATTTTAGTCTCATCTGATCAGAGTACCTTCTTCCATATGTTTGGAGAGTCTCCCACATGCCTTTTGGCGAACACCAAACGTGTTCGCTTATTTTTTTCTTTAAGCAATGGCTTTTTTCTGGCCACTCTTCCGTAAAGCCCAGCTCTGTGGAGTGTACAGCTTAAAGTGGTCCTATGGACAGTTACTCCAGTCTCCGCTGTGGAGCTTTGCAGCTCCTTCAGGGTTATCTTTGGTCACTTTGTTGCCTATCTGATTAATGCCCTCCTTGCCTGGTCTGTGAGTTTTGGTGGGCGGCCCTCTCTTGGCAGGTTTGTTGTGGTGCCATATTCTTTCCATTTTTTTATAATGGATTTAAATGGTGCTCCGTGGGATGTTCAAAGTTTCAGATATTTTTTTCCTTTCACTTCAACAATTTGGACTATTTTGTGTATGTCCATTACATGAAATCCAAATATAAATCCATTTAAATTACAGGTTGTAATGCAACAAAATAGGAAAAACGCCAAGGGGGATGAAAACTTTTGCAAGGCACTGTAAGAAAGTCTGCTAAATTACTAAAATGTTAAATTATTTTGGATGTACATCAAAATCCCTCCATGTAGGCTATATGCCCATCATGGAACGAGATATGAGATAATCCGGTGATTCGTATTTAGAAACATTTAAGTTATTTTCCTGTAACAATCTTGTTTTCCGTTTCCTTTCATTGAAAAACCCTTATCCTACTATAACGAAAGCTGGTTCAGCAGCAATGTGTCTGGTGTCATTCTTATCCTGGCCATGCACAAATAGCCTATCCATAAATTGTTTTTTCAATGGTCTACTTGTGGCGCTTTTGCCGACATGCTTGTCAAAATTCACATACAGTAGGCTTAATACAAAAGCATGTCAGCAAAAGAGTCACGAGTAGACCATTGAGAAAGAATTTATGGTTAGACTATTTGTGTTCCATTTGGCTTGTATCCATCCCCATATCCAAAGAGCGCCTCTTGTCCGGTTAACAAAGACATGCTCCTCCAAACATAGGCTACTCAACATTTTCTGTTCTATAACACCATATCAACGGTAGGCCTCGGCTATATCTTGCTTATTAAGAACGTGCTTCACACATACAATACAATTTATGGGAGCTTTGTATTTTTTATCTGAGGACAAGTGCGATGCGTAAAGGCATCGTTGAAGCCATTACAACAATGTTGACTGTCAACACAACCAGAATTATGGGCGCAATAGCTGGTGGTTGCGTGAAAGGGCTGGGTTTTGATGAAGTAATTATTTGGAGGTGTGACGAGGGCTTGGCCCCTCACTGGCCAAGCAACGTGTTTCATGCTGCATTTTTGTGATGTCATCAACTCCAATTCAGCTGGGGGCACAGAATATTCTCATCCTAGTCCATTGTGGACTGATACAGTTAATTAAATAGCATAGGCTACAGTAATGAGTAATACACCCCCCCAAAACCCCACATCCAGTGTTTGCTTAATATGTTTGGAGTGTTAACAGTCAACATCACAAGCGAGCTCATTAAAAGACAGGTAAATTACAGTACCAATCCTGGCACAAGTGTTTGAAAATAGCTGAGCGCAGGTCGAAATTGCCAACGAGCATGCGTTTGATAATTGTGCTGTCTTTACACCAGATGAAAATAGAGCCCATAGTGTCACAACTTTGATGCAGTCAGTGTGCAAGGGATATGTGATCAAATACTATACTTTAGATTGCTTTACATACTATAAGGGGGGGACGACGACGACGACGACACTTCATACATATTGCCTTTATTTCTAAATGTTAAAACCGATAGAAATGACAAAACCTTTAAAAAAGGTGACATTCTGTACTTTCGCCTCATACTCATAATTTAATTTCAAATGCAAAATGTTGGCGTAAAAGAAATGTTTTACAGTGCCTTCAGAAAGTATTCACACCCCTTTACTTTTTCCACATTTTTGTTGTGTTACAGTCTGAATTTAAAATGGATTCAATTGAGATTGTGTAACTGATCTACACACAATACCCCATAATGTCAAAGTGGAATTGTTTGTAGATTAAAAAAAAAAAATCAATATAAAAATGAATAGCTGAAATGAGTTAAGTATTCAACCTGTTTGTTATGGCAAGCATAAAGTTCAGGAGTAAAAATGGGCTTAACAAATCGCATAATAAGTTGCATGGACTCATTCCGTGTTCAATAATAGTGGTTCACGTGATTTTTTTATGACTACCATCTCTGTACCCCACACATACAATTATCTGTAAGGTCCCTCAGTAGAGTAGTACATTTCAAGCACAGATTCAACCACAAAGACCAGGGCAGTTTTTCCAATGCCTTGCAAAGAAGGGCACTGATTGGTAGATGTGTAAAAATAAAAAAAGCAGATGCTGAATATCACTGAGTATAGTGAAGTTATTATTAACTACTCTTTGGACGGTGTAACAATACACCCAGTCACTAAAAAGATACAGGCGTCCTTCCTAACTCAGTTGCCGGAGAGGAAGGAAACTGCTCAGGGATTTCACCATGAGGCCAATGGTGATTTAAAGAAAACAGTTACAGAGTTTAATGGTTGTGATATGAGAAACTGAGGATGGATAAACAACTTGTAGTTACTCCACAATGCTAACCTAAATGACAGTGTGAAAAGAAGGAAGCCTGTACAGAATAAAAAAACATTCAAAAACATACTTCCTGTTTGCACTTAACACTGCAAAAAAAAGTGGCAAATACAAATCTTGAATACAAAGCGTTATGTTTGGGGCAAATACAACACAATGTACCACTCTTCATATTTTCAAGCATGGTGGTGGCTGCATCATGTTATGGGTATGTTTGTCATCGGCAAGAACTAGGAAGTTTTTCCAGGATGAAAAGAAACGGAATACAGCTATAAGCACAGGCAAAATCCTTGAGTAAAACCTGGTTCAGTCTGCTTTCCAACAGACACTGGGAGACAAATTCACCTTTCAGCAGGACAATAACCTAAAAAACAAGGCCAAATCTACACTGGAGTTGGATACCAAGACGGCATTGAATGTTCCCAAGTGGCATAGTTAGTTGACTTAAATCTACTTGAAAACGGCAATCTAGCAATTATCAACAATCAACTTGACAGAGCTTAAAGTATTTTAAAGCTGCAATACGTAACTTTCACAGCGGTTTAGATGGTACAGTGATTCTCTACAACATACTTGCTTGTTTTGTCACAAACTTAAATTAGGCAACCTGATAGAATTTTAGCAACCAGGAAATAGCGGAGCGATTTCTGTATAGTGCATCTTTAAAAATAATAATGAGCAAATATTGTACAATCCAGGTGTGCAAAGCTCTTAGAGACTTACCCAAAATGACTCACAGCTGTAATCGCTGCCAAAAGGTGCTTCTACAAAGTATTGACTCAGGGGTGTGAATACTTAAGTACATTAGATATTTCTGAATTTAATTTTCAATGAAAACATGTTTTCACTTTGTCACCCTAATGTGTGTAGACAGGTGAGAAAATCTATTTAATCTATTCTGAATTCAGGCTGTAACAAAATGTGGAATAAGTCAAGGGGTATGTATACTTTCTGAAGGCACTGCAGCTTCACTGTCAAAATACACTACCGGTCAAAGGTTTTAGAACACCTACTCATTCAAGGGTTTTTCTTTATTTTTACTATTTTCTACATTGTAGAATAATAGTGAAGACATCAAAACTATGAAATAACACATATGGAATCATGTAGTAACCAAAAAAGTGTTAAACAAATCAAAATATATTTTATATTTGAGATTCTTCAAATAGCCACCCTTTGCTTTCATGACAGCTTTGAACACTCTTGGCATTCTCTCAAACAGCTTCATGAGGTAATCACCTGGAATGCATTTCAATTAACAGGTGTGCCTTGTTAAAAGTTAATTTGTGGAATTTATTTCCTTCTTAATGCGTTTGAGCCAATCAGTTGTGTTGTGACAAGGTATACAGAAGATAGCCCTATTCGGTAAAAGACCAAGTCCATACTATGGCAAGACCAGCTCAAATAAGTAAAGAGAAACGACAGTCCATCATTACTTTAAGACATGAAGGTCAGTCAATATGAAAAATGTCAAGAACTTTGAATGTTTCTTCAAGTGCAGTCGCAAAATCCATCAAGCACTATGATGAAACTGGCTCTCATGAGGACCGCCACAGGAATGGAAGACCCAGAGTTACCACTGCTGCAGAGGATAAGTTCATTAGAGTTACCAGCCTCAGAAATTGCAGCCCAAATAAATCTTTCACAGAGTTCAAGTAACAGACACATCTCAACATCAACTGTTCAGAGGAGACTGTGTAAATCAGGCCTTCATGGTCGAATTACTGCAAATAAACCACTACTAAAGGACACGAATAAGAAGAAGAGACTTGCTTGGGCCAAGAAACACAAGCAATGGACATTAGACCGGTGGAAATTTGTCCTTTGGTCTGGAGTCCAAATTGGAGACCTTTGGTTCCAACCGCCATGTCTTTGTGAGATGAGGTGTGGGTGAACGGATGATCTCTGCATGTTTATTTCCCACCGTAATGCATGGAGGATGCAGTGTTATGGTGTGGAGGTGCTTTGCTGGTGACACTGTCTGTGATTTATTTAGAATTCAAGGCATACTTAACCAGCATGGCTACCACAGCATTCTGCAGCGATTCGCCATCCCATCTGGTTTGGGCTTAGTGGGACTATCATTTGTTTTTCAACAGGACAATGACCCAACACAGGCTGTGTAAGGGCTATTTGACCATGGAGAGTGCTGCATCAGATGACCTGGCCTCCACTATCCCCAGACCTCAACCCAATTGAGATGGTTTGGGATGAGTTGGACCACAGAGTGAAGGAAAAGTAGCAAGTGCTCAGCATATGTGGCAACTCCTTCAAGACTGTTGGAAAAGCATTCCAGGTGAAGCTGGTTGAGAGAATGCCAAGAGTGTGTAAAGCTGTCATCAAGGCAAAGGGTGGATATTTGAAGAATCTCAAATATAAAATATATTTTGATTTGTTTAACACTTTTTTGGTTATTTCATAGTTTTGATATTATTCTACAATGTAGAAAATAAAGAAAAACCCTTTAATGAGTAGGTGTTCTAAAACTTTTGACATGTAGTGTACATCTGGTGAGGACTGTGTGTTTCTTAATCCTGGGGTCAGAGGTCGGGTGGAGTGAAGGGGCGGGCGGGGTGGTTGGTCACCTTGGGCAGGAAAGCCCTGCTCATGAGGTACATGCTGCGGACGTTGACGTTCATGGTGAAGTCCCAGTCCGCCTCCTCGCAGTCCAGGATGGAGCCGTGATGGACAAACCTGGGAGGGGGTGATGGGTAGTGGTCAATCATGGATGATCCAAAATGGCGGTGTTCCCAATCAGCTTGACGGAAGTTGCTAACAAGCATTAGCGTAATTGATAACGAGCATTAGCCTAATGCCTGGAAGTCTATGGTAACTGCTAGCATGCTAGTGGATACTGTAGACTTCCAGTCATTGGCTCACAAAGCTACCTCCAATTTCCTTCATACTGAATGCAGATACATTAAAATGGTATCCATGAGTTAATCTGACTATGTAAGTAGATTTTTATTTTTATTTAATTGTACCTTTATTTAACTAGGCAAGTCAGTTAAGAACCAATTATTATTTACAATGACGGCCTACACCGGCCAAACCCGGACTACGCTGGGCCAATTGTGCGCCGCCCTATGGGACTCCCAATCACGGCCGGTTGTGATACAGCCTGGAATTGAACCAGGGGGTCTGTAGTGATGCCTCAAGCACTGAGATGCAGTGCCTTAGACCACTGTGCCACTCGGGAGCCCAATAAAGGGCTTCATTGCCAAAATCCCGAAGTAACCCTTTAAATTGTATTTGCAGTGGTCTTAAAAAGTGTGAAATGTGACCTGTTGAAATTGTGCAGATACTGTATGTGGAGAGGGAAAATGTGAAGACATAATTTGAATGGTTTACTCAAAATTCAAAATGTATGTAGACAGTGCCCCAGCTACTTTTTTTGGAAATTTTGGAAAATGTTGTGTGATGGTGCAACACATCTTACTTTTAATTTTGTGTGTCATCGATATAATTGAATCAATCCCTCAAATAATATATAAATAAGATACAAGTACAAGTGAAAAAGGAACAGGAAAAAGCAAAAAAAATACCCGGCAACATTGAACAGTACATCTACATGGTCAAACTCCTTGGCCAGAGCTTCCACTTGGTCCTTCTTGGTCACATCCACCACCTTAGTCTTGATACCTAGGAGATAAACGTAAGATTAGCCACAAAAACCCTAACTAGTAAAACCAGATGAGTCATAGGTGGATGCGGGCTGGGTCATGTGAAGTGATGTGTCTAGATTTAAAAAGTTCTACATAGATTTGGAAATGTTTTTAACTGTGTTGGAGCATTCTCAACAAACACTTTTCAGACCAGGTACCTATTACTCTTTCCAAAGTCAAGACAGCACTTAATTTATTGATAAGACAGAGAGCAGAATTTGCCATCCATTGAGTAAGACTCAACCATTACTTCCATGGTAATCGTCCCAGTCGTTTACTGGCCAACAAGCCACGACGGCCCTCAAAGAACTTCACTGGACTTTATGCAAACTGGAAACCACATATCCTGAGGCTGAATTTATTGTAGCTGGGGATTTTAACAAAGCAAATTTGAGGACTAGGCTGCCGAAGTTCTATCAACATATCAACTATTCTCCTCGCGCGGCAAAAAATAAATAATAATAAAATAACCCTCGACCATTGCTATTCAAACTTCCCGGATGCTTACAAGGCCCTTCCCTGCCCTCCTTTCGGCAAATCTGACCACGACTCCATTTTGTTCCTCCCTTCCTATATAGGCAGAAACTCAAACAGAAGTACCGTGCTAAGGACTATTCAACGCTGGTCTGACCAATCGGAATCCACGCTTCAAGATTGTTTTGATCACGCGGACTGGGATTTGTTCCGTAGCTTGCGAAAATAATTTCAACGAATACACTGAAACAGTGACTGAGTTTATCAGGAAGTGTATAGGAGAAGTGTATAGGAGATGTTGTGCCCACTGTGACTATTAAAACCTACCCTAACCAGAAACCGTGGATAGATGGCAGCATTCGTGCAAAACTGAAAGCGCGAACCACCGCATTTAACCATGGCAAGGTGACTGGGAATATTACTGCACTGTCGGAGCTAGAAGCACAAGCATTTCATTACACCCGCAATAACATCTGCTAAACACGTGTATGTGACAAATAAACTTTTCTTTTATTTGATCAATTAGCTGATATAGCAACTATTGAAACAGGGGAATTACTATCAGAACCCAAATGAATCAAAGATTCTCCCGCTTCTATAAATAACTGTAAAGCCATACCAAGCCAGACTAAGTATTTTCTAAAATAATTAACAACTCTTCTCTCAACAGAGGAAGCCACATCTCTCAATGATCTCAAAAGGGCATTGGATAGCATGAATAAAGGCAAATCACCTGGATGGGACAGTATTCCTCCTGGAATCAATTAGGTCCACTATTGCTTGAAATGATTAATACAGTTGTTCACACAGGTTATTTTGGGAGAGATGTGAATACAACAGTAAGTTCACTTTTCGAAAAAAAAGTAAGGATGCCACCCAGTGTTCTTACTATTGCCCCTTATCTTTGATAAACACAGATATTAAACTGTTTACCAAAATGTTGTTGTCCCGTCTCGAGATTTACTTACATAAATTTGTCCACACTGACCAAAGCGGGTTTGATAGAAAGTGTTTATCCTCAGATAACCTCCGACTATTACATATCTTAGATGCTTCATCAGAAACAACAGCTCCTTGGACTGTATTTTCGCTCAATGAAGAAAACGCTTTTGATAAGGCTAGAATATTTCTGGTCCGTCTTGGAACATATGGGAACTGGCTCCAATTTCATTAATATGATTAAAATACTACAGTGCCTTCAGAAAGAAGTCATACCCCTTGACTTATTCCACATTTTGTTGTGTTACAGCCCGAATTCAAAATGAATTTAATAGATTTAATTTTTTTACCCATCTACACACAATACCCTATAATTGACAAAGTAAACATGTTTAGACATTTTTGCAAATTTATTAAAGACGAAATACAGATATTTACATACTGTAAGTATTCACACCAATTTGCTATGACACTAAATTGAGCTCAGGTGCATCCAATTTCCTTTGATCATCCTTGAGATGTCACTACAACTTGATTGAGTCCACCTGTGGCCAATTAAAATTGTTTGTACATGATTTAGAAAGAAACACCTGTCTATGTAAGGTCCCACAGTTGACAGTGTATGTCAGAGCAGAAACTACACCATGAAGTCCAAGGAACTGTCCGTAGATCTCCGAGATAGAATTGTGATGAGGAATATATCTGGGGAAGGGTATAAAACAATTGAAAGTGTTGAAAGTTTCCAAGAGCTCAGTGGTCTCCATCATTGGTAAATTGAAAAATCTGGAACTACGCAAACTCTGCGTAGAGCTGGTCATCCGACCAAACTGCGCAACAAGGCAAGAATGACCTTGGTCAGGGAGGTGACAAAGAACCCAATGACCACTCGGACAGAATTACAGAGTTCCTTGGCGGAGATGGGAGAACCTGCCAGAAGGACAACAGTCTCTACAGCACTTTATGGTAGAGTGGCCAGACGGAAGCCACTCTTGAGAAAAAGGCACATGATGGGCCGCCTGGAGTTTTTAAAAAGGCACGTGAAAGACAGAGATCATAATGCAACAGATGCTGTGGTCTGATGAGACAAAAATGTAACTCTTTGGCTTGAATGAAAAGTGCCATGTCTGGAGAAAACAAGGCACAGCTCATCACCCGTCTAAAACCATCCCTACCGTGAAGCATGGTGGTGGGCAGCATCATGCTATGGGGATGCTTTTCAGCATCAGGGACTGGGAGACTGGTAAGGATAGAGGGAACAATGAATGGAACCTAATACAGGCTAATCCTTGATGAGAACCTGCTTCAGAGTGCAAACGACCTTGGACTGGTGCAAAGATTTACGTTCCAACAGGATAATGAACCCAAGCATACAGCCAAAGCAATGCTGGAATGGCTTCAGAATAAGAACTTGAAAGTCCTTGAATGGCCCAGCCAAAGCTCAGACTTGAATCCTATTGAAAATCTGTGGAAAGACTTGAAGATTGCTGTTGACCGCCACTCCCCCTCTAATTTAACAGAGCTTGAGAAAATCTGCAAGGAAGAATGGGAGAAAATCCCCAAATCCAGATGTGCAAAGCTGATGCAGACATACCCAAGACGACGACAAATAAAAAAAATACATTTTGAATTCAGGCTGTCACAACAAAATGTGGAATAAGTCAAATGGTATTAATACTTTCTGAAGGCATTGTATATGCCATAGTTATAAAAGGCAATATCTGCTCTGCTCCGTTCAGAATCACTAGAAGCAGCAGACATGGCAATCCAATTTTAATATCCATGGAACCCCTGGACCAGGCAATTCGTCAATCAAAGGAAATAACACCAATTTCCCTAAAATCTACTGATCACTTCATCTCATTATACTCAGACGATATTTTACTATATGTAGATCATGTATCTCAATCACTACCAAACACAGTTATAAAATGAATCTAACCAAATCAACCCTCCTGCCTCTCAAGACCCCGATGGAGGACTCGATCTCTCCTTATGGAATCGCAATGGTTTCCCATTTTAAATATTTGGGAGTAGATCTGAGTCCTTCTATACACTAGGGTACCAGTTAGGATTTCCTACACTGGACAACTTGTTAAAGCTGTTGATAAGTCATAGATAATAATCAGCTAATTGTTTTCCATGTCAATACATTAAGATACAAGGGGATCATAGCCATATTAATATTCACGAGTTGATTTAAAACCTGTTTAACCCTTTATCATTGTTGGTGTCTTGACGGATTTGTCCAAAATCGTGCGACATTAAACATTACTTTTGTGTCCTTGTATTTATGGCAGTGTAAGTTATATCGTTATATCATATATTAAGCATTAATCAGTTAAATTAGACATTGAACTTGAACCATGTATGAATCCTGGATCTAGCTGTCGGACAGTTTTTTGTATAGAGATCTCAGAAATGCAGTGTAACATAACATTTCGTGTGTCCTTATGTTACGGGTTGAAAACAGTTTTCATGTGCACACAAATCCAAAATAATGTATGCAATTGCAAAATCGAATGCTTCTAACTGAAAGAGTCACCTTACCTCGATACTTAAAACCTAAATCGATACAGTCATTAACGTGGTTCTTCAATAATGATGCATAATACTTGGATGCCCATTTGGTGTCCAGCTGATTAGTTAAGATGCAATACTTTCACACATCATCTGATCCAGGAAGGAATTTTACGAACGACAGTCAAGTGACTGTTGTGATAGTGCATGCGATGCAACAGCCCAAGTGCTGGAGAAAAAGGTGTTTGCAAGGAATGTCCAGAATATTTTGATGTCTCATTTGTTACGACGGTGAAGACAGTTGTGCCTGGAACCAAGCTGGATCTAATATCACTAGTGAATTGATGTTGATCATATGTTGTCTGCTTGATTTACAGCAGGAGTACTCAATCAATTTTCAATCAATTTTATTTTATATAGCCCTTCTTACATCAGCTAATATCTCGAAGTGCTGTACAGAAACCCAGCCTAAAACCCCAAACAGCTAGTAATGCAGGTGTAGAAGCACGGTGGCTAGGAAAAACTCCCTAGAAAGGCGAAAGCCTAGGAAGAAACCTAGAGAGGAACCAGGCTATGAGGGGTGGCCAGTCCTCTTCTGGCTGTGCCGGGTGGAGATTATAACAGAACCATGCCAAGATGTTCAAAAATGTTCATAAGTGACAAGCATGGTCAAATAATAATCAGGAATAAATCTCAGTTGGCTTTTCATAGCCGATCATTAAGAGTTGAAAACAGCAGGTCTGGGACAGGTAGGGGTTCCATAACCGCAGGCAGAACAGTTGAAACTGGAATAGCAGCAAGGCCAGGCGGACTGGGGACAGCAAGGAGTCACCACGGCCGGTAGTCCCGACGTATGGTCCTAGGGCTCAGGTCTCTCAGTTGGCTTTTCATAGCCGATCATTAAAGAGTTGAAAACAGCAGGTCTGGGACAGGTAGGGGTTTCGTAGCCGCAGGCAGAACAGTTGAAACTGGAATAGCAGCAAGGCCAGGCGGACTGGGGACAGCAAGGTGTCATCATGCCCGGTAGTCCTGACGTATGGTCCTAGGGCTCAGGTTCTCAGAGAGAAAGAGAGAACGAGAGAATTAGAGAGAGCATACTTAAATTCACACAGGACACTGGATAAGACAGGAGAAGTACTCCAGGTATAACCAACTAACCCCAGCCCCCCGACACATAAACTACTGCAGCATAAATACTGGAGGCTGAGACAGGAGCGGTCCGGAGACACTGTGGCCCCATCCGAAGAAACCCCGGACAGGGCCAAACAGGAAGGATATAACCCCACCCACTCCGCCAAAGCACAGCCCCCGCACCACTAGAGGGATATCCCCAACCACCAACTTACAATCCTGAGACAAGGCCGAGTATAGCCCACAGAGGTCTCCACCACAGCACAAACCAAGGGGGGGGCGCCAACCCAGACAGGAAGATCACGTCAGTAACTCAACCCACTCAAGTGACGCACCCCTCCCAGGGACGGCATGAAAGAGCACCAGCAAGCCAGTGACTCAGCCCCTGCAACAGGGTTAGAGGCAGAGAACCCCAGTGGAGAGGGGAACCGGCCCGGCAGAGACAGCAAGGGCTGTTCGTTGCTCCAGCCTTTCCGTTCACCTTCACACTCCTGGGCCAGACTACACTCAATCATATGACCTACTGAAGAGATAAGTCTTCAGTAAAGACTTAAAGGTTGAGACCGAGTCTGCGTCTCTCACATGGGTAGGCAGACTGTTCCATAAAAATGGAGATCTATAGGAGAAAGCCCTGCCTCCCGCTGTTTGCTTAGAAATTCTAGGGACAATTAGGAGGCCTGCGTCTTGTGACCGTAGCGTACGTATTGGTATGTACGGCAGGACCAACTCGGAAAGATAGGTAGGAGCAAGCCCATGTAACGCTTTATAGGTTAACAGTAAAACCTTGAAATCAGCCCTTGCCTTAACAGGAAGCCAGTGTAGGGAAGCTAGCACTGGAGTAATATGATCAAATTTCTTGGTTCTAGTCAGGATTCTAGCAGCCGTATTTAGCACTAACTGAAGTTTATTTAGTGCTTTATCCGGGTAGCCGGAAAATAGAGCATTGCAGTAGTCTAACCTAGAAGTAACAAATGCATGGATTAATTTTTCTGCATCATTTTTGGACAGAAAATTTCTGATTTACTGAGTTCATGCTCTCATGTTTTCGTGCCTCGGATTGGACAGTCTACTGTGCGCAGTTGTGTAGGATAGATTGTGCAATACCCAATTCTATTCCTATTAGTTATTCAGGATATAATGACAAATTACATAGCCTAGTGGGCTTATTCACAATATGATCTGGTAATGAAATTACATGACAAATGTTACACCTGGAAAATCAGACATTTCCTCAATTTGGTGCTTGAAAAGTCCTTGTAATTATTGTAGCCAATTTCTAAGTCCTCCTGGTCCTCTGTAATTATCTGTGATTTCATTTTTTATCCGTTTCTGTGAGATATGTGGACACTTTAGTTTGTTTTTACAATTGACGGGTGTTGCGCTACTCTGTTGCGTTAAAACCACAAGCGGTTATTATGAGGACGACAACATCTAATGTTGGCTTCAACTTGGCTTTCCATAAAAATCATTCCATTAAAAAAGGAACCTGGTTTTTGGTCACTTTCTCATAAAAACAGTTATGGTGAGATTAATGCTACCGCTATTCATGGCTTTATTATGTGTACCTGCGTCGGCTACAGAAAAATCGGCATGCATTCATCCAATCTATTTAGTCAGGCCCACATTATTCTCACATATTTTAGAATGTAATCATTTGACTACAGTGGAGGCTCCTCAGAGGAGGAAGGGGAGGACCATCCTCCTCAGTGAATTTCATACAAATAAAAAGTGTGAAACAAAATAAGTATCCTTTTTAGATAAAACATTTACATTTTAGTCATTTAGCAGATGCTCTTATCCAGAGCGACTTAGTTAGTGAGTGCATACATTTTCATACTGGCCCCCCGTGGAAAACGAACCCACAACCCTGGCGTTGCAAGCGCCATGCTCTACCAACTGAGCTACAGGGTACAAAAACTATACTAAAATATATTAATGTCACCTAATAATTGACTAAAACACAATGTTTTGCAATGAAGGTTTACAGTAGCCTCAGCAGCACTCTGTAGAGTAGTACCATGACAGATAGCTTCTGTTCTCCTCTGGGTACATTGACTTCAACACAACCTAGGAGGCTCATGGTTCTCACCCCCTTCCATAGACTTACACAGTAATTATGACAACTTCCGGAGGACATCCTCCAACCTATCAGAGCTCTTGCAGCATGAACTGACATGTTGTCCACCCAATCAAAGGATCAGAGAATAAATCTAGTACCGAAAGCATAAGCTACAGCTAGCTAGCATTGCAGTGCATAAAACATGGTGAGTAGTTGACTCAAAGAGAGAGACAATATTTTAACAGTTTTTAACAAATGAATGTCTTCCAAAATTAATGAGAAGCACGAGAGAGCTATATTTTTATATATATATATATATAATATATATATATTAATATTTTTTTACTTTCACTTTGCTAGCTAATGCAGCTAGCTAGTTTGGTTTACTCAAACAGAGAGGGATGCCATGTTAGCTAGCTGGCTATGGCTATCCAACACTGTATGCCAAGGTAAGCTTTTGGTTTTATTAATTTATTGTCACTGGGACCCGCCGGTGTAACTGCTAAACTGCTTTCTGACTGTACTGCATGATTGTGGCAGGTTTACTAACGCGTTAGTTTTAAGTAGCTATGTTGACTATGACATGACAATGATGTAGGCTGTGTGTAGCAGTTAGCGGTCATGATACACTACATTACCAAAAGTATGTGGACACCTGCTCGTCGAACATCTCATTCCAAAAGCATGGGCATTTATATGGTGTTGGTCCCCCCCTTTGCTGCTATAACAGCAACCACTCTTCCGGGAAGGCTTTCCACTAGATGTTGGAACATTGCTGTAGGGACTTGCTTCCATTCAGCAACAAGAGCATTAGTAGGGATGGGCATTGATGTTGGGCGACTAGGCCTGGCTCGCAGTCGGCGTTCCAATTCATACCAAAGGTGTTCGATGGGGTTGAGGTCAGGGCTCTGTGCAGGCCATTCAAGTTGTTCCACACCGATCTTGACAAACCATTTCTGTATGGACCTCGCGTTGTGCACGGGGGCATTGTGATGCTGAAACAGGAAAGGGCCTTCCCCAAACTGTTGCCACAAAGTTGGAAGCACAGAATCGTCTAGAATGTCATTGTATGCTGTAGCATTAAGATTTCCCTTCACTGGAACTAAGGGGCCTAGCCCAAACTATGAAAAACAGTCCCAGACCATTATTCCTCCTCCACCTAACTTTACAGTTGGCACAATGCATTCGGGCAGGTATCGTTCTCCTGGCATCCGCCAAACCCAGTCTGTCGGACTGCCAGATGGTGAATTGTGATTCATCACTCCACAGAACGCGTTTCCACTGCTCCAGAGTCCAATGGCGGCAAGCTTTACACCACTCCAGCGCATTGTGATTTTAGGCGTGTGTGGGGCTGCTCGGCCTTGGAAACCCATTTCATGATGCTCCCGACGAACAGTTCTTGTGCTGACGTTGCTTCCAGAGGCAGTTTGGAACTTGGTGGTAAGTGTTGCAACCGGTGCCAGACAATTTTTACGCGCTACGCGCTTCAGCAGTCCTGTTCTGTTAGCTTGTGTGGCCTACCACGTTGCGGCTGAGCTGTTGTTGATCCTATATGTTTCCACTTCACAATAACAGCACTTGTAGTTAACTGGGGCAACTCTAGCAGTGCAGAAATTTGACAAACTGACTTGTTGGAAAGGTGCCACGTTGAATGTCACTGAGCTCTTCCGTAAGGCCATACTACTGCCAATGTTTGTCTATGGAGATTGCATGGCTGTGTGCTCGATTTTATACACTTTTCAGCAACGGGTGTGGCTGTATTAGGCCCTATATGTACAATTATATAAATTATACAAATGTATAACAGACGCGAACTGGCTAAATCGATTCAGTAGCTAGCTTTACACGTAACTAGCTAACAGTAGCTACTAAGGGTAAGTTATAACCTACATTTATTTTAATTTTATTTTTACATACTGGTAACCAGAGTCGTTCAAAAGGAATTCAAGACATGGGTGACTATTTAACGTTAGCTTGGCTCTCTCTGTGTGTTTCATACCGTGGGAGGAGGGGTTGGTTCGTTGACAGAGAGCAATGGCTAGCTAATATGCTAACTATTCTAGCTAGCTAACTAACTGGCTGAATAAGTTGACGACGTACTCTCTCAAACTGTCAAAACTAACCCCAAAACTTTACACAATGTTAGACACGGACACGAATGATCTGTTTAGCGTGTTAACACACTATTGGTAGTTTGTTGTAACCGAGTATTGGTGCTAAACCGTGTTATTGGAAGCTAGCATGATAGTTAGCTATGGCGTCATATGATACGGTGCCCTGGGCGGTTTTCACGAAAGAATACTGTACCAATTAGCTAGCTGAATAAACTACGTTAGAGCCTATTCCTAGAAAACATTGAATCGCTGTAGTTTACAACAATTATAATTTCTAAAGTGGAAGTTGGGAGAGTTATATTTGAGTGTTTCAGTGAAACGTAAGTGAGGGAGGCCCCGCTCTCTCGCTTTCCCAGATGTTTAGTTAATTTCATTCTGATCTCCTTTGCATTATTGTAGCCTTTTCTGTAGCCTGTCAACTATGTGTCTGTCTATCCCTGTTCTCTCCTCTCTGCACAGGCCATACAAACGCTTCACACTGCGTGGCTGCTGCCACTCTAATCTGGTGGTCCCTGCGCGCACGACCCACGTGGAGTTCCAGGTCTCCGGCAGCCTCTGGAACTGCCGTTCTGCGGCCAACGTGGCAGAGTTCATCCCTCCAGTCCCTCGACTTCTTGGCGCTGACGGAAACATGGATTACCACAGAAAACACTGCTACTCCTACTGCTCTTTCCTCGTCTGATCATGTGTTCTCGCATACCCTGAGGGCATCTGGTCAGCGTGGCGGTGGCACAGGAATCCTCATCTCTCCCAAGTGGACATTCTCTCTTTTTCCCCTGACCCGTCTGTCTTTCTCCTCATTTGAATTCCATGCTGTCACAGTCACTAGCCCATTCAAGCTTAAAATCCTTTTCATTTATCGCCCTCCAGGTTCCCTTGGAGAGTTCATCAATGAGCTTGACGCCTTGATAAGTTCCTTTCCTGAGGATGGCTCACCACTCACAGTTCTGGGTGACTTTAACCTCCCTACGTCTGCCTTTGACTCATTTCTCTCTGCCTCCTTCTTTCCACTCCTTTCCTCTTTTGACCTCACCCTCTCACCGTCCCCCCCTACTCACAAGGCAGGCAATACGCTTGACCTCATCTTTACTAAATGCTGTTCTTCTACTAATCTCACTGCAACTCCCCTCCAAGTCTCCGACCACTACTTTGTATCCTTTTCTCTCTCGCTCTCCTCCAACACTACTCACTCTGCCCCTACTCAGATGGTAATGTGCTGTCGCAACCTTCGCTCTCTCTCCCGCTACTCTCCTCTTCCATCCTATCATGTCTTCCCTCTGCTAAATCCTTCTCCCTCCGATCTCCTGATTCTGCCTCCTCAACCCTCCTCTCCTCCCTTTCTGCATCTTTTGACTCTCTATGTCCCCTATACTCCCCGCAGGCTCGGTCCTCCCCTCCTGCTCCGTGGCTTGACGACTCATTGCGAGCTCACAGAAGAGGGCTCCGGGCAGCCAAGCGGAAATGGAGGAAAACTAGACTCCAAGCGGACCTGTCATCTTTTCACTCCCTCCTCTCTACATTCTCTTCCTCTGTTTCCGCTGCTAAAGCCACTTTCTACCACTCTAAATTTCAAGCCTCTGCCTCTAACCCTAGGAATCTCTTTGCCACCTTCTCCTCCCTGCTGAATCCTCCTCCTCCCTCTCTGTGGATGACTTTGTCAACCATTTTGAAAAGAAGGTTGATGACATCCGATCCTCATTTATTAAGTCAAATGACACCGCTGGTCCTGCTCACACTGCCCTACACTAGGCTTTGACTTCTTTCTCCCCTCTCTCTCCAGATGAAATCTTGCGACTTGTGACGGCCGGCCGCCCAACAACCTGCCCGCTTGACCCTATCCCCTCTTTTCTCCAGACTATTTTCGGATACCTTCTCCCTTACCTCACCCTTCAAGAGAGCGAGAGTTGCACCCCTCCTCAAAAAACCTACACTCGATCCCTCCGATGTCAACAACTACAGACCAGTATCCCTTCTTTCTTTTCTCTCCAAAACTCTTGAGTGTGCTGTCTCTAGCCAACTCTCCTGCTATCTCTCTCAAAATGACCTTCTTGATCCAAACCAGTCAGGTTTCAAGACTGGTCATTCAACTGAGACTGCTCTTCTCTGTGTCACGGAGGCTCTCCGTACTGCTAAAGCTAACTCTCTCTCCTCTGCTCTTATCCTTCTAGACCTACAGTGGGGAGAACAAGTATTTGATACACTGCCGATTTTGCAGGTTTTCCTACTTACAAAGCATGTAGAGGTCTGTAATTGTTATCATAGGTACACTTCAACTGTGAGAGACGGAATCTAAAACAAAAATCCAGAAAATCACATTGTATGATATTTAAGTAATAATTTGCATTTTATTGCATGACATAAGTATTTAATCCCCTACCAACCAGTAAGAATTCCGGCTCTCACAGACCTGTTAGTTTTTCTTTAAGAAGCCCTCCTGTTCTCCACTCATTACCTGTATTAACTGCACCTGTTTGAACTCGTTACCTGTATAAAAGACACCTGTCCACACACTCAATCAATCAAACAGACTCCAACCTCTCCACAATGGCCAAGACCAGAGAGCTGTGTAAGGACATCAGGGATAAAATTGTAGACCTGCACAAGGCTGGGATGGGCTACATGACAATAGGCAACCAGCTTGGTGAGAAGGCAACAACTGTTGGCGCAATTATTAGAAAATGGAAGAAGTTCAAGATGACGGTCAATCACCCTCTGTCTGGGGCTCCATGCAAGATCTCACCTCGTGGGGCATCAATGATCATGAGGAAGGTGAGGGATCAGCCCAGAACTACACGGCAGGACCTGGTCAATGACCTGAAGAGAGCTGGGACCACAGTCTCAAAGAAAACCATTAGTAACACACTACGCTGTCATGGATTAAAATCCTGCAGCGCACGCAAGGTCCCCCTGCTCAAGCAATCGCATGTCCAGGCCCATCTGAAGTTTGCCAATGACCATCTGGATGATCCAGAGGAGGAATGGGAGAAGGTAATGTGGTCTGATGAGACAAAAATAGAGCTTTTTGGTCTAAACTCCACTCGCCGTGTTTGGAGGAAGAAGAAGGATGAGTGCAACCCCAAGAACACCATCCCAACCATGAAGCATGGAGGTGGAAACATCATTCTTTGGGGATGCTTTTCTGCAAAGGGAACAGGACGACTGCACCGTATTGAGGGGAGGATGGATGGGGCCATTTATCGCGAGATCTTGGCCAACAACCTCCTTCCCTCAGTAAGAGCATTGAAGATGGGTCGTGTCTGGGTCTTCCAGCATGATAACGACCCGAAACACACAGCCAGGGCAACTAAGGAGTGGCTCCGTAAGAAGCATCTCAAGGTCCTGGAGTGGCCTAGCCAGTCTCCAGACCTGAACCCAATAGAACATCTTTGGAGGGAGCTGAAAGTCCGTATTGCCCAGCGACAGCCCCGAAACCTGAAGGATCTGGAGAAGGTCTCTATGGAGGAGTGGGCCAAAATCCCTGCTGCAGTGTGTGCAAACCTGGTCAAGACCTACAGGAAACATATGATCTCTGTAATTGCAAACAAAGGTTTCTGTACCAAATATAAATAAGTTATGCTTTTCTGATGTATCAAATACTTATGTCATACAATAAAATGCAAATTAATTACTTAAAAATCATACAATGTGATTTTCTGGATTTTTGTTTTAGATTCCGTCTCTCACAGTTGAAGTGTACCTATGAAAAAAATGACAGACCTCTACATACTTTGTAAGTAGGAAAACCTGCAAAATTGGCAGTGTATCAAATACTTGTTCTCCCCACTGTATCTGCTGCCTTTGATACTGTGAACCATCAGATCCTCCTCTCCACCCTCTCCGAGTTGGGCATCTCCGGTGCTGCTCACTCTTGGATTGTGTCCTACCTGACAGGTCGCTCTTACCAGGTGGCGTGGCGAGAATCTGTTTCCGCACCACGTGCTCTCACCACTGGTGTCCGCCAGGGTTCAGTCTAGGCCCTCTCCTATTCTCCCTTTACACCAAGTCACTTGGCTCTGTCATTTCCTCACATGGTCTCTCCTATCATTGCTACGCAGACGACACACAATTAATTTTCTCCTTTCCCCCTTCTGATAACCAGGTGGCGAATCGCATCTCTGCATGTCTGGCAGACTTATCAGTGTGGATGTCGGATCACCACCTCAAGCTGAACCTCGGCAAGACAGAGCTGCTCTTCCTCCCGGGGAAGGACTGCCCGCTCCATGATCTCGCCATCTCGGTTGACAACTCCATTGTGTCCTCCTCCCAGAGTGCAAAGAACCTTGGCGTGACCCTGGACAACACCCTGTCTTTCTCCGCTAACATCAAAGCGGTGACCTGATCCTGCAGGTTCATGCTCTACAACATTCGCAGAGTACGACCCTACCTCACACAGAAAGCGGCACAGGTCCTAATCCAGGCACTTGTCATCTCCCGTCTGGATTACTGCAACTCGCTGTTGGCTGGGTTCCCTGCCTGTGCCATTAAACCCCTACAAATTATCCAGAACGCTGCAGCCCGCCTGTTGTTCAACCTTCCCAAGTTCTCTCATGTCACCCCGCTCCTCCGCACACTCCACTGTTTTCCAGTTGAGGCTCGCATCTACTACAAGACCATGGTGCTTGCCTACGGAGCTGTGAAGGGAACGGCACCTCCTTACCTCCAGGCTCTGATCAGACCCTACACCCAAACAAGGGCACTACGTTCATCCACCTCTGGCCTGCTAGCCCCCCTACCTCTACGGAAGCACAGTTCCCGCTCAGCCCAGTCAAAGCTATTCGCTGCTCTGGCACCCCAATGGTGGAACAAGCTCCCCCACGACGCCAGGACAGCGGAGTCACTGACCACCTTCCGGAGACACTTGAAACCCTACCTCTTTAAGGAATACCTGGAATAGTATAAAAGTAATCCTTCTACCCCCCCATAAAAATAAATAAATAAAATAAATGTGGTTGTCCCACTGGCTATCATAAGTTGAATGCACCAATTTGTAAGTCGCTCTGGATAAGAGCGTCTGCTAAATGATGTAAATGTAAATGTCTACATTGAGGTCCTTGAATTACAATTAAGTGCTTGAAAAGGTATTTGAAAGTCCTTGAATTTGACTTGTCAATGTCTGTATGAACCCTGCTTAAAGGATGTATAGTTCTAGGCTGTATAGGTGGAGTTATGGGCCAATTTGCATGTACACACGTGGAACTGCTTGAAAATAATTTTTATTTTAGTTTCAAACCATTTAGAAATGTTGATCCCAATGTCACACATCGACCCCATTATTTATAGAAAGACCCATATATTCCCTTCCTTCGATAAAACCATTGCCAGAAACTTTAACAGAATATTCAAAATCAACCTCAGTAGATGGAATAATATCCCAGTTGCTTTAACCAGCATATTATCTATTGTCAAATGAATATATTGCCACAGCACACAGCCAAGACAACGCAGGAGTGGCTTCGGGACAAGTCTCTGAATGTCCTTGAGTGGCCAGCCAGAACCCGGACTTGAACCTGATCGAACATCTCTAGAGAGACCTGAAAATAGCTGTGCAGCGACGCTCCCCATCCAACCTGACAGAGCTTGAGAGGATCTGTAGAGAAGAATGGAAGAAACTCCCCAAATACAGGTGTGCCAAGCTTGTAGCATCATACCCAAGACTCAAGGCTGTAATCGCTGCCAAAGGTGCTTCAACACTGAGTAAATGGACTGAATACTTATGTAAATGTGTTATTTCCGGGGTTTTTATTTGTATACATTTGCAAAAATTTCTAAAAACCTGTCATTGCTTTGTCATTATGGGGTATTGTCTGTAGATTGATGAGGGGAAAAAACGATTTAATCCATTTTAGATTAAGGCTGTAACGTAACAAAATGTGGAAAGAGTCAAGGCTTCTGAACACTTTCCGAATGCACTGTATATGGCAAGGTAAACGATCCCGAATAAAATTAACACATTTACAGAGGGAAAGACGTAGGAGGACTATCCGTACCAAACTTGAAATTGTATTTCCAGGCACTAGCATTTCGCCCTATCCTAAATTGGTTTAGACATGATTCTTCTGCCCCCTGGCTGAGTATAGAGAGAAATATGGTGTCTCCTATTGCCAAGGAAGAGGTGGTCTTCACTGATATTTCCCTTAAACAATGTAAACTACGCTTTGGTCCCATTATTGCTTACACAATTTCTAATTGGCACAAAATTGAAAAACAATGTAACTTGGAATCAAAACGGCATGCCCATATATACTCCCAATATTTCACAATAATGCCTTGCGATCTAGAGGGCGGCCTTTTGCATCCCCTCAATGGTCCAAATGTGGAATCTGTACACTTGCCGATATCATGGACAGCAATGGTTTGAGAACCTTCCAAGATTTGAAAGATACATACACATTACCAGGCAACTGCTTTTTTCTATATTTACAACTTAGGTCAGCTATGCTGGCCTATGGAGACCCTTGGGAAACCAAACTACCAAACCATCCAATTATGGGATTTATAAATTAACTCTAGGCTCCCAAAAGAACTGATCGCTATAATAGATAAACTTTTGGAAAGCTCATTATGAGCTAGCCATAAAAAAAGTATGTTCAACATACTGGGGCAGCAGGTAGCTTAGTGGTTAAGAGCGTTGTGCCAGTAACCGAAAGGTCGCTGGTTCTAATCCCCGAGCCGACTAGGTGAAAAATCTGTCAATGTGCCCTTGAGCAAGGCACTTAACCCTAATTGATCCTGTAAGTCACTCTGGATAAGAGCGTCTGCTAAATGACTAAAATGTAAATCTAATTGAATCGGAACAACCCTTTAACTGGAACAGAATATGGAAAAATATGACCTTGGCATCCCGTAATCCGAACCATTAATTTAAACTTTTACAATGAAATTGGCCCCAACTCCCAACTGTCCACTGTGTCCCCTAAATCAGGTAGGCACATTCCTTAATATGATGTGGGAGTGCCCTGCAGTTAAATCCTTCTGGGGCAAAGTTAAAATTCATTTAGAAGTGCATGAATTTAAATATTCAATGCTTTGCATATATTATGTTACTTAACGATGATAGCTCCTTAAATCTCTCAATCAAAGAAGATTACTGCTGGCAGGCAGCTGTGATGAAAAAATACATGTTGGGCTCTAAGATGTCAATCACCTCACCCTCTCCCATTTAAACCAGTGGATACAGTTACTATTAGAAGTTATAACAGAATTATCGACAGTGAGAATGAATGGTGCTAATCAAGGAACAATTGAGGCCTTGACATAATATACTTGGCTCTAAAGAACAATCTCAGCTAAAGCCCCACACATACAAACCAATTATATATTTATTTAGCCTTTTTTTACTTTCAGGCCCACGGGGTGGTATACTATAGATGTAACTTTAATATCTGATGCATTCTAACTTCTGTTGCATTCCTTTGATCCATTTATTCTCGCTGTTATCAAAAATATCTAAGCATGTGGGCAACCCAGTGTACCTTCAGAGCGCGGCCACAAAATGGAAGGAACGAACGTGTAGGGCACAGGCATGAAATGTTGAGATGTAAGTTTTGAATGTAAGGCTTGCGATGTAAGGATTGAGTAGCTTTATCCACTAGGACATGACTCCAGATGGTATATAATGCATCTGGAGTCCAAATTGTGAGGTTTGAAAAATACTGACGTCGTTTGGAGGATCCCGCTGCATCTCTTTAATAGATTAGTAGGTGTGGGAGGTTTAACATGCACGGAAGGAAGCGGTACACTGTCCCTTTTAAGTCACTCACTATGAGAGGAATATCTACCATAACCAAACAACCATGCCTCAACCATAGGCATGGTTGGGTATAAGGTACTGTGATCACTGCACATGTCATAGAAATGCATTTAAGCATTGGAATGTATTGTAATAAGAGCAGTTAGTAACCCCTGAAAATATACAACTACCCCTTACACTTAAAGAGCATGGTTTGAGATAAAACCATGAATATTGTTTTAATGCAGCCTTTGACAATACCAGTGTTCTGCTATCCTAAAAGGTAAGCGTTAATAACTTACAGGGGCAATCTGCAAATGGTACATCAATTTTGCACTTTTAAATTAATTTACATATCCTATCCATTGATTCTTTAAGAATATAACTTCGTGGCACCCTGCCCTACGGACGGTAAATCAATGGATCTGATTAATCTGATTCAATGCAATTTCATCTTTGTGGACTGGAACCATCACAGAACCGTTCACTCAATAGCCCCCACTCCAAAGCACACGTTCAGGCTGCTAATAAGCTATTTGCAACTTCTCGTTTATTTAAAACATTATGGTTATTTTGCTCACGCAAAATGTCACCCTATGTTTGCAATATTGAACAATTATTTGGTTAAAAATTTAGCTGGGTTTGCAGAGCTGTGGCTGAGTGGTAACTCTCCCTGTGCTCATCACATATGCAACCCGCCAGAGACCGGGGTTCAAGCCAGAGTCAACCCTTCCAGCTTTTACCCATCTTTACCCACTTTTAAATTTAAAATAAAAGTTAGAAAATGTGTGAGTGCAATTCAAATCCCAAAAAAGTGGCCAGTGGCATTTCCCCGGACAACATGCTTCTTTTGAGCCTAAAATGAAGCAAGTCAAAGCAAAATTGTAGGAGATCCCGCTGCAATTTTGTGGCTTTCGGTATAATATAGATACCCCATCAGAACCCAAAACATAAGCTTGTTTTACTATATTGTTTGTAAAGAATGTAATTGTAAACAAACATGGTTAAAACTTTAAAACTATACTTTTGATATCATGGATGGTCAGTCCTTACATAGCTCCTATGAATCTGAGAGTGGTTACATTTCTCCAGCCCCATCCCTCAGCAGTTTACCAAAACAGTGGCAGGGATCCTACTCTGTTATTGTATGAACACAGATTGCACCTTTAAACACCAGGAAAAATAGAAAAAGTGAGTAGCTGAGCAAATACTACACTAGCTCTAACACATTTAGGAAATATTCAAGCAACTTTTTATCAACTTAAGTAAAACATAAATGTTAAATCTACACCAACTAGAATAGAAACGTTCATTGGGGTGTACTAGGGGTATTGCATACAAATTGATGTCTTGATGTATTTTAAGATTTGAAATGAATGAAGGGCACTCCTTAATTCTCAGGATGCCCAGTAAATGATGGTAGTAAACACATATAAACTGTACCAGGGTGGCCATCCAGTTCCTTCAGCTTTTCTCCATTGATATCTGTTGCGGTGACTTGAGCTCCTTCTTTGGCAAAGGCCTACAGTTAAAATGACAGAATATTACTTTCATGGTTAATCACAGTTCACACAAAATATCAGTAAAATGTTCAAATGAATACTTTACATCATTATACAACTCTTAGAGCAGGAGTAGGCAACTAGGTTTAGCGGGCCAGAACATAATTATAATAATTTGTACACTGTAAATTGACTGCAAGTAAACCCAAATAGATACAAGAATGTCATACCTTGATTGAGACATGATCACATAGGTCTCTATTTGTGGGAATAGTTTGGAATGGATTTTTAAAATCCTGAATTCTTGGTTAGTCTTTGGGGGACCTAATAAAAACGGTCATAGGCCGAATTTGGCACGTGGGCTGCCTGTTGCCGACCCCCGTCATAGAGGGTGTTTCTGAGCGCCTTAACAATCAAATTCACCATATCTACACTGAGTATACAAAATATTAGAAACACCTACTCTTTCCATGACAGACTGACCAGATGAATCTAGGTGAAAGGTATGGTCCCTTATTGCTGTCACTTGTTACATCCACTTCAAATCAGTGTGTAGATGAAGGGGAGGAGACAAGTTAAAGAAGTAATTTTAAGCCTTGAGTCATGGATTGTGTATGTGTGCTATTCAGAGGGTGAATGGGTGTCACGGATTCTGCCGAGACTGCTCCTCCTCCTGGTTCGGGCAGGCTTCGGCGTTCGCCGTCCCCGGAGTACTAGCTGCCACCGCTCTATGTTTCGTAGTGTGATTGCTTTTGTCTGTCTTTTACACCTGTGTCCATTTGTGTGTTGATTACTTGTCTTATAAGTTCCTTGTTTTGCATTAGTCTGATTGTGTGTTGTTATTTTCTGCCTGTCGTGCAGAGCTGCGTGTCGGCACTCTGTCTATGTTTGGGATTATTGTTTACGCGTTGTGATGTCACGAGAGGCTGTGTCCTGGAGGGACGGTACATCCCCCTGAGGTGGCTGCAAACCCAGACAGCTATGGCTCCATCTGCTGGTATGGTCGGGAACTCCACCCCTCTATGGCCAATCTTCCCACGCAGCTGAAACAAATGAGGAGCTGATGAGCTGAAGGTTTGGGAAGGGAAGAGACACAGTCTCCAACCTGGGCTCTCTGGAGGACAAGAGTGCTGCACGTCCACTTCCATGAGGAATATAAGGATTTGGAGATACTTACCTTTGGGAAATACTCACCTTTGGATATATGCACCTGTGGAAATACGTGTGGGACATTTGGAAGGACGTTTTGCTGGGTTGGCCACTAGCTGCAACGTGGAATACAGTAAGACGGGGGAAAAGTTATTTGAGCGAGTGAGAGTTATGATTTTGGATGTGGAAGAGACATCCCTGAACTGTTAACCCTTAAAGAGCCACAAGAGAACAGAATTGTGTTATACTTTCGTTAGTTTCCCAAGACCTTTAATCAAATCCTTGTTTTGATTGAACCTTGTCTCCTTGCACTACTTGAGCAATCCCGCTGAAAGCTGTGTAGCCTCTCGTGACGTCACAGATGGTGGAGAATACGGGCACGCTCAAGCGTTAATAGTGCATGTCAGAGGAGGATACCGAAGGTTTGATCACCCAGTTTTCCAAGTTGGCCGTAGGCTCCCCGCCGACTGAAATGGAGGACATATTGAAAGCCCTTGTTGCTGGCCAGCAAGCCCAGATGCAAGCAAACGTGGCTCTCTTGGAGGAGCAAAAGAAAGCCAACCTTCTGAAGGCAGAGGAATTGCAGTTGCAGAGACAGAGGGTGGTCCAAAATACCCGCCCAATAAAGGCAAGTGACTTTATATCTAAGATGGGAGCTACCGATGACATTGAGGCATACCTGCATGCATTTGAGGCCACGGCCACTAGGGAAGCCTGGCCCAAGCAACAGTGGGTTGGTCTGTTAGCCCCCTTTCTAACCGGGGAATCACTGAATGCTGTCCGGGACCTGGGCCCTGACCAGGTTACTGACTATGATGCCCTGAAGTCTGAGATCCTCAGCAGATATGGACTCACAAAGTTTGGTATGGCCCAGCGCTTTCACAGCTGGACCTTCCAACCAGACCAACCTCCTCGGGCGCAGATGCATGAACTTGTCCGAATCGCAAGGAAATGGCTGGATCCGCAGAGGAATACAGCAGCGGCGGTGGTGGAGGCCGTTGTGGTGGATCGTTACCTACGCGCCCCTGCCTTATGAGGCAAAACGGTTCATCAGTCAACAGGCCTTGACCACGGCTGATCTGACCGTGGAAGCTGTGGAAAAGTACCAGGCCACAGCGGAGATGCTGAATGCTTCCCGAAAAGACCCCAGGAGGGCGGCCCCACCACAAATGGGAAGAACCCGTCCAAAGGACCCCAAGGTCTCGAACCCAGCCACGTCAGGACTTATCCCGGCTCCAGGGGGAGCCAGAAACCAGGCGGGTCCAAGAAGAGTACACCAGGAGGGGGGAAACTCGACAGTGTTACCGGTGTGGGGAGATGGGACATATCTCCTGGCAGTGTGGGAAACCAGCCGAGGAACCTATGCCCACTGCGGAGTCCTCCAGCTCAGCACCCACACACCGTTTGCCTCGCTCTTGGGAGTCGTAGATGGCGGCCCAGATCGACCCCCCCCACCTGCCCGGTAACTGTGAATCACCATGATGTGGAGGCCTTACTGGATTCTGGTAGCCGGGCCACCCTGGTACGTAAGGATTTGGTGGGCCCAACGTGTCTGACCCCGGGGAAGGTCCTCCCAGTTTCCTGTGTCCATGGGGACACCAGAGAATACCCCATTACTGAACTTACAATGACCAGCACACGGGGAACCATACACACGACGGCGGGGGTGGTTGATTCCCTCCCCGTCCCTGTCCTAATTGGGACGAGACTGCCCAGCCTTTTACCCACTCTGGAGAGAGTCTCAGGAGAGGATAACCCGAGTACCTCGGAAACGGAGAGGCAAGACTCATCCTGGGAAGGCTCCGGTGCAATCCTCCGAGTTACTCACTCCCGCCCGGGCTCTGATAGGGATGGCAGGTGCCCAGACCGACACCGAGACTGGTCCGGATACGGGAGAAGAGAACGCAGCCCAGGAAAGTGCTCCGTTCTCCAGTGAAGAAGACGTCCCAGGCACCCAAGAGCTTCCCCCTCTCACAGGCCAGTATGGTACGGCTCAATTACAAGATCCTACTCTTGCAAATGCCTTAAGAAATGTGCAGGTATTAGAAGGTGTAGTGTTAGGTGATAAGACAAACCCTACTTACCCCCATTTCGCAGTAAACCGGGGGTTAGTATATCAGATAGTCAAGAAAAATGATGAAGTGCATGAACAGCTCCTCGTGCCACAGCCCTATCGGGCCACAGTACTCAACCTAGCACACACACACCCGCTAGGGGCCCACTTGGGGGTAGAGAAGACTAAGGAAAGAATCATGCAACGTTTCTTTTGGCCAGGAGTACACAAAGAGATAGAGAACTACTGCCGTAGTTGCCCTGAGTGTCAGCAGGTTGCGCCAAAGCCCACATATAGAAACCCGCTCATTCCCTTGCCCATTATCGAAACTCCTTTTGAGAGGATTGGATTAGACATAGTCGGGCCCTTACCGAAAAGTTCCAGGGGACATCAATACATTCTGGTCATTCTGGACTATGCATCCCGGTACCCGGAGGCCATTCCGCTGAGGAAGGCTACATCCAGACAAATCGCCAAGGAGCTGTTCCGTCTCTCAACTAGTCTGGGAATCCCAAAAGAGATATTGACGGACCAAGGGACTCCATTCATGTCCAGGGTGATGAAAGAACTCTGTGCTTTACTGAAAATCAAACAGCTGAGAACCTCGGTCTACCACCCCCAGACAGATGGCCTAGTCGAACGTTTTAACAAAACACTAAAATCCATGCTGCGGAAAGCGGTAGGGGAAGATGGGCGCAACTGGGATCAGCTGTTACCCTACATATTATTTGCGGTGAGAGAGGTACCTCAGTCTTCTACTGGTTTTTCACCCTTTGAGCTCTTGCTTTCCTACAGACCCAGAGGACTGCTCGACATCGCCAAGGAGGCCTGGGAGGAGCAGCCATGCCAACAGCGGACACTGATCGACCATGTCGGGGCTATGAGGGAGAGAATGAAGGCCATCTATCCCATGATGCGGGAACACCTGGAGGCCAGTCAGCGGCAACAGCAAGCCTCCTACAACAGATCTGCTCAACCCAGGGAGTTTAAGCCGGGGGACAGAGTGCTGGTCCTGGTGCCAACCGTTGAGTGTAAATTCCTGGCAACCTGGCAAGGACCATATGAGGTCATTGAACGCATGGGAGAAGTAAACTACAAGGTGAGGCAACCAGATAAAAGAAAAACTGAGCAGATTTATCATGTTAACCTTTTAAAGAAGTGGCACGCCAGAGAGGCGCTGTTCAGCTGTCTACCCCCACAGAGACCAAGGAACCGGCGCGAGAAGAGGTTCAGCTGGGTCCAAATCTGTCCCCACATCAACGACAGATGGCCCTGGAACTCGTGGAGCAGAACCAGGATGTCTTCTCCTCCCTTCCCGGTCACACAGAGGTGGTCCAACATGAGATCCGCACCATGCCTGGCCGAACGGTAAACCAGCGCCCGTACCGCGTGCCAGAGGCTCGTAAAGTGGTTATACAGAAGGAGGTAAGGAAGATGCGGGAGTTGGGAGTAATCGAAGAGTCCCACAGTGCCTGGGCAAGTCCCATCGTACTAGTTCCCAAGCCAGACGGTTCAGTACGATTTTGTAATGACTATCGAAAGTTGAATGAAGTGTCTGAATTTGATGCATACCCAATGCCTCGTGTCGATGATTTAATAGACTCCTTGGGGCATGCTCGTTTCCTAACCACTCTTGATCTCACAAAAGGCTACTGGCAGGTGCCCCCTGACCCCGGCGTCTAAGGAGAAGACAGCCTTTGCCACCCCGGAAGGGGCTCTACCAGTATACCCGACTTCCGTTTGGTCTCCACGGGGCACCTGCCACGTTCCAACGCCTGATGGATCGAGTCCTTGCGCCCCCACAAGAGGTACGAGCGGCTTATTTGGATGATGTGGTTATACAAAGTCCGGATTGGGCCAGCCACATACCCCGGGTACAAGCGGTGCTGGATTCGCTCAGGGAAGCAGGGCTCACGGCAAACCCGAAGAAGTGCAAGCTGGCCTTCAGTGAGACAAACTACCTGGGGTACACCATTGGGCGGGGGTTGGTCAAACCACAGGAAGCCAAACTGCGGGCCATACAGGACTGGCCGCAGCCCATCACCAAGAAGCAAGTAAGGTCATTTTTGGGCCTCGCTGGCTACTATAGACGCTTTATTGCAGATTTTGCTACCATAGCTGCACCGTTGACGGAGCTGACGACCAAACGCCACTCACGAATGGTGAAGTGGAACCCCGCGGCGGAGGCGGCTTTCCTCAACCTGAAGCGAGCACTCTGCTCCAGTCCGATCCTGGTGGCACCAGACTTCAAGAAGGAATTCATTGTCCAAGCGGATGCTTCGGAGGTGGGTCTGGGTGCTGTCCTCACCCAGGCACATGACGGTGAAGAACATCCCATTCTCTACCTAAGCAGAAAGTTACTTCCAAGAGAGAAGAACTATTCAACGGTGGAGAAAGAATGTCTGGCTGTAGTCTGGGCCCTGGAGTCCCCTTCGGTTCTATCTCCTGGGCCGACGTTTCATGGTGGTATCTGATCACGCCCCTCTGCAGTGGATGGCCAAGAACAAGGAATCAAACAGTAGAGTAACCAGATGGTTTTTGAGCTTGCAACCGTTTAACTTTTCTGTTGTCCACAGGGCTGGCAAGCACCACGGCAATGCGGACGCCCTCTCCCGGCGTGATGCCTTCTTCGCTGCCTTTACCCCGACGAGGACGTCGGTCCCGAGGAGGGGGATGTGTGATGTCACGAGAGGCTGTGTCCTGGAGGGACGGTACATCCCCCTGAGGTGGCTGCAAACCCAGACAGCTATGGCTCCATCTGCTGGTATGGTCGGGAACTCCACCCCTCTATGGCCAATCTTCCCACGCAGCTGAAACAAATGAGGAGCTGATGAGCTGAAGGTTTGGGAAGGGAAGAGACACAGTCTCCAACCTGGGCTCTCTGGAGGACAAGAGTGCTGCACGTCCACTTCCATGAGGAATATAAGGATTTGGAGATACTTACCTTTGGGAAATACTCACCTTTGGATATATGCACCTGTGGAAATACGTGTGGGACATTTGGAAGGACGTTTTGCTGGGTTGGCCACTAGCTGCAACGTGGAATACAGTAAGACGGGGGAAAAGTTATTTGAGCGAGTGAGAGTTATGATTTTGGATGTGGAAGAGACATCCCTGAACTGTTAACCCTTAAAGAGCCACAAGAGAACAGAATTGTGTTATACTTTCGTTAGTTTCCCAAGACCTTTAATAAAATCCTTGTTTTGATTGAACCTTGTCTCCTTGCACTACTTGAGCAATCCCGCTGAAAGCTGTGTAGCCTCTCGTGACGTCACAGCGTGTTTGCGTAATTGCCTCGCCTCCGTCTGTTTTCGAGGTCGTGTTTTGTTTGTTGCTCTTTGGACTATTAAAGTATTTTGGACGTATCCTCTGTGTCCTGCGCCTGACTCCTCCACCACATCCACATCGGAACTACTGACAGAACAACACACCTAACTATGGAGTCAGCAGGAACAGCGGCGGCACCCGAATCCCTGGAAGACCGGATCAGCTACCAAGACACCATGATCCGGCAACTTGGGGCCGCCATGGACGAGGTGTCCAACACTCTGCGCCGGTTGGTGACTCGAGAGGTGCCCACGCACTCTTACACCATCCCATCACCAACGGCCAGTCCTCCTCTCTCAGCACCGGAACCCAGTGGCATTCGGCTCTCGCTCCCGAGGGCATATGACGGTTCTGCAGCCGGGTGTCAGCGATTCCTCCTGCAGGTGGAACTCTACCTGGCCACCATACACCCGGCGCCCTCGGGATACGAGAGCGTCTCCGCCCTCATCTCCTGTCTATCCGGCAAGGCGTTGGAGTGGGCCAACGCCGAATGGAGGGGAATAGACGCCGCTACCATCACCTACGCGGAGTTCTCCCGCCGCTTCAGGGCTGTCTTCGATCATCCACCTGAGGGGAAAGCGGCGGGAGAGCGTCTGTTCCACCTCCGACAGGGGAAGAGGAGCGCACAGGAGTTCGCACTGGAGTTCCGGACGCTAGCGGCGGATGCGGGGTGGAATGAGAGGGCCCTCATCGACCACTACCGGTGTAGCCTACGAGAGGACGTTCGTCGTGAGCTGGCCTGCAGGGACACCAACCTGTCGTTCGACCAGTTGGTGGACATTTCCATCCGTCTAGACACCCTGCTGGCCACCCGCGGGACGTCCCGAGTGGGGGGTCGTCCATTCCACCCCTCCAGCACCTCCGAGCCGATTCCCATGGAGCTCGGGGGTGCTGGCGCTAGAGAGAGGAGGAGAGAGAACCCGAGGGGGGGCCATCCCCTGCACCAACTGTGGTCGTGGAGGACACACCGCGGCCAGGTGCTGGGGAGGGTCTCCTGGGGAGAGGGGACAACAGGTCACGCACTGGGGAGTCATTTCCAGGTGAGTAGGCGCCCCACTTACCCAGAGCTTTCTGTTGGTCACATGAGTATTCCTGTGAGATTTCCACAGGTGGCACCTCATTCCCAGCATAAGGCGCTAGTAGATTCAGGCGCAGCTGGGAACTTTATTGATCGGGCATTTTGTTGTAGGTTAGGAATTCCCCTTCGGCCGGTAGAAGCTTCATTTCCTGTCCACGCCTTAGACAGCCGGCCGTTGGGGTCGGGCCTGATCAGGGAGGTCACAGCACCACTGACGATGACGACGCAGGGGGGTCATGAGGAGATCATTCAGTTTTATCTGATTGACTCTCCTGCGTACCCGTGGTGTTGGGGCTTCCCTGGTTAAGCACCCATGATCCTACCATTGCGTGGCAACAGAGGGCTCTTATGGAGTGGTCTGCCCAGTGTGTAGGGAGATGTCTAGGTGTTTCCGTAGGGGCGACCTCGGTAGAGAGTCCGAACCAAGTGCCCGCACTGCGCATTCCCCCTGAGTATGAGGACTTAGCACTTGTGTTCAGCAAATCGAGGGCAACACGGCTACCTCCTCATAGACAGGGGGACTGTGCGATAAATCTCCAAACAGGAGCGGCTCTTCCACGGAGTCGTGTGTATCCCCTGTCTCAAGAGGAGACAGCGGCTATGGAGACTTACATAGCCGAGTCCTTGGCACAGGGATACATACGGTCCTCCACTTCCCCGGTTTCCTCGAGTTTCTTCTTTGTGAAGAAGAAGGACGGGGGATTGCGCCCGTGTATTGATTACCGTAGTCTCAATCAGATCACAGTTAAGTACAGTTACCCACTTCCACTGATTGCGACTATGACAGAGTCGTTACACGGAGCGCAGTTCTTCACAAAGTTGGATCTCAGGAGCGCGTACAATCTGGTGCGCATTAGGGAGGGGGATGAATGGAAAACAGCATTTAGCACCACCTCGGGTCATTACGAGTATCTCGTCATGCCATACGGGTTAATGAATGCTCCTTCAGTCTTCCAATCCTTCGTTGACGAGATTTTCCGGGACATGCATGGGCAGGGTGTAGTAGTGTACATCGACGACATCCTAGTGTACTCTTCTACACGAGCCGAGCATGTAGCCCTGGTGCGCCGAGTGTTGAGAAGACTGTTGGAGCATGACTTGTATGTCAAGGCAGAGAAATGCCTGTTCTTCCAGGAGTCCGTCTCCTTTTTGGGTTATCGGTTGTCCGCGTCTGGTGTGGAGATAGAGGTAGACCGTAGATCGGCCGTGCGTAATTGGCAAACTCCAACCACTGTAAAAGAGGTGCAGCAGTTCTTGGGTTTTGCTAATTACTACCGGAGGTTTATTTGGGGTTTTGGACAAGTTGCAGCTCCCATTACGTCCCTGCTAAAGGGGGGTCCGGTTCGTTTGCAGTGGTAGGCTGAGGCGGACAGGGCATTTGTCAAACTGAAGAACCTGTTCACCTCGGCCCCGGTGCTGGCGCATCCGGATCCCTCTTTACCATTCCAAGTAGAGGTAGACGCGTCCGAGACCGGTATTGGGGCAGTCCTGTCACAACGGTCCGGCACGCCACCTAAACTCCGCCCCTGTGCGTTCTACTCCAAGAAGCTCAGCTCGGCGGAGCGCAACTATGACGTTGGGGACAGGGAGCTGTTAGCCGTAGTCCAGGCCCTAAAGGTGTGGAGGCATTGGCTTGAGGGGGCTCAACACCCTTTCCTCATTCTGACTGATCACCGTAACCTGGAGTACATCCGGGCAGCTAGGAGATTGAACCCTCGTCAGGCTAGGTGGAACATGTTCCTAACCCGGTTTGTTTTTAAGATCACATACATCCCAGGGTCCCAGAATGGTAAGGCAGACGCCCCTGTCCCGGCGGTATGACACAGAGGAGAGGTCCAACGAGCCTACTTCCATTCTGCCGGAGTCTTGTTTGGTGGCTCCGGTGGTATGGGAGGTCGATGCGGAAATCGAGCGGGCACTGCGTACCGACCCTACTCCCCCGGAGTGTCCTGTGGGGCGGACGTACGTTCCGCTCGAGGTTCGTGATCGTCTTATTTATTGGGCTCATACATCACCCTCCTCTGGACATCCAGGTATTGGCCGGACCGTGCACTGTCTTAGCATGAAATACTGGTGGCCAACGTTAGCTAAGGATGTGAGGGTTTATGTCTCCTCCTGCTCGGTGTGTGCCCAGTGTAAGGCGCCTAGACATTTGCCCAGGGGTAAGTTACATCCCCTGCCCGTTCCACAACGACCATGGTCCCACCTATCGGTGGATTTTGTAACCGACCTACCCCCCTCCCAGGGGAATACCACCATTTTGGTCGTTGTGGATCGGTTTTCCAAGGCCTGTCGTCTCCTTCCAATGCCGGGTCTCCCTACTGCCCTACAAACCGCTGAGGCCCTATTTACCCATGTGTTCCGGCACTATGGGGTCCCCGAGGATATTGTGTCTGACCGAGGTCCCCAGTTCACCTCCAGAGTTTGGGGGGCGTTCATGGAACGATTGGGGGTCTCGGTAAGCCTTACCTCGGGGTACCACCCAGAGAGCAATGGGCAGGTGGAACGTGTCAACCAGGATGTGGGTAGGTTTTTGAGGTCCTATTGCCGGGACCGGCCGGAGGAGTGGTCTAGGTTCATCCCCTGGGCAGAGATGGCCCAGAACTCTCTCCGCCACTCCTCCACCAATTTAACACCTTTCCAGTGTGTTTTAGGTTATCAGCTGGTCCTGGCACCATGGCACGAGAGCCAGATCGAGGCCCCTGCGGTGGACGAGTGGATTCGGCGCTCGGAGGAGACGTGGGACGCTGCCCATGTCCATCTGCAGCGTGCCATCCGTCAACAAAAGGCGAGCGCCGATCGCCACCGCAGTGAGGGACCGGTGTACGCACCGGGAGATCGAGTCTGGCTCTCGACTCGAAACCTGCCCCTCCGCCTGCCCTGCCGGAAGCTGGGTCGGCGGTTTGTGGGGCCCTTCAAAGTCCTGAGAAGATTGAACGAGGTGTGTTACAGGTTACAACTGCCTATAGAGTACAAAAATATTAACCCCTCGTTCCATGTGTCTCTTCTCAGGCCGGTGGTAGCTGGCCCACTCCAAGAAGATGAGATAGGAGAGACCCCTCCGCCCCCTTTGGACATCGAGGGGGCCCCGGCGTACAGGGTCCGGACCATCTTGGACTCGAGGCGCCGGATGAGTGGTCTCCAGTATCTCGTGGATTGGGAGGGGTACGGTCCGGAGGAACGGTGCTGGGTGCCCAGGAGGGACATCCTCGATCCATCCCTCCTGACTGAGTTCCACCGTGGGCATCCCACGCGCCCGGGTCCGCGTCCTCCTGGCCGTCCCCGAGGCCGGGGTCGGCGCGCGGCTCAAGGGGGGGGTACTGTCACGGATTCTGCCGAGACTGCTCCTCCTCCTGGTTCGGGCAGGCTTCGGCGTTCGCCGTCCCCGGAGTACTAGCTGCCACCGCTCTATGTTTCGTAGTGTGATTGCTTTTGTCTGTCTTTTACACCTGTGTCCATTTGTGTGTTGATTACTTGTCTTATAAGTTCCTTGTTTTGCATTAGTCTGATTGTGTGTTGTTATTTTCTGCCTGTCGTGCAGAGCTGCGTGTCGGTACTCTGTCTATGTTTGGGATTATTGTTTACGCGTGTTTGCGTAATTGCCTCGCCTCGTCTGTTTTCGAGGTCGTGTTTTGTTTGTTGCTCTTTGGACTATTAAAGTCTTTTGGACGTATCCTCTGTGTCCTGCGCCTGACTCCTCCACCACATCCACATCGGAACTACTGACAATGGGCAAGACAAAATATTTAAGTGCCTTTGAACGGGGTATGGTAGTGGGTGCCAGGCACACCGGTTTGAGTGTGTCAAGAACTGCAACACTGCAGGGTTTTTCATGCTCAACAGTTTTCTGTGTGTATCAAGAATGGTCCACCACCCAAAGGACATCTAGCCAACTTGACACAACTGTGGGAAGCATTGGAGTCAACATGGGCCAGCATCCCTGTGGAACGCTTTCAACACCTTGTAAAGTCCATGCCCCGACGAATTGAGGCTGTTCTGAGGGCAAAAGGGGGTGCAACTCATTAAGGTGTTCCTAATGTATTGTACACTCAGTGTATATTTGTTTAGCAAATGTAGCCTAGCGGTGTGGTGAAAGGTAAATTAAGTAAAAATTACAATGGCTGCAGCTCTTCCAATGCCCTGGGCTCCTGCTGACAACACAATGACTTTCCCGTCCAGGCGGCCCATGATGATGCAGTGTTTAATTCTACTGGCAATTCTGCAGATGAACAAAAACAATATCATTATTGTTGTTAAGATCACAGTCAAGATAGTAGAGTTGAAGTTGCCGTGGTGGATTTATTATCCAAAAACAGTGGTGGCATGTTCTTAAAAATACAGATTTAGGGAACATAAAGGTTTATTATTGTGAAATGTTTTTTTATTGGTTGGGTAAAATTGCATCATCAGCTGCAGCAGGAATTTTCACACCCCAGAGCCCTATGCTACGTACTTGGTTTGAGTTAGCGAGGTAAATTTGGTCAAATCTGAGTTAAACTCGGGATAACCAGTAACACGAAAGTGGCTCACCTTTTAGCCAGGTCAATTTCTATGTCAACGAATCCTTCAGAACTAACCTGCTCCGGCTCAGGCTAACTCAGGGCTAACTCCATTTATCGTGAATTAAGTGTCTGAGCCACGAGTTGAAGACCAATGAAATAAAATTCACTTTCAATAAAGATTGTATCATCATTCCCTTCATTTGGGGAAGACTGATTTTTGTGTGTGTGTGTGTTAAAAAAATAGTAATGTTAAAATACCTATCACATTACACATTTAGTAATGACAGAATGCATTTGAAACTTCATGCACAGTAAAACCTGTGTATGACTTAATACAATTATTTATTCGATAGGAGTATGGAAAAAGGTGCTTGTGCATTAGGACTGTCCCGACCCAAATAAATCGATTGGTCGAAATTCTTAAACGTGTATTTTTCCATATATAGACACACCCTTTGTGTTTTAATAAAATAAACTATATGCATTGAGCTTGTCTGATGCTTTAAGCTTACGTTTTGATGAAATAAGACAACTGCCTCAAGAGGGAGCCAGAGATCTAGATAACAGAATAAAAAAATATATACCTGACCCAACTATTCTCCTGCCGCTCCTGCTGGCTTTCGCAGATTCTGCCATTACTCTCCTGAAGTTGCCGGTAATAGGCTACACGAGGAGTCGACAACCTTTCTCATGTTGAATGCCAATTTATCTTACCATTTCTACCGATATGCGTGCCAGTTATGGTTTTTGTATGCACATTTTCGTGAAACAGTTTCAATTAATTTATAATAATGTCTTCATATCTCAAAATCATTTTCATGTGGTTAATGAAAATGCTATCCAAATCTAAATGAAATGATACAAACCTAAAAAGTAACTTATATTGCCATTGCCAACTATGTAAAAATTGCCTACATAAAGACAAATAAAAACATTGTAGCCTGCAGGTAGAAAATATCCTGATAAAAATACATATCTTATAAATCACATTGGCTACACATTGCGACAAACTTGAAACATTGTATCAACTATTAACATGGGTCTGGCCTGAAGCTTGAGCTAGCGAACTTGCAACATTGTATAAAATATTCTGGGTCCTCAGACTTTCTGCGCCAGTGAGCTCGGGACAGACACAGCTGTAGGCTATTTGCGCAAGGGATAAGAAGCATTGCTTGATTTGGGCAGTAGCTCACAGGAGCTGAGTACCGGCAACTTAAATGTTCTACTGCTTGAGCTCCTGTTCCTCTTATAGAATATTAGCTCAAAACTATTGTGGAGCTCCTGCACCTAAATATAAAACAGTACCAGCACCCAAAATGAGTACCGGAACCTATTTCAGTCCAAGTCAAGCACTGATAAGAAGTAATCAGATAGGCCTATTTTATGACGTTTCCACTGGATCAGAGCATGATGTTTTTCCCTTTCACGCTGAGTGGTTATCGAAACCGAGAGAGCTGGCAAGATTTTTTAAATACAGTGGGGGAAAAAAGTATTTAGTCAGCCACCAATTGTGCAAGTTCTCCCACTTAAAAATATGAGAGAGGCCTGTAATTTTCATCATAGGTACACGTCAACTATGACAGACAAATTGAGAGAAAAAAATCCAGTAAATCACATTGTAGGATTTTTTATGAATTTATTTGCAAATTATGGTGGAAAATAAGTATTTGGTCACCTACAAACAAGCAAGATTTCTGGCTCTCACAGACCTGTAACTTCTTCTTTAAGAGGCTCCTCTGTCCTCCACTCGTTACATGTATTAATGGCACCTGTTTGAACTTGTTATCAGTATAAAAGACACCTGTCCACAACCTCAAACAGTCACACTCCAAACTCCACTATGGCCAAGACCAAAGAGCTGTCAAAGGACACCAGAAACAAAATTCTAGACCTGCACCAGGCTGGGAAGACTGAATCTGCAATAGGTAAGCAGCTTGGTTTGAAGAAATCAACTGTGGGAGCAATTATTAGGAAATGGAAGACATACAAGACCACTGATAATCTCCCTCGATCTGGGGCTCCACGCAAGATCTCACCCCGTGGGGTCAAAATGATCACAAGAACGGTGAGCAAAAATCCCAGAACCACACGGCGGGACCTAGTGAATGACCTGCAGAGAGCTGGGACCAAAGTAACAAAGCCTACCATCAGTAACACACTACGCCGCCAGGGACTCAAATCCTGCAGTGCCAGACGTGTCCCCCTGCTTAAGCCAGTACATGTCCAGGCCCGTCTGAAGTTTGCTAGAGTGCATTTGGATGATCCAGAAGAGGATTGGGAGAATGTCATATGGTCAGATGAAACCAAAATATAACTTTTTGGTAAAAACTAAACTTGTCGTGTTTGGAGGACAAAGAATGCTGAGTTGCATCCAAATAACACCATACCTACTGTGAAGCATGGGGGTGGAACATCATGCTTTGGGGCTGTTTTTCTGCAAAGGGACCAGGACGACTGATCCGTGTAAAAGAAAGAATGAATGGGGCCATGTATCGTGAGATTTTGAGTGAAAACCTCCTTCCATCAGCAAGGGCATTGAAGATTAAACGTGGCTGGGTCTTTCAGCATGACAATGATCCCAAACACACCGCCCGGGCAACGAAGGAGTGGCTTCGTAAGAAGCATTTCAAGGTCCTGGAGTGGCCTAGCCAGTCTCCAGATCTCAACCCCATAGAAAATCTTTGGAGGGAGTTGAAAGTCCGTGTTGCCCAGCGACAGCCCCAAAACATCACTGCTCTAGAGGAGATCTGCATGGAGGAATGGGCCAAAATACCAGCAACAGTGTGTGAAAACCTTGTGAAGACTTACAGAAAACGTTTGACCTGTGTCATTGCCAACAAAGGGTATATAACAAAGTATTGAGAAACTTTTGTTATTGACCAAATACTTATTTTCCACCATAATTTGCAAATAAATTCATTAAAAATCCTACAATGTGATTTTCTGGATTTATTTTTCTCATTTTGTCTGTCATAGTTGACGTGTACCTATGATGAAAATTACAGGCCTCTCTCATCTTTTTAAGTGGGAGAACTTGCACAATTGGTGGCTGACTAAATACTTTTTTCCCCCAATGTACATTGAGGAACTATTGTAATTCTCAATGGAAGTAAAAACAGACTTTGTTTGCTTGCTGTTTGAGGTGAAAAAAACATTACTTTGAGAAGCTCCACAGGTCATTAGTGGTGGTGCGTTAAACCAAATCAGAAATACTATCAGATCCCAAAATGGGCATATATATATTCCTACATTTGCGCGCAGGCCAGGTAGCCTATAGGCCTACTTCTATGCGTGCGCGTCCTTACTCAACATTACATTTACATTTTAGTCATTTAGCAGACGCTCTTATCCAGAGCGACTTACAGTTAGCGCATACATTATTTTATCGAACCCACAACCCTGGCGTTGCAAACGCCATGCTCTACCAACTGAGCTACATCCCCTGCCGGCCATTCCCTCACCTACCATGGACGACGCTGGGCCAATTGTGCGTCGCCCCATGGGTCTCCCGGTCGCGGCCGGCTACGACAGAGCCTGGATTCGAACCAGGATCTCTAGTGGCACAGCTAGCACTGCGATGCAGTGCCTTAGACCACTGCGCCACTCGGGAGAGACAAGGAGGAGTCAACATTGACAGGAGTGCTCCAAACAAAAGACAATGACTAAATTGACAAAACTCGTAAATGGAATGAAATATACCAAAACTTGTTTCTCACAAGTGTAGCATAGGTTGTGCACTCTGTAAACAATGTGTCCACTCAGACAATGAGAACGGGAAGACTCTCTGGAGAGAGAAGTGCATTGTGCATCTGGGTACATGGTCAATCCGATGTCTGCATTGGCCATGCAGCATTTAAGGTGATATGGCCTCAGCAGAAGTCAGGGAATTCATACTTCTTGCGCTTCGCGGAGCAGTGCAGAGCTGTTGTCAAGGAAGTGAGCTTGTGTTTATACAGGATGTACCGCCCGCCCCCACCTACAGTCGTGGTCAAAAGTTTTGAGAATGACACAAATATACATTTTCACAAAGTCTGCTGTCTCAGTTTTTATGATGGCAATTTGCATATACTCCTGAATGTTATGAAGAGTGATCAGATGAATTGTAATTAATTGCAAAGTCCCTCTTTGCCATGAAAATGAACTTAATCCCAAAAACACATTTCCACTGCATTTCAGCCCTGCCACAAAAGGACCAGCTGACATCATGTCAGTTATTCTCTCGTTAACACAGGTGAGTGTTGACGAGGACAAGGCTGGAGATCACTCTGTCATGCTGATTGAGTTAGAATAACAGACTGGAAGCTTTAAAAGGAGGGTGGTGCTTGAATTCATTGTTCTTCCTCTGTTAACCATGGTTACCTGCAAGGAAACACGTGCCGTCATCATTGCTTTGCACAAAAAGGGCTTCACAGGCAAGGATATTGCTGCTAGTAAGATTGTACCTAAATCAACCATTTATTGGATCATCAAGAACTTCAAGGAGAGAGGTTCAATTGTTGTGAAGAAGGCTTCAGGGCGCCCAAGAAAGTCCAGCAAGCGCCAGGACCGTCTCCTAAAGTTGATTCAGCTGCGGGATCGGGGCACCACCAGTGCAGAATGTGAAATGTCAGAAAAATATTCCCAGTGGGTCAGAAGTTTATATACACTCAATTAGTATTCGGTAGCATTGCCTTTAAATTGTTTAACTTGGGTCAAACGTTTCAGGTAGCCTTCCACAAGCTTCCCACAATAAGTTGGGTGAATTTTGGCCCATTCTCCTGACAGAGCTGGTGTAATTGAGTCAGGTTTGTAGGCCTCCTTGCTCGCACACGCTTTTTCAGTTCTGCCCACAAATGTTCTATAGGATTGAGGTAAGGGCTTTGTGATGGCCACTCCAATACCTTGACTTTGTTGTCCTTAAGCCATTTTGCCACAACTTTGGAAGTATGCTTGGGGTCATTGTCCATTTGGAAGAACCATTTGCCACCAAGCTTTAATTTCCTGACTGATGTCTTGAGATGTTGCTTTAATATATCCACACAATTTTCTTTCCTCATGATGCCATCTATTTTGTGAAGTGCACCAGTCCCTCCTGCAGCAAAGCACCCCCACAGCATGATGCTGCCAACCCCGTGCTTCACGGTTGGGATGGTGTTCTTCGGCTTGCAAGTACCCCCTTTTTCCTCAAAACATAACGATGGTAATTATGGCCAAACAGTTCTATTTTTGCTTCATCAGACCAGAGGACATTTCTCCAAAAAGTAGGATTTTTGTCCCCATGTGCAGTTGCAAACCGTAGTCTGGCTTTTTTATGGTGGTTTTGGAGCAGTGGCTTCTTCCTTGCTGAGCGGCCTTTCAGGTTATGTCGATATAGGACTCATTTTACTGTGAATATAGATACTTTTGTACCCGTTTCCTCCAGCATCTTCACAAGGTCCTTTGCTGTTGTTCTGGGATTGATTTGCACCAAAGTACATTCATCTCTAGGAGACAGAACGCGTCTCCTTCATGAGCGGTATGACGGCTGCGTGGTCCCATGGTGTTTGTACTTGCATACTATTGTTTGTACAGATGCACGTGGTACCTTCAGGCGTTTGGAAATTGCTCCCAAGGATGAACCAGACTTGTGGAGGTCTACACTTTTTTTTCTGAGGTCTTGGCTGATTTATTTTGATTTTCCCATGCAAAGAGGCACTGAGTTTGAAGGTAGGCCTTGAAATACATCCACAGGTACACCTCCAATTGACTCAAATGATGTCAATTAGCCTATCAGAAGCATCTAAAGCCATTACATCATTTTCTGGAATTTTCCAAGCTGTTTAAAGGCACAGTCAACTTAGTGTATGTAAACTTCTGACCCACTGGAATTGTGATACAGTGAATTATAAGTGAAATAATCTGTCTGTAAACAATTGTTGGAAAAATTACTTGTGTCATGCACAAAGTAGATGTCCTAACCGATTTGCCAAAACTATAGTTTGTTAACAAGAAATGTGTGGAGTGGTTGAAAAACGAGTTTTAATGACTCCAACCTAAGTGTACGTAAACTTCCGACTTCAACTGTATATCTTTTGAACAGCATGCAAAAGAGAATGTTGGCAGTAGCCTTTGTCAAAGCAAAACTCCCGATGGGCTATTACCCGGTAACATCGCCGAAATGTGCATTTACATTGAAATTCCACCAATTTTTTTACATTATTATTATAAAAACAGGATTGACACGACCATCTCAGATTGTTCAGAAATAGTTTCTGTAGTTAGATAAGATTAGCATTCCTGAGACCTTATTTTGTTGAAATACAATTTGATCTGAGAAATTAAGCTAATTGGTTGCACCCAAATTGGCCATTTGAATTTATAGGATTCATATAATTTTCAATAAATATATTACCCAACATTCAATTTGGAACATCATTCTTCCTAAGAATGAGTAAGACGACTAATCCATTAAAATGATCAAAAGCCACCCATGGACCCCCCACACCACAACAACTAGTATACAGTATCAGTTCTCTATGTCTGACAAGTAGTATGGAGCTGCTTCTTCATCTTTGTAATGTATTCCCTGTGAATCTGATGATGTTTCTTTTCCCGTTTAGAGAAATTAGCTTGCATTATTGACCATAAATGAGTGTGAAAGTACCATGTTTTGCCCTCTAGATGCTGCTGTTCCTGCTACTGCCACAACACCATTTTATCTATTTTGCTGGTCTCGTGTTTATTAAATGAATCACAACATTTTCTTTCCAACTTTGAGTAGAAAACCAATAGCGTTTGGTCATCCTCCCAATTCAAACCAGTCCTCTATGAAAGCAGTTTGTCCTTCTCGTAGGCTTAATGTGTGTCCAGGAAACAGCCCCCTCTGTGTGTGGTTTATTCCCTTCAAAAAAAATGCCTTGATTAGTTAGACCAGGGGTCTACAACCTTTTCTAGCATGAGAGCTACTTTTAAAAAATGAAAAATGTCACGAGCTACTCATTTTTTCTAGCTTTCAAATAGGTACATTCTTCTCTTCTCCTCTCCCCTGCAACTCTTCCCGGGTCATTAGTGTACAAGAGAAAGTAGTGCACTATGTTGTCTGTCAATATTCCTGGTAAAATAATAGTTAATAAATAACTAAGAGGGGGCCTATAAAATTCTGTTTGATATTTTTCCAAATTAATGTTCAGTTAAATTTTTTCTGGTTTTAGATTTTTTTTGTTTTTCACTCTCAAAATTACAATTGTTCATAGAGAAAAAACAAAATGGGATGTTCTGAGTCCATGTCAATGCTTACATCACATCAGAATACAATTTATTTTAGGTCTGGAAGAAAACAAACAAATGTAATGTAATTCCCCTTTAACTGCGCATCTGACCCTTTAATTGCTCATATAGCGAGTGAGGAATGTGCCGGTCTAGCAATGGTTCTGTACTGCTGCTGCTCATTTCATGGCAAAGTTTGCAAATAACAAATAGATACAAATGATATACTTACTCATGATATACTTCTGCCAGGTAAGACTACTCTGCAGTTAACATTTAATTGAGAAGGTTTTGGGGAAAGTATCGGTCAACCCACAAGACTTATCACATCAACTGGCTACACATGGAGTGATGGGACAAACGCGCGCACCACACAGGCAGACAGTGGCAATATTGCTGAAAATTAATTAGCAGATAGTGTTAGGTTTGGCTTTTTAAGCCAATAGTGGCTAACCAGGGGTAGGATAATGTTATTGTTGCGTTGATTAGATAGTGGCTGGGAACTTGCGTTGTCTGATACTTGTGAGATTTGTTTATGAAAGTTTTCTGGTGGAACACGTGAACATTGCATGTACTTTCAGAATTGTTTGGCAAGATACTCATAGGTGGGCTGCGAGCTACTGGTAGCTTGCGATCGACCTGTTGGAGACCGCTGAGTTAGACCATTACTGGCGAACAAGCAAACCATTAGGTTACAGCAGTTAATGGTTTCAATAATATGGTCTCTAATGGTCTTCAATGGTAGAAAAGTTCCAAACACACTGTATAGTGTTTTGGAATGGTATTGGGTTGGGTTTAACGGTAAATCTCACTAATCGCACTACATAGAGATGTTTTCTAATAATTGAATTGAATATCATTATGACTGCCATGCAATGGTTTATCATTTTATTAGGGTTGTCAACATTTGAGTCACTAGCCCATTTCTCCATCAAAGTTTTGGGCCATACCAGAGGAAGAGGCTGAGCGAGAGGGTTTTACTCCAGCCAAAATCTGTCCACCAAAATAAAATCACGAAGTAATGAATTTTTGTATTGAGGTCAATGAGTGTGTCGAATTTGGTCAACAAAATGTTTTATTGCTAATTTGCTACGAAAGGCTTTTGATCGACAGGAAGTTTTGTAATGGTTAGGTTATGAATGCACGTGGCATTTCGGCAACTTAAAAAAAGTTAGCGGAGTTGTGCCTGTTGTTCACACGCGCATCTGCCCTCTCATTGACTAAAATGGTTCCACCTGATCTCGACTCCTCTCGCCTACCTGCCTTTGAGGACATGCATTTCCATTGTTAGAGCCCTCACTCGACTATCTTGTCAATATAATAGATCAGTTTTGACCATGCAGATAGCCTTATCAGAGAGCTGCAATTTTCTTGGACTATTCAAGGAGAGTTGGGTTGAAGCACTAGCTAAGAGGAGGACAAACTGAATTGCATTCATGGAGGACTGGATTGACCAATTCAGCTTGTTTTCATCATGAACAAAAGCTATTGGTTTTCTATCCGAAGTTGCAAAGAAAATGTTGTGATCAATTTAATAAACACAAGAGACCAAGAAAATGGATAAACAAGTGTGGTGGCAGTAGCAGGAACAGCGACATCTAGTGGGCAGAACCTGGTACTTTCACACTAATTTATGGTAAAGAATGCAAGCGGCTTCAACGGCAAATTGAACTGATACTGTTTACTGGTTGTTGGGGTGGGATTGGTGTGGGGGGCCTGTGGGTGGCTTTTGACAATTTTATTGGATTCCTCATGTCTTACTCAATGGTAAGAAGAAGTTTGGTCCAAATCGGATGTTGGGTTCTATATTTGTTGAGGACATACAAATGGCGCCGGAGGGGATGGCTGCCGTTTTACGGGCTCCAAACCAACGGTGCTATTTTGTTAGTTTTTTCGCATTGTTTGTAACTAATTTTGTACATAATGTTGCTGCTACCGTTTTTTATGACCAGAAAGAGGTTCTGGACATCAGAACAGCAATTACTCACCTCGAACTGGACCAAAAATAACTTTTATTTAATGAGACCGACGTGAAGGATATACTGCTCTGTCATGACAAGGCCCAAATCCCTGTCGTCAGCGTGAAGAAAAGACGGAGGAAAATGGGGAGGAGGGCAGGGTGTCTTGTAAGAATTCGGCCGACAAGTAGGTAAACCACAACTCTGTTTCACAGAGACGTGGTTGAACGACGACACAGATAATATAGAGCTGGCTGGCTTCTCCGTGTATCGGCAGGACAGAGCAGCTACGTCTGGTAAGACGAGGGGCGGGGGTGTGTGTCTATTTGTCAATAACTGCTGTTGCATGATGTCTAATATTAAAGAAGTCTCGAGGTATTGCTCGCCTAAGGTAGAATACCTCATGATAAGCAGCAGACCACACTATCTACAAAGAGAGTTCTCATCTATATTATTCGTAGCCATCTATTTATCACCACAAACCGATAATGGCACTAAGACCGCACTCAACGAGCTGTATAAGGCCATAAGCAAACAAGAAAATGCTCATCCAGAAGCGGCGCTCCTAGTGGCCGGGGACTTTAATGCAGGGAAACTTAATCCGTTTGACCTCATTTCTACCAGTATGTTGCATATGCAACCAGAGGAGAAGAAAACAAACTCTATACCACCTTTACTCGACACACAGAGCTCTCCCTTGCCCTCCATTTGGCAAATCTGACAATAATTATATCCTTCTGATTCCTGCTTACAAGCAAAAACTAAAGCAGGAAGACTGGAATATGTTCCGGGATTCATCCAATGGCATTGAGGAGTATACCACCTCAGTCACCGGCTTCATTAATAAGTGCATTGACAACGTCAACCCCACAGTGACCGTACGTACATTTCCCAACCAGAAGCCATGGATTACAGGCAACATCCGCACCGGGCTAAAGGCTAGAGCTGCCGCTTTCAAGGAGCGGGACACTAATCCGTGCGCTTATAAGAAATCCCGCTATGCCCTCAGACGAACCATCAAACAGGCAAAGCGTCAATATAGGACTAAGATTGAATCCTACTACACCGGCTCTGACACTCGTCGAATGTGGCAGGGCTTGAAAAATATTACGGACTACAAAGGGAAACCCAGCCGCGAGCTGCCCAGTGACGCGAGCCTACCAGACGAGCTAAATGCCTTTTATGCTCGCTTCGAGGCAAGCAACACTGAAGCATGCATGAGAGCACCAGCTGTTCTGGACAACTGTGTGATCACGCTCTCCATAGCCGAAGTGAGTAAGACCTTTAAACAGGTCAATATTCACAAGGTAACAGGGCCAGACGGATTACCAGGACGTGTACTCCGAGCATGCGCTGACCAACTGGCAAGTGTCTTCACTGACATTTTCAACCTGCCCCTGACTGAGTTTGTAATACCAACAGGTTTCAAGCAGACCACCATAGTCCCTGTCCCCAAGAAAGCGAAGGTAACCTGCCTAAATGACTACCGCCCCGTAGCACACACGCCGGTAGCCGTTAATTGCTTTGAAAGGTTGGTCATGGCTCATATCAACACCATCTTCCCGGAAACCCTAGACCCACTCCAATTCGCATACCGCCCCAACAGATCCACAGATGACGCAATCTCAATCGCACTCCACACTGCCCTTTCACACCTGGAGAAAAGGAACACCTACAGTTGAAGTCGGAAGTTTACATACACTTAGGTTGGAGTCATTAAAACTAGTTTTTTAACCACTCCACAAATTTCTTGTTAACAAACTATAGTTTTGGCAAGTCTGTTAGGACATCTACTTTGTGAATGACACAAGTAATTTTTCCAACAATTGTTTTCAGACAGATTATTTCACTTATAATTCACTGTATCACAATTCCAGTGGGTCAGAAGTTTACATACACTAAGTTGACTGTGCCTTTAAACAGCTTGGAAAATTCCAGAAAATTATGTCATGGCTTTAGAAGCTTCTGATAGGCTAATTGACATAATTTGAGTCAATTGGAGGTGTACCTGTGGATGTATTTCAAGGCCTACCTTCAAACTCAGTGCCTCTTTGCTTGACATCATGGGAAAATCAAAAGAAATCAGCCAAGACCTCAGAAAGAATATTGTAGACCTCCACAAGTCTGGTTCATCCTTGGGAGCAATTTCCAAACGCCTGAAGGTACCACGTGCATCTGTACAAACAATAGTACGCAAGTACAAACACCATGGGACCACGCAGCCGTCATACCGCTCAGGAAGGAGACGCGTTCTGTCTCCTAGAGATGAACGTACTTTGGTGCGAAAAAGTGCAAATCAATCCCAGAACATCAGCAAAGGACCTTGTGAAGATGCTGGAGGAAACAGGTACAAAGGTATCTATATCTACAGTAAAACGAGTCCTATATCGCCATAACCTGAAAGGCCGCTCAGCAAGGAAGAAGCCACTGCTCCAAAACTGCCATAAAAAAGCCAGACTACGGTTTGCAACTGCACATGGGGACAAAAATCGTACTTTTTGGAGAAATGTCCTCTGGTCTGATGAAACAAAAATAGAACCGTTTGGCCATAATGACAATCGTTATGTTTGGAGGAAGAATGGGAAGGCTTGCCAGCCGAAATTATGTGGATGTATTGAAGCAACATCTCAAGACTGTATATAGCCTCGTTATTGTTATGTAATTTTCTTGTGTTACTTTTTGATTATTTAATTTTTTTTTACTTTAGTTTATTTAGTAAATATTTAGTAAATACTTTCTTGAGCTGCAATGTTGGTTAAGGGCATGTAAGTAAGCATTTCACAGTAAGGTCTACAGCTGTTGTATTCGACGCATGTGACAAATAAAATGTGATTTGATTTGATTTTATGTGAATCCTACAAATGAAAAGGGCAAATTTGGGTTCAATCAATTAGCTTAATTTCTCAAGAGATCAAATAAAATGTAAACAAAAATGTTTCAGGAATGCTAATCTTATCCGCTTCTAACTACAGAAACGATTTCAGAACAATCTGAGATGGTGGGTGTCATGGCTTGCTGAAATTACACAAAAACAATACACTATAATCAGTGGTGTAAAGTACTTAGGTAAAAATACTTTAAAGTACATTTTTGGGGGTATCTGTACTTTACTATTTATATTTTTAACTACTTTAACTTTACTACATTTTTAAAGACTTTTTACTCCATACATTTTCCCTGACACCCAAAAGTACTCTCTTTGAATACAGGACAGGTAAATTGTCAAATTCACGTAATTATCAAGAGAACATCCCTGGTAATCCTTACTGCCTCTGATCTGGCGGACATACTAAACACAAATGCTTCATTTGTAAATTGTCTGAGTGTTGGGAGTGTGCCCCTGGCTATCATTAAATAAATACAAATAAATAAATAAAATGGCACCGTCTGGTTTGCTTAATATTGACATTTTACATTTACATTTACGTCATTTAGCAGACGCTCTTATCCAGAGCGACTTACAAATTGGTGCATTCACCTTATAGCCAGTGGGATAACCACTTTACAATATGTTTTTTTTTTTTTCTTCTTTGGGGTGGGGTAAGGGGGGGTAGAAGGATTACTTTATCCTATCCCAGGTATTCCTTAAAGAGGTGGGGTTTCAAGTGTCTCCGGAAGGTGGTGAGTGACTCCGCTGTCCTGGCATCGTGAGGGAGCTTGTTCCACCATTGGGGTGCCAGAGCAGCGAACAGTTTTGACTGGGCTGGGCGGGAACTGTGCTTCCGCAGAGGTAGGGGGGCTAGCAGGCCAGAGGTGGATGAACGCAATGCCCTCGTTTGGGTGTAGGGACTGATCAGAGCCTGAAGGTATGGAGGTGCCATTCCCCTCACAGCTCCGTAGGCAAGCACCATGGTCTTGTAGCAGATGCGAGCTTCAACTGGAAGCCAGTGGAGTGTGCGGAGGAGTGGGGTGACGTGAGAGAACTTGGGAAGGTTGAACACCATATAAGGAATTTTAAATTATTTATTAAGTACATTTTAGCAGTTACATTTACTTTTGATACTTAAGTATATTTAAAACCAAATACTTTAAAACTTTTACTCAAGTAGTACTTTACTGGGTGACTCACTTTTACTTGAGTAATTTTCTATTAAAGTATCTTTAGTTTTACTCAAGTATGACAATTGGGTACTTTTTCCACTATTGACTATAATAATACATGCAATTCGGAAAACCACTGGAAAGTTATTACACATATTCACAGTCTGTCCAGCCATGTATTGGGCCCACATCTGTCCTATGTCCCACTGTTCAGCAGCCTGATGGCCGTCGGAATGAAACTGGCCCTGCTCCTATTCTTGCTGAACAGTGGGGCCTTATATATCCTTCATGAGGCCAGCAGCTGAAAGCATTTAGGTTGTGAGAAATGTTCCCTCTAATTATTTTGGGTACTGAGCAAATTTCAGGTCTGCTGAGCGCAAACTTGAACGTTGTGAAAATTCTGTGCAACTTCCAGTGCACGTTTACTGTGAACTCTGCGGCTGTACCCGCTTTAAGTTACAGTTTCAGACAGTGGTCAAGTAGGCTACTGTGGCTATTTGATCATAATGTAGGCCTACCAGAGTGGCCTACCATCAAAAACAATGGAGTAAATGCATCCCATAACACTAACATGGAAATAGATGTTCTATCATTCAGCCTACAGTAGCAGCCAATGTGTGGTGTTCAATGTAGACCTACATTCCATGAGACATTTGAAAAAAACATACGGGACTTGACATTAACCTGTTCATCCACTTGTCCTTCAGACAAGGAGGTGACTGAAAATGTTGTGTTGTTTGATGCAAGAAACCACTTTACAAAATAAAATGCATTATTATTCCCATACCATTATTACAGAGAATCAGAAAAATTATGCTACCCTCTGCCTATTGGCTACTTGGCTTATTCCCTTTAAAGACAAAAAAAGCTCTTTACCCAACTTGCTTTTCAAAGATGTCTAGAAATGTAAACGTTTTGTGCTCTTGTAGGAAGCAATCACTCCCCCATTGCTGACTAAAAAGTATCTATAAACTGGGATAATAACTCACTAACTATCAAAGGATATGAACAAATGTGCACAAGTCGCTACATGCAGCTCTCGCTTTGATCTCAAAACAAGCCCGTCTACATACGACCACTCATGCTGTAAACACAGTCCAGTTCAAAGTCAACGGAACGGATCTATATATGGCAATGGTCTATCTGCATATAGGCCTACAGCAGCTCTGATTGGTTATGCCGCACCAGTCTGTGTAGAGTACGGACAGAGTTGAGTGTCAATGCAATAGAATCCTACTCCGATGAATTCTGCCTACGACAAAATCTCTTGCATATTTTGTTTTGTTTCTGTATGTTGCATTGAAAGTGGTTAACATTCCCACAGTAAAGGGAAATGTTGAGTGTTAACTAAGGGGTGAAAAACTCTAGAAAGTTGAGTGGAGTAACATATCTTGCTTCTCTGTGAAGGCTGATATTTATTCTGCGTGGCAGTCCCAGGGGAGCTGCGCAGCTTAGAGGGAACATTGGTTGTGAGGCCTCTAGTCGGCAACGGTTAAATCACCAAATGTCTCCTCATGTCTCTTTCTTCCGTTGAAAAGGAATGATTTCCGGTAGCGTGGCATTAAAAGTAACATGATACTGTCTGGACAGGACATCTGTGTCTGGAATATGAAAGTGCCTGCTGCAGCTATAGGCTACCTGACATGGGGCAAGGGGTCTCAAACTTGGGTCCTACAGTATGTACGCACAATGTGTATCAGATAACTGTTTGCAGCAGGTACGTGTCACTACAGGTTGAAATAAGGCCACCAAAGTATCATCCATGTTTATGATGAAGTCACACTATGCCATAATCAAAGACTGATTTTATCAGTGAAGGGCTGGCTCAATAAGGGCTGGCTCAATAACACACCCCCACACACACACATACATACATACACACAGTACCAGTCAAAAGTTTGGACACACCTACTCATTCAAGGGTTTTTCTTTATTTTTACTATTTTCTACATTATAGAATAGTAGTGAAGACATCAAAACTATGAAATAACACATATGGGCCCCGTGTACCTCAGTTGGTAGAGCATGGCGCTTGCAACGCATGTGTGGTTCCCAAAGTGAACCATGGAGGAGGAGGTGTGATAGTGCTTTGCTGGTGACACGGTGTCAAGGTTCTGATGTGGATGCGGTGGTGGAGTCAAGCGCAGGACACAGAGGAATAGTCAAGACGACTTTACTAATACCTCACAAGGTACACACAAAATAACAGCCTCCAAAAACACAAGAGGCGTAACAAAATACGCGAGTGCGTAAAACCCACAAAAGCCAAGGTCACAGAACCTATACATCCAAGACAGGCGACAATAACACACAAAATGCAAACCTAACACAGGGGAACTTATAGGAGACATAATCAAGACAGAATACGAGACAGGTGCACCAACTAGACATAACCAAACAAACATCGAAAACATCAAGCGGTAGTAGCTAGTACTCCGGGGACGACGAACGCCGAAGCCTGCCCGCGCAAGGAGGAGGAGCAGCCTCGGCGGTCTCCGTGACACACGGTCAGTGATTCATTTAGAATTCAAGGCACACTTAACCAGCATGGCTACCGCAGCATTCTGCAGCGATACGCCATCCCATCTGGTTTGCGCTTAGTGGGACTATCATTTCATTTTCAACAGGGCAATGACCCAAAACACACCTCCAGGCTGTGTAAGGGCTATTTGACCAAGAAGGAGAGTGATGGAGTGCTGCATCAGATGACCTGGCCTCCACAATCACCCGACCTCAACCCAATTGAGATGGTTTGGGATGAGTTGGACCGCAGAGTGAAGGAAAAGCAGCCAACAAGTGCTCAGCATGTGGGAACTCCTTCAAGACTATTGGAAAAGCATTCCTCATGATGCTGGTTGAGAGAATGCCAAGAGTGTGCAAAGCTGGTTACTACATGATTCCATATGTGTTATTTCATAGTTTTGATGTCTTCACTATTATTCTACAATGTAGAAAATAGTAAAAATAAAGAAAAACCCTTGAATGAGTAGGTGTCCAAACTTTTGACTGGTACTGTATAATAATAATAATAATAATAATAATATAACCAGCCAGGTGCACAGGTTAAATTATTTGCTGTATTCCTAAATAAAAGCACTAGTGCATGAACAATTGTAAAGGATGAATTGTATAAATAAATATTAGTGGAAATATATTCATGTCAAGATATAAAAAAAGTCATTTGTTGATTGTATTGGACACTATTGTGCCCTTGCGTGCCTTTATGCATTAATCAATCTAGTGTTCTCTTTATACTTCGGGTCTACAGTCAGCACACAGCTTCGGGGCTTTGTGTGAGCAAGCCCCACAAATAAAATCGGTTGCACTGCACACAGTTTTCATGGGCCATGTTTCGTGTGTACCTGCTGCAGGTGTCGCATAATCTCTCTGAAGCGGTTGTGTGGCATGGTCTCCCGGAAAAAGTCCACCCCATACCTAACAGACCAAAATGACTCCACATTCATGCTCTTTCCGCCGTATGCCCCAAGCACATACAAGAGTGCAATAAATGCTTAGAGTTCATCCATAGACATGTCCCACGTACTGTTTCCTTTTCTGTGCGCATGAGCAACAGTACAATCTCTGATGTGCTGCAACATCTGCATGTCACTTAAACACGTCACTCTTTTCTACCCAAACTGTGCCATCCCTCCCAGACTCCTGTCTCACCGTGGCAGTTGGGATCACCATCTCAGTTGGCTCTGTTCTGGTTTTGCTGCGAGGGTCAGGCATCGGAGGCTGAGGCTCGAAGTCAACATCAGAATCAGAGGAAGACTCTTCATCAGCAACGATTTCAAGCTCAATATCTGATCCTCCATCCGACTCATCTAAATTCTGCAGCATTTGCAAATCTGTCAGTGCATCCATTTGTTTGGTTCGGCTTGCCATTGTACACACATTGTATGTTGTACTCAGTGTCTGCTTTGACTTTCCGTGGGGAAATTATACACAATTTCCAGCCTTTCATAATAAAATAATTAGACCGCCCACAATTCATCATCATCATTACACTATTGTTCTAAATTCAATCATCCTCTTCACCCTCATCATTCAGATCAATCAAATTCAATCACCCTCCTCATCATTCAGTTCATTGAAGTCACATGCACCATTATCAGTTTATATCGCCCATTCATCCATTGTAGCATATTTTAAATGTACGTTTATATTCTATATCGTGGAGCTCCGCCCCATAGGGGAGCTCTGCTCCTATTGGTTTACCCCGCTGCCTAGGCAGCGAACAGCCTGAGACAAAATTATGCACACACCTGCAGCCAATAGGAGTACAGGTGTCCCTATAAGAGGGGATGCCTCCCCTCAATCAGCCTCCCTTTATCTTCAGTGACTGGACTAGACTGAAGAAGCCAAGAAGAGACGAAGAGAAGACTCAGGACGAAGAAAACGCCATCGATTTTCCAGTTCATCGACGTCGTCCTAAATGAGCACACCAGGAGATTTTCCACCCCCAAAAGCTATTTTCAGAGCTCAATGCCGCTGTGCCTCCTTGACGGCTGCGGACCCCCACGACTTATGTTTCGTGTGTTTGGGTGCACAGCACGCCAAGGATGGCGTCAGCGTTCCCCCTAAATGCGCCAGCTGCGCCCTCCTTGCTTTGAAGGAGAGGAAGCAGCGGCGCGCATTTTTTAGGGTGGATATTCCCCTAGAGGACGTGCTCTCAGTTTTGGCCTCAGCTTCTGAGGTGTCATCTGGAGACGCTGACTCTGGGGATGACAGGGATGATGGGGAGGAGATTCTATAAACTGGAACAGTCCAGTTTCAGGACCCAGAATTTCAAGACCCCCTTTCCTTTGGAGAGTGAGAGGTCTTACTCTTCCCTGGGCGATGAAGACACAGGCTCTGAGAGATCAGAAGCCCTGTCCTTCGCAGCAGCCTCTCTGCGCTCAGACTTCCCTGGGCTCATTGCGAGGGCTGCTAAACGGCTAGAAATAGCACTGCCCCCCATTCCTGCCGTACCGGAAGTGGATATGATGGAGGGCGGCCCATATTCCAGACCAAGAAGGGCGGCTGAGCCTCTGGCTCCAGCAATGCCCTCATTGGCTAAATACGTGGAGGGCTCATGGGAGGCGCCTATGGCGGCGCATTCGCCGGCCAAGGCGTATCTCCCATTTACCAGAGTGGAGGGAAGGCAACAAGGCTTACGGAGGGAATCCCCAGGCTGGAGAGCGCCCTAGCGGCGTATCTCGTGCCGGGTTCGAGTCCCTGGCCCTCTTCCAAGAAGGCCACTCTGCCAACCCAAAAGGACCGACTCACAGCACGGCTGGTAGAGAAGTCCTTTACGTTGGGAGCCCAGGCTGTAGAAGCAGCCAATAACATTGCCCTCCTAGCGGCCTCTCTGTCCGGTCTAACGACGGGTAAGACTGAGCTCGGCAGGGAGGAAGTGGAAGAGGCGGCCAGGATTTCTGGCGCTATTCTCCACCTGACGCAAGCGCTGGCTGTCTGTGCGGGGAGGTCCACGGCCACTTCGGTGGCTGTGGAACGACACCTGTGGTTGTCATTGACGACTATGAAGGAAGCCGATAGAGCGTCGCTCTTGAACGCCCCCTTCTCTAACGACGGACTCTTCGGAGTAGCCGTTAAGGAAGCAACGGAGCGTTTCTCCAAACTAGATGAGGAGAGGAAACAGCTGGCCAGACACCTGCCATTAGCAGGGAGAGCAGGGCCCCGCCCCCCCCAGCAGCACCTGAGCCCCCTGTGATACCGCCGTCGAGGGAAGTCGTCAGAACGTCGACCTGGCAACCCAAGGGTAGCCAGAAGAGACGATGTACATGACAGGACGTGGGGGAGAAAATAGGAGATGGCGCGGCGACGAGGTCGACATGTCGTCAGCCCATTTCGTGGTCCAGCTGGGACTTCTGCGCATGCGCAGGATGCAGCGATGGTTCGCCCAACTAAGACTAGATCCAGTGCGTCAACGTCATCGGTTGGTGGTGGTTCCCCTCTCGCTCAGTGCAGATCTGAACTATTGGAGAGACATGCGCATTCTCACACACGGAGTCCCGATAGGCAAAGTGTCCTCCTACATTCCAGTGTTTACAGATGCCTCTCTGACTGGATGGGGAGGGACATGTCAGACCCAAGCGATAGGAGGGGTGTGGCCTCTTTCGAGTCGCCACATCAACCTCTTGGAGTTGGAAACGGTTCGACTGGTTCTGACCCACTTCGCGTCTACCCTTCGGGGTCGCGATGTGTTGGTCTGGTCAGACAACCGGACCACAGTAGCCTACATAAATCGCCAGGGAGGAGTCAGGTCTCCTGCCTGGTCGGTGGAGGAATTGTGGCTGTGGGCTCACAAGCACCTTCGCTCGTTGAGAGCAGCACACATTCCGGGCTACTTGAATGTGGGGGCAGACCACATGTCTCGAGGGGGTCCTCGAGATGACGAGTGGCGTCTGCACCAGGACATTGTTCTCCAAATTTGGGAACAGTTCGGGAGAGCCGAGGTGGACTTATTCGCGCATTGTCCTCTATGGTTCTCTCTGAGGGAACAGGACGAACTGCCACTGGGAAGGGATGCGTTTGCGCACCGACCGTGGCCGAGAGTTCTCCTGTATGCATTCCCACCGCTGTCCTGCATTCTCCCACTGTTAGCCAGGGTGAGATCAGGCGGGCTGTCAATAATATTGGTGGCCCCCGATCGCCCAGGGGCTCCATGGTTTGCGGAGATGAGTCAGATGTTGATTGCGGCACCTTGGCCAATTCCACAGACGGGATGCGTTGTCTCAGGCGGAGGGCTCGATAGGGCGATTGCCCATAATCGGCCAACCACTGAAGGCTTGGCTCCTGAGAGGGACAGGCTAGAGCGCCGTGGGTTATCTTATTCAGTAATCAGGACCATACAGGGTTCACGTGCCGGTTCCACTTCCAGGGGTGTAAATGGAACGTATTTTCACAGTGGTGTGTCACAGAGAATGTAGACCCCATGAACTGTCAGGTTGAGAGTGTACTCTCGTTCCTGCAGTTTATGTTTGATAAGCAGCGATCGCCCGCCACCATTAAGGTGTTTGCAGCGGCGATTTCAGCTTGTCACGAGGGGTTTGGCAGAGACACTGTCTTCAGCCACCCTCTAGTGAAACGTTTCTTACTAGGAACGCGGCGGCTTAGGCCAATGCCTAGAGCCACGCTTCCTCAGTGGGATTTGACTTTGGTACTCGAAGCGCTCTGCGAGTCGCCATTTGAGCCATTGAATCAAATACCACTCAAGATGCTGTCTATGAAGACGGCACTGTTGCTCGCTTAGACTACTGCTAAGCGTGTCAGTGATTTGTGTGCTCTTTCGACGAGACCCGACTGCCTTGCCATTAATGGCGATTTGAGCAGAGCGGTGTTACGTCCTAACCCGGCATTTGTGCCGAAGGTTATTAAGAGCTCATATAGATCACAGACCGTGGAGCTGTGGGCTTTTTCTCCCCCTCCCCATGGGGAGAGGAGAGAGGAAAGGCTCCATCGCCTGTGCCCAGTGCGCGCTTTGGCGTGTTACGTTGAGCGCACAGCAGCGATTAGGTCATCGCCTCAGCTGTTTGTGTGTCACGGTGCGGCTGCACTAGGTAGACCACTTTTGAAACAGCGTTTGTCTCATTGGCTTTGCGAAGGCATTGAGACAGCTTATGAGGCAGCGGGGCGACAATTACCTCAGGGTATAAGAGCCCACTCCACTCGTGGACTAGCGGCTTCTACTGCCCTTTTCAGAGGAACAGGGGTAGAGGATATCTGTGCAGCGGTGTCATGGTCGTCACCGTCTCCATTTATCAGTTTCTATCTCTTGGATATGTCTTCTAACTCTTTGGTTCAGTCTGTACTCAGCGTGGCTGAGGGGAGGACTTGAGCTAAGAGAGAGGAATGCAGGACCGAGGAAACAGGTCTCTTTCAGGTCCGCTTCTGATAGAAGGACATATCCTAGCATGACTCCTGACTGACATGTTCAGTACAGTAGAAGGCATGTATTGATCTGCCCACCAGTGAATAACTGTGTTGAGGCGGAATGATGAGAGATAATAGTAGTAACCTTGGTTACGGTACTATTAGACCGGTCATGACAATTTTGACGGAATGTGACGTCATCTATCTGCTTGTTCAGATTAGTATGAATCATGTTCTGGGATCTGCCCACTAATCATTGATTTAGTGGGACGGGCTACGGTGTACACAATGTAGAGTGACACGTGTCATTCCATTAGTGGTCGGTATTGTTGTAACAGGATATTGAGGTACCATCTATCTGCTAGTACATATTAGTATGGCCCGTATTCTGTTGATCTGCCCACTAGACATTGGTGATGCCATTGGACTAGGTAGGGCGGATTTGAACCGATGACGCAGTATATTGTGACACAGTGTGTTACAGTACTGCGGGACTTGGTTGCAGCCATTGCTAGGCCTGACCTTTTCATTTCGATGGGAAGTGTTGGGCTCGGCAGGGAGTACATTTTGGAGCGTTGCGCTCCGCCTTAAACCAATAGGAGCAGAGCTCCCCTATGGGGCGGAGCTCCACGATATTATAATAATTATAATTATAATATAATAATATGCCATTTAGCAGACACTTTTATCCAAAGCGACTTACAGTCATGCGTGCATACATGTTTGTGTATGGGTGGTCCCGGGTATCGAACCCACTACCTTAGCGTTACAAGCGCCGTGCTCTACCAGCTGAGCTACAGAGGACCACGATATAGAACGATAGTTACCGGAGTGTAACTCCAGTTCTATGAGTGGAGCGGAGCCCCATAGGACTTAAGGCCCTGCCGACCCTCTCTAGTCTCGCTGAAGATAAATATCTCGGGAGGCTGATTGAGGGGAAGCGTCCCCTCTTATAGGGACACCTGTACTCCTATTGGCTGCAGGTGTGTGCATAATTTTGTCTCAGGCTGTTCGCTGCCTAGGCAGCGGGGTAAACCAATAGGAGCAGAGCTCCTCTGCAGAATATGCTCTTTCTGATACTATAGAGAAATCAAAATGTTTTACCTGCATGTGACTGAAGGAGGATTTGATAAAATTATGTTCCTTTTCCTGCATCTGTTAATAACAAGATGCGCCCATCTCATGTACAATTTGATAACTGATAGCCTAATAATGTCACTCATCAGATTATTGTCAATTTAATTTTGTCTATAGGCTAACTCTTATTATGTGTGAAATTAGTTTTGGTATAGTTTCGATGGGCTGGCTGTGCAGGCTGACTGGCATCGTTTGTTTCAACTTGGATAGAGTCAAGGATATGTTTTGCAGTATTCTAAAGGCCTACTGCAACACATAGCATGTTTTTGTTTCCCTTACAATACATTTGATTAGTAATAGAGTTACAGTAAATGAAACAGTCCTGTAACAGCTTATTTTTACAAAGTAAAACGTAAAAGAGAATGGTATCAACCCCCAAGGAGCGCGATCAAATTATTTGCTGCTGATAAATAGGCATAACACAAACTCATCATTACACTATTGTCTTTCTAAATTAAATCAACTTCTTCACCCTCCTTATCATTCAGTTAGGCCTAATTAAAATGTAATTGTGAAGTAAGGTGCATAATTATCGCCTATTCATCCATTTTTCATTCATTCGGTGAAGAGAGCGAGACGTATTACCGCCTGGATGGGTACCAACGTCCTAAAGCACATGGTCTTGGCGGGTTAAGTTGGGAACAGGTGAAAAAAATACAAAATACAAAACTGGTAAAAAAGGGATTAAATACTTGTGATTTCAAAATTCGTACAAACGAGCACCGTAAAATACATTTAGGAAAGTCCGGGAAGGAGCCGTACATAGCTTTTGTTGGGCAGATTTGTTTGATTTACAACATCAGTGGCCGTTGGCCAATGGCGGTTCTACTATTAAAGCTGTAATATGTAACCTTTTGGGTGACCCGACCAAATTCCCAAAGAAATGTTTGTTATAGATCTGTCATTATCAATGAAAGTAAGTCTAAGAAGCAGTAGATCTGTTCTATGTGAGCCATTTATATGCTTCCCGTTCTTACATTCTTCAAACAGCTGAAAATACAATATTTTTGGTGATGAAAACGACATTTTACAGCGGTTTAGATGGTACAATGAACTTGCTTGTTTTGTTACATGAACTGAAATTAGGCGAACGATTAGATTTTAGCAACCAGGAAATGGCTGAGCGATTTCTGCATAGTGCATCTTTAAACAGAGGTAAGGTCCTTGGACAAAGGAGTAACGTTAGGCTCATTTAGTCCAATATTGTGCTAGGTTTGACAAGAATTTAAGGCACGTCAACCTCATCTCTTTTTTACAATGACATTTCCTCGCTGTTAAAAACATACTTATCTATTCTACTTTGTTATTCATTTGCAAGTTAATCCTATAGCTAGGATCATACTGTTTTGTTTGAGCTATTCAGCGTGCAAAATTGTTACAAGCAAATACTATTTTGATCTACAGCAAACGTGTGTAACGGAGATGCATTACATAACGTTACAAATGCAATTAAATATCAAACTATTCACATGCGTGATACATGCTGTTTTGAAAGGGTAAAAATAACTTTGTAGGACAATTTAGAACTTGAAACAACTTACTTGCGTTCTGCAACAACAGACAGTAAACCACACGTTGAACGTCAGTCAGGAGTTGCCTCGTGCCCATTTACTAAGTTCCTATTGGCTTCTGTATGAGGAAGTAGCTCGCGAGCTGATTCTTCTTCTTTAGATTTGTACTAGTGGATCGTAACCAACTGAACGGTGCATACACTACAACGTACTGGAATGTGAGGCCGGTCACGACCTCTCTATCACTATATTCTGTTACTTAACCCTGTATTTATAATAAAATAAAGCCCTACAAACCTTACTAATACCACCCAAACCCTATCCCCGGCCAACCTCTCGGACCCTATCAAACAAACTCTCCCATCTACATTTGTGACGGAGCTGGCACTCACTCCAAACACATAAATTCAAAATGCAACTAGACGTTGTTATCAAAAATGTATACATATTTATTCAAAACTGATGGGATGACAAAGAGGATAGAATATGCTAAAAAGGTTATAGAAACAAGTAACACTTCAACCTTGCAAGTTAATCCAGTAGCTCAGTTGGTAGAGCATGGTGCTTGCAATGCCAGGGTTGTGGGTTTGATTCCCACGGGGGCCAGTATGAAAAATGTATGCACTCACTAACTGTAAGTTGCTCTGGATAAGAGCATCTGCTAAATATGTAAAATGTAATGTAAAGAGATAGCAGGTCTAGCCTCTTACCACCATGTTAACCTCTGCCCCAAAATACTTATTTTTCGATGAGGTTTAACGGCAGTTCGCATCCAATAAATGTTGCATTACCGCCACCTACTAGACTGGAGTATATTTCCCTTATACTTAGCTTGAAAATAAGAAATACATCAACAAATACCCTACCATCTCACCCTACACTCACAAAAAACCCACCACTATTTAAATCTATCTAGTCCTACCTCAGGCCAACAGCCTGAAAGGACGGCACACCACCACTCAACACATCCTGTAACTCTTCTGATGTCAAATCTCGTACACCCAAAATACCTCTCAGCAGCTGGCACCACACCCTCAATTTTCTGCAACTTACATTCCATCCCTGCAGTACTGTTAATAACCATTGCCATAAAACACAAAAAATCCAATCTTACTGAAGCATATATCACTTGTTGGCCTATCCCTTTGTACTGGAACATATACTACTATATATATATATATATATATATATATATATATATACTACTCCCACCAATCCTCTCAGGAGCCCTCCCCTTGACCAATCTTCCTCTACTTTCTTCACTGCCTCAGCACTACTCTAACCCTGGAAACCTCAACCTGCCTCTCTCGTACCGGACATTTCTGATCCCCAGCCCCATGGGCACCCCTACAATTAACACATTCCACTACTTTCCCCAATGCTACACATTCGTTTGTCTCATGCCCTTCTGCACACTTCTCACACCTAGGAACCTCCCTCCTACACACTGCTGCCACATGCCCCTAAGCTTGACACCTGTAACAACGTAATGTATTCGGCACAAAAGCTCATTCAGGATAACTTATACAGTGCATTCGGAAAGTATTCAGACCACTTTAATTTTTCCAAATGTTGTTACATTACAGCCTTATTCTAAAATTCATTAAATAAAAGCAATCCTAATCAGTTTACACACAATACCCCATAATGACAAAGTGAAATCAGGTTAGACATTTTTGCAAATGAGTTAAAAATAAAAAACAGAAATACCTTATTTACATAAGTATTCAGACCCTTTGATATGAAACTCGAAATTGAGCTCAGGTGCATCCTGTTTCCATTGATCATCCTTGAGATCTTTCTACAACTTGATTGGAGTCCACCTGTGGTAAATTCAATTGATTGGACATGATTTGGAAAGGTACACACCTATCTATATAAGGTCCCACAGTTGACAGTGTATGTCAGAGGAGGGAGTTGGACATCGTGTCGAGAGAGGAAATGGCGACTGTGCTTGAATCTGAAAGTGCGGCAAATGAAGTGTGTGATTATGAATGGAAAATAGTGAAATCAAAGAATGGAACAAAACGAGCAAAACTTGTAGTAGAAGGCAAGGATCGGTCCAATAATGCATTTCTTATTGGACTGCGTTTTTTGGACAAGGAGATTAATTTGGGAAATCCATTTGTAATACAGTGGCAACAGGTGGTGATGGGGTGACGTTGTGTTTCTCTAAGCGAAAGGTAAGCTTGGCTTCTTCTTTATATGGTGTTGAGTAAAGCTTAAACCATGTATTTAGATTGTAGGTAGGTATTGTAGTTAGGTATTGTAGGTAGTTTATCTAGGTAGTTATTGTAGGTAAGTATTGTATTCGGCTGAGCCCGGTGAAGCACGAGGCTAGCTAACCCACTACCTGGAACAATAAAGCTAGCTAGCTAGCGGGTAGCTACTGGTAACTATTAGCAACTGTGGATAGTTGTTTCCAATGTTATTTCACGCTTAAGAGTACCTGTAATTATGCCAGCTAGCTACCTACCATTCAGCTGTTTTTCTAACCTCATTATCTGAAGCGTTAACGTTAGGTAGTTAGTAGCTACTGTACTCGAAATGTAGCTAGTTTGTTGCTACCTGGATAACTAACTAAACAATAGCTGGAACGACCTAGCTGTAATGTTTGGAGACGCTTTCTCTCCGTTGGGACAGACGCGAACTGGCTAAATCGCTTCAGTAGCTAGCTTTACACTTAACTAGCTAACAGTAGCTACTAAGGGTAAGTTATAACCTACATTTATTTACATACTGGTAACCAGAGTCATTCAAAAGGAATTCAAGACATGGGTGACTAGTTAATGTTAGCTTGGCTCTCTCTGTGTGTTTCATACCATGGGAGGAGGGGTTGGTTCGTTGACAAAGAGCAATGGCTAGCTAATATGCTAACTATTCTAGCTAGCTAACTAACTGGCTGAATAAGTTGACAACGTACTCACTCAAACTGTCAAAATTAACCCCAAAACATTACACAACGTTAGACATGGACACAAATGATCTGTTTAGCGTGTTAACACACTATTGGTAGTTTGTTGTAACCGAGTATTGGTGCTAAACCGTGTTATTGGAAGCTAGCATGCTAGTTAGCTATGGCGTCATAGGACACGGTGCCCTGGGCGGTTTTCACGGAAGAATACTGTACCAAGTTAGCTAGCTGAATAAACTAAGTTAGAGTCTATTCCTAGAAAACATTGAACCGCTATAGTTTACAACAATTATAATTTCTAAAGTGGAAGTTGGGAGAGTTATATTTGAGTGTTTCAGTGAAACGTAAGTGAGGGAGGCCCCGCTCTCTCGCTTTCCCAGATGTTTAGTTAATTTCATTCTGATCTCCTTTGCATTATTGTAGCCTTTTCTGTAGCCTGTCAACTATGTGTCTGTCTATCCCTGTTCTCTACTCTCTGCACAGGCCATACAAATGCTTCACACCACGTGGCTGCTGCCACTCTAATCTGGTGGTCCCTGCACGCACGACCCACGTGGAGTTCCAGGTCTCCGGCAGCCTCTGGAACTGCCGTTCTGTGGCCAACAAGGCAGAGTTAATCTCAGCCTATGCTACCCTCCAGTCCCTCGACTTCTTGGCGTTGACGGAAACATGGATTACCACAGAAAACACTGCTACTCCTACTGCTCTTTCCTCGTTTGATCATGTGTTCTCGCATACCCCGAGAGCATCTGGTCAGCGCGGCAGTGGCACAGGAATCCTCATCTCTCCCTCTTTTCCCCCTGACCATCTGTCAATCTCCTCATTTGAATTCCATGCTGTCACAGTCACTAGCCCATTCAAGCTTAACATCCTTATCATTTATCGCCCTCCAGGTTCCCTTGGAGAGTTCATTAATGAGCTTGACGCCTTGATAAGTTCCTTTCCTGAGGATGGATCACCCCTCACAGTTCTGGGTGACTTTAACCTCCCTACGTCTGCCTTTGACTAATTTCTCTCTGCCTCCTTCTTTCCACTCCTTTCCTCTTTTGACCTCACCCTCTCACCGTCCCCCCCTACTCACAAGGCAGGCAATACGCTTGACCTCATCTTTACTAGATGCTGTTCTTCTACTAATCTCACTGCAACTCCCCTTCAAGTCTCCGACCACTACTTTGTATCCTTTTCTCTCTCGCTCTCCTCCAACATTACTCACTCTGCCCCTACTCAGATGGTAATGTGCCGTCGCAACCTTCGCTCTCTCTCTCCCGCTACTCTCTCCTCTTCCATCCTATCATCTCTTCCCTCTGCTAAATTCTTCTCCCTCCATTCTCCGGATTCTGCCTCCTCAACCCTCCTCTCCTCCTTTTCTGAATCTTTTGACTCTCTATGTCCCCTATCCTCCCGGCCGGCTCGGTCCTCCCCTCCTGCTCCGTGGCTTGACGACTCATTGCGAGCTCACAGAACAGGGCTCCGGGCAGCCGAGCAGAAATGGAGGAAAACTAGACTCCCTGCGGACCTGTCATCTTTTCACTCCCTCCTCTCTACATCTTCCTCTGTTTCTGCTGCTAAAGCCACTTTCTACCACTCTAAATTTCAAGCCTCTGCCTCTAAACCTAGGAAGCTCTTTGCCACCTTCTCCTCCCTGCTGATTCCTCCTCCTCCTCCCCCTCCCTCCTCCCTCTCTGTGGATGACTTTGTCAACCATTTTGAAAAGAAGGTTGACGACATCCGATCCTCATTTATTAAGTCAAATGACACCGCTGGTCCTGCTCTCACTGCCCTACCCTATGCTTTGACTTCTTTCTCCCCTCTCTCTCCAGATGAAATCTTGCGACTTGTGACGGCCAGCCGCCCAACAACCTGCCCGCTTGACCCTATCCCCTCCTCTCTTCTCCAGACCATTTCCGGAGACCTTCTCCCTTACCTCACCTCGCTCATCAACTCATCCTTGTCCGCTGGCTATGTCCCTTCCATCTTCAAGAAAGCGAGAGTTGCTCCCCTCCTCAAAAAACCTACACTCGATCCCTCCGATGTCAACAACTACAGACCAGTATCCCTTCTTTCTTTTCTCTCAAACTCTTGAGCGTGCCGTCTATAGCCAACTCTCCTGCTATCTCTCTCAGAATGACCTTCTTGATCCAAACCAGTCAGGTTTCAAGACTGGTCATTCAACTGAGACTGCTCTTCTCTGTGTCACGGAGACTGTGAACCATCAGATCCTCCTCTCCACCCTCTCCGAGTTGGGCATCTCCGGCGCGGCTCACTCTTGGATTGCGTCCTACCTGACCGGTCGCTCCTACCAAGTGGCGTGGCGAGAATCTGTCTCCGCACCACGTGCTCTCACCACTGGTGTCCCCCAGGGCTCAGTTCTAGGCCCTCTCCTATTCTCTCTATATACCAAGTCACTTGGCTCTGTCATATCCTCACATGGTCTCTCCTATCATTGCTACGCAGACGACACACAATTAATCTTCTCCTTTCCCCCTTCTGATAACCAGGTGGCGAATCGCATCTCTGCATGTCTGGCAGACATATCAGTGTGGATGTCGGATCATCACCTCAAGCTGAACCTCGGCAAGACGGAGCTGCTCTTCCTCCCGGGGAAGGACTGCCCGCTCCATGATCTCGCCATCACGGTTGACAACTCCATTGTGTCCTCCTCACAGAGTGCAAAGAACCTTGGCGTGACCCTGGACAACACCCTGTCATTCTCCGCTAACATCAAAGCAGTGACCTCAAGACGCCAGGACAGCGGAGTCACTGACCATCTTCTGAAGAGACTTGAAACCCTACCTCTTTAAGGAATACCTGGGATAGTATAATAGTAATCCTTCTAATCCTTCATTCTATCTAATTATAATAAATATAAAAATAAAAATAAATTATATATATATATATATATATATATATATATATATATAAAACTAATGAAAATTTAAAATATACTCTAAAAATTAACAAATTAGATGCACCAATTTGTAAGTCGCTCTGGATAAGAGCATCTGCTAAATTATGTAAATGTAAATGTATATCCTAACATCACTTTGTCGGGCTAAGACTCAACATCAAAACTTAAAAGAACAGACAACAACGCTTCTGTTTCACCACTCACGACACTCGGTCTGTGTCGCACCAAACGACGAGCATCACCAACCCCAGTAATCACTCCTTTCAATGGCACCCTTTTCTTGAGAGCAAAACAATTCACATTTCTTGTCCCCATTCGTTTAACGTGGAGCACCTGCTCCCTCTGACCAGCAGTAACACAAACAATTATCACCAGACCACTTCTGGTTACCTTCACCAATTCCACAGCACCCAATTCTGTTTTCCCCCACCCTGAAACCACAAATGTATCAGCCAAAAGGCAAGGGTCCACTTTAAAAAAAAATGTCACTCCTACCGTCACAGAATATCCTGACCCTCGGTGCAAGCCTCGGGCTGCGAGAACGTCACCACACCTACCCCCTCTGATACTTCACCCTCACTCACTTCCATTTCTCCTCCTGTCTTCGATCTGGTGTACAGCTCACTCTGCTTACACTTTCTACCATTCGTCTTTAACAAACCATCTCCCTTTTCCCCGCCATTTTTAACAGATTCAAGCTCACCCTCTTCCTCCCTCTCTTCGACCTCCTCTGCCTCTCTTTTTCCCTCCATTCCTCAAGTATACGTCTCCTTATGATAATACTGCACTTCTCCTGACATACACTATATATACAAAGGTATGTGGACACCCCTTCAAATTAGTGGATTCGGCTATTTCAGCCACACCCGTTGCTGACAGGTGTATAAAATCGAGCGCATAACCATGCAATCTCTATGGACAAACAGTGGCCTTACTGAAGAGCTCAGTGACTTTCAACTTGGCACCGTCATAGGATGGCACCTTTCCAACAAGTCAGTTAGTCAGATTTCTGCCCTGCTAGAGCTGCCTCGGTCAACTGTAAGGGCTGTTATTGTGAAGTGGAAATGTCTAGAAGCAACAACGGCTCAGCCGATAAGCGGTAGACCCACAAACTTACTGAATGGGACCTCCGAGTGCTGAAGCGCGCAAACATTGTCTGTCCTCGGTTGCAACACTCACTACCGAGTTCCAAACTGCCTCTGGAAGCAACGTCAGCACAAGTAAGAACTGTTCGTCGGGACCTTCATGAAATGGATTTCAATGGCCGCGCAGCCGCACACAAGCCTAAGATCACCATGCGCAATGCCAAGTGTCAGCTGGAGTGGTGTAAAGCTCGCCGCCATTGGACTCTGGAGCAGTGGAAACGCGTTCTCTGGAGTGACGAACCACGCCTCACCATCTGGCAGTCCGACGGACTAATCTGGGTTTGGCGGATGCCAGGAAAACGCTACCTGCCCGAATGCATAGTGCCAACTGTAAAGTTTGGTGGAGGAGGAATAATGGTCTGGGGCTGTTTTTCATGGTTCGGGCTAGGCCCTTTAATTCCAGTGAAGGGAAATCTTAACGCTACAGCATTCAATGACATTCTAGACGATTCTGTGCTTCCAACTCTGTGGCAACAGTTTGGGGAAGGCCCTTTCCTGTTTCAGCATGACAATAGCCCCTTTGCACAAAGCGAGGTCCATACAGAAATGGTTTGTCGAGATCGGTGTGGAAGAACTTGACTGGCCTGCACAGAGCCCTGACCTCAACACCATCGAACACCTTACGATATAAAAACGGCTGCATTGGGCATTTAAACTGAAAATTGTCTTATTCTTATTTGATTGTTTTGTATGGAAGGCCATTCCCTTGTCAACAAATGTTTTTAATGACTTCAAGTTACGAGATATTAGGCATCACATGTTTTGTTCGTATTTTAATATTTTGAAAAATCTCTAAATATTTGAGATTGTTCCTCATAACTTGAAGTCATAATTGTGGCGGGAATGGTGGCGGGAATAGATTGTTGATCAGATACTTTCTTTTTACTTTTGGCAAATCAATCAATGTTTCTCAAACTTTTTTCTACCATGGACCGGCAGCTGGGGTGCTTCCTCCTTGGGGGACCACTTACATTAAAATTTGAGCACTTGAGCACAAAATCAGTGTCAGCTAAACATCAGCTAAACATCTGCTAAACATCTAAACATCAGAATAAGGGATGGCAGGTAGCCTTGAGGTTAGAGCGTTGGGCCAGTAACTGTAAAGGTTGCTGGTTTGAATACTGGAGTTGACAAAGTAAAAAAATAATATAGATATTTCGCTGTACCCTTGAGCAAGGCCCTTAGCCCTAATTGCCCCAGGGGTCCTGTACGATTGTGGCCCAACTCCCTGTGGGTGTCTCAGGGGGAGTTGGGATATGCAAAACAACACATTTCCATGATGCACTTGTGTGTAACAGGACAAATATAAGCACCCCCCAAATAATGATTATCACAGGGTTTAATCTCTCGTGGACAAACTACATAACATAAATGGTATGGAGGATCTGACGCAATTACGCAAGATTTCAGATCTGGGTTTCCGAGATTAGGCAGGTTTTAGGCCTTCTCTGTCTGTCCAGTAGGTGGTAGTAATTCACCATTAAAGTTGGTTAAAATAGAAGAAGAGGCAGGAGCAGAAGAAGAAAAAAAATGGTGGCAGTGTGCAGGGCATAGCTCAGGTTTATCTTTGAGAAAGCAACTACGTCTGTTAGCCGGGAGAGGGCCTGGGTTTATTGCATGGGGAGTGTGGAAAGCCTATGTAGTTTAATTTTATTCTCAGTGGTTCTTATACTTGCCATGTCTACCAACGTTGATTGTGGAGGTGAAAAGCTTGCGTCTGTAGATTTCGAGATATTCGGGAATGTCCAGGGTAGGTAGGAATACTAGGCTACCCAGCGCATGTTCAGCTGTCTGCCTTGGGGATCTGAGCCTGTATGTAAAAACGTCAACTCACACAATGCACACTGCCTGAAGTAGATTCACTGAGTAGGCAAGTTTTGTTACAATTTTCACTGTGCAACCGAAACATAGCATGCTGCTATCCATATTTTCAAATGCAATTGTTTTCCTCTATGGCATGGTGCAAGTTAGCCCCTTTGACTCCAATGCATTACATTACATTGGAGTTATTGAATATTGCTGAAGGGAATTGATCAAGGCATGAAATGCTGTATCTAAAGACAATTGATCCATTGCAAACTTAATTCTCATCCAAAAATAACTTTACAAATACAAAATATACACTTCTTCCCCTGGTCTTTTTTGTGTGTAACACAGCTTCGAGAATGTTTTTTTTTTTTTTTTTTTGCCTTCCGAGATTCCATTAGCTCAGGAAGTGTCATAGTTCAGGTACATGTGCAACGCAAAACACCTCCATTAGAATCTGTTAAAACAGTGCACAGTAAGTGTATCTTTTGTATTTGTAAAATTATTTTGGGGTGATATGAAAGAATTTCGGAGGTTTCCAAAACTGTATTGCACGCGTCAGGACTGTTGTACACAGTGGCCGTGCTGTGGTCAATGGCTTGAATGATAACCAAAGAGGGCTGGGTATGGCCCCTTGGATTCTCGACAGCTTCTAGTCTCTGAAAGCAGACAAGACCAGTGGATCAAGTCAATAAAGCAAGATATAACTAGTCTGGAATATTTCAATATGATTTACCCTTATTTATTTTGTTTATTTTGTTCTTACAGGTGTTTGCTTCAGAATGGTGAGCAACTTAACTAACATTTTCCTCAACATGCAAAAGGCTATTGCATTTTTTAAAATAATACTAATTGAAAATAAAAGTAGAACAAAATATATATTTTAAAACCCATCACATTCCATTTTGATTTGCAATGTGTGTTAGTATTTTCCCCTCTTTCATCAACCTTTATTCTTCTTGTGTTCTGTGTTCCATACATATTGATCAAGTGAAGTGTGTTAGTATTTTCATGTAGCCTACATACTGTGTAGAGAATCTTTGGTTCAGTTTCTAAGATACATTGTACAGTGTTATCATTATAAGAAGATAACCCCAGTTAGTGCACTAATATTACACCCCATGTGCTGTTTTTCCTTTGGTTCTGTGTTTTCCAGTACACAGAAGACCAGGGGAAGAAGCTGGGTGTTAATGGCTGGGTGAAGAATACAAGAGAAGGAACAGTGGTTGGCCAGGTACAGGGGCCCCATGACAAGGTCAATGAAATGTAAGTCCACTCTGAGATATACAATACAATTCATTAGACAGGACACGATTCAATGAACCACTCCATTGCAATGTATAGGCAATGTCTTTATTTACAAACTACTGCATACCAGAAGAGGCTAGTGGGAGGAGCTATAGGAGGACGGGCTCATTGTAATGTCTGGAATCAGACACCCGAGGGGCGGGTCTACCTGTTTATTTATTTTATTTAATTTTTTACAGCACCCCAATCTGTTGTGGGAGTTTTTATATGATACTGTGTAAATAATGCAATGCTGGTTCAAAGGAATTTAGCCCTCAGCATCACAACACTCAACCAATATTTTTTATTTTCCATTACCATTTAAAGACAGTTTTTAAGTTGGTTGAAATTTTGCGCCACAGAGAGACATAACATATTATAAGCCTTATTCTAATCATAAAGGCTCATACATGCTTTTAACAAGTAATACCGCTTCATACTTGTAAGTAAAGTGTTTAATGATGCCTATACTACATGTATCAAATCAAATTGTATTTGTCACAAGCTCCGAATACAACAGGTGTAGACCTTACACAGGTGAAGACCGGCTGACTCCGGTAAGACAAGGGGTGGTGGTCTGTGTATATTTGTAAACAACAGCTGGTGCACGAAATCTAATATTAAGGAAGTCTCAAGGTTTTGCTCGCCTGAGGTAGAGTATCTCATGATAAGCTGTAGACCACACTATTTACCGAGAGAGTTTTCATCTATATTTTTCGTAGCTGTCTATTTACCACCACAAACCGATTCTGGCACTAAGACTGCACTCAATGAGCTGTACAAGGCCATAAGTAAACAGGAAAATGCTCATCCAGAGGCAGCGCTCCTAGTGGCCGGGGACATTAATGCAGGGAAACTTAAATCCGTTCTACCTAATTTCTACCAGCATGTTAAATGTGCAACCAGAGGAAAAAAAACTCTAGACCACCTTTACTCCACACACAGAGACACATACAAAGCTCTCCCTCGCTCTCCATTTGGCAAATCTGACGATAATTTTATCCTCCTGATTCCTGCTTATAAGCAAAAACTAAAGCAGGAAGCACCAGTGACTTGGTTAATAAGGAAGTGGTCAGATGACGCAGATGCTATGCTATAGGACTGTTTTGCTAGCACAGCCTGGAATATGTTCCGGGATTCTTCCGATGGCATTGAGGAGTACACCACATCAGTCACTGGCTTCATCAATAAGGGCATCGATGAAGTCGTCCCGACAGTGACCGTACGTACCCCACCAGAAGCCATGGATTACAGGCAACATCCACACTGAGCTAAAGGGTAGAACCATCAAACAGGCAAAGAGTCAGTACAGGACTAAGATTGAATCGTACTACACCGGCTTCGGCGCTTGTCGGATGTGGCAGGGCTACAAAGGGAAGCACAGCCGCGAGCTGCCCAGTGACACGAGCCTACCAGACAAGCTAAATCACTTCTATGCTCGCTTCGAGGCAAGCAACACTGAAGCATGCATGAGAGCATCAGCTGTTCCAGATGACTATGTGATCACGCTCTCCGTAGCCGATGTAAGACTTTTAAGACGGATTACCAGGACGCGTACTCTGAGCATGCGCTGATTAATTTGCAAGTGTCTTCAGTGACATTTTCAATATGTCCCTGACTAAGTCTGTAATACCAACAGGTTTCAAGCAGACCACTATAGTCCCTGTGCCCAAGAACACTAAGATAACCTGCCTAAATGACTACCGACCCGTAGCACTCACGTCTGTAGCGATGAAGTGCTTTGAAAGGCTGGTCATGGCTCACATCAACACCATTATCCCAGAAACCCTAGACCCACTCCAATTTGCATACCGCCCCAACAGATCCACAGATTATGCAATCTCTATTGCACTCCACACTGCCCTTTCCCACATGGACAAGAGGAACACCTATGTGAGAATGCTATTCATTGACTACAGCTCAGCGTTCAACACCATAGTGCCCTCAAAACTCATCACTAAGCTAAGGACCCTGGGACTAAACACCTCCCTCTGCAACTGGATCCTGGACTTCCTAACGGGCCGCCCCCAGGTGGTAAGGGTAGGTAACAACACATCTGCCACGGTGATCCTCAACACGGGGGCCCCTCAGGGGTGCGTGCTCAGTCCCCTCCTGTACTCCCTGTTCACCCATGACTGCATGGCCAGGCACGACTCCAACACCATAATTAAGTTTGCCAACGACACAACAGTGGTAGGCCTGATCACCTACAACGATGAGACAGCCTATAGGGAGGAGGTCAGAGACCTGGCCGTGTGGTGCCAGGATAACAATCTCTCCCTCAATGTGATCAAGACAAAGGAGATGATTGTGGACTACAGGAAAAAAAAAAGAGGACTGAGCACGCCCCATTCTCGTCGACAGGGCTGTAGTGGAACAGGTTGAGAGCTTCAAGTTCCTTGGTGTCCACATCACCAACAAACTATCATGGTCCAAACACACCAAGACAGTCGTGAAGAGGGCACGACAAAGCCTATTCCCCTTCAGGAGACTGAAAAGATTTGTCATGGGTCCTCAGATCCTGAAAAAGTTCTACAGCTGCACCATCGAGAGCATCCTGACTGGTTGCATCACTGCCTGGTATGGCAACTGCTCGGCCTCCGACCGCAAGGCACTACAGACGGTAGTGCGTATGGCCCAGTACATCACTGGGGCCAACTTCCTGCCATCCAGGACCTCTATACCAGGCGGTGTCAGAGGAAGGCCCTAAAAATTCTGAAAGACTCCAGCCACCGTAGTCATACTGTTCTCTCTGCTACCGCACGGCAAGCGGTACCGGAGCGCCAAGTCTAGGTCCAAAAGGCTTCTTAACAGCTTCTACCCCCAAGCCATAAGACTCCTGAACAGCTAATCATGGCTACACAGACTTTTTTACTTAACACTTATTTTTCTTAAAACTGCATTGTTGATTAAGAGCTGTAAGTAAGCATTTCACAGTATGGTCTACACCTGTTGAATTCGGCGCATGTGGCAAATACAATTTTATTTTATTTTATTTTAAATGCTTACTTACAAACCCTTAGCCAACAATGCAGAGTTTTTAAAAACTAAGTAAGAAACATTAGCTAAATAAACTAAAGGAAAAATAGTAACACAATAAAATAACAATTACGAGGCTATACACAAGGGGTACCGGTACTGAGTCTGTGCAGGGGTACGGGGTTAGTTGAGGTAATTTAGGTAATACAGTGAGGGAAAAAAGTATTTGATCCCCTGCTGATTTTGTACGTTTGCCCACTGACAAAGAAATTATCAGTCTATAATTTTAATGGTAGGTTTATTTGAACAGTGAGAGGTAGAATAACAACAACAAAATCCAGAAAAACGCATGTCAAAAATGTTATAAATTGATTTGCATTTTAATGAGGGAAATAAGTATTTGACCCCCTCTCAATCAGAAGGATTTCTGGCTCCGAGGTGTCTTTTATACAGGTAACGAGCACACTCTTAAAGGGAGTGCTCCTAATCTCAGTTTGTTACCTGTATAAAAGACACCTGTCCACAGAAGCAATCAATCAATCAGATTCCAAACTCTCCACCATGGCCAAGACCAAAGAGCTCTCCAAGGATGTCAGGGACAAGATTGTAGACCTACACAAGGCTGGAATGGGCTACAAGACCATCGCCAAGCAGCTTGGTGAGAAGGTGACAACTGTTGGTGCGATTATTCGCAAATGGAAGAAACACAAAAGACCTGTCAATCTCCCTCGGCCTGGGGCTCCATGCAAGATCTCACCTCGTGGAGTTGCAATGATCATGAGAACGGTGAGGAATCAGCCCAGAACTACACAGAAGGATCTTGTCAATGATCTCAAGGCAGCTGGGACCATAGTCACCAAGAAAACAATTGGTAACACATTACGCCGTGAAGGACTGAAATCCTGCAGCGCCTGCATGGTCCCCCTGCTCAAGAAAGCACATATACATGCCCGTCTGAAGTTTGCCAATGAACATCTGAATGATTCAGAGGAGAACTGGGTGAATGTGTTGTGGTCATATGAGACCGAAATTGAGCTCTTCGGCATCAACTCAACTCGCCGTGTTTGGAGGAGGAGGAATGCTGCCTATGACCCCAAGAACACCATCCCCACCGTCAAACATGGAGGTGGAAACATTATGCTTTGGGGGTGTTTTTCTGCTAAGGGGACAGGACAACTTCACCGCATCAAAGGGACGATGGACGGGGCCATGTACCGTCAAATCTTGGGTGAGAACCTCCTTCCCTCAGCCAGGGCATTGAAAATGGGTCGTGGATGGGTATTCCAGCATGACAATGACCCAAAACACATGGCCAAGGCAACAAAGGAGTGGCTCAAGAAGAAGCACATTAAGGTCCTAGAGTGGCCTACCCAGTCTCCAGACCTTAATCCCATAGAAAATATGTGGAGGGAGCTGAAGGTTCGAGTTGCCGAACGTCAGCCTCTAAACCTTAATGACTTGGAGAAGATCTGCAAAGAGGAGTGGGACAAAATCCCTCCTGAGATATGTGCAAACCTGGTGGCCAACTACAAGAAACGTCTGACCTCTGTGATTGCCAACAAGGGTGTTTCCACCAAGTACTAAGTCATGTTTTGCAGAGGGGTCAAATACTTATTTCCCTCCTTAAAATGCAAATCAATTCATAACATTTTTGAAATGTGTTATTCTGTCTCTCATTGTTCAAATAAACCTACCATTAAAATTATAGACTGATTATTTCTTTGTCAGTGGGCAAACGTACAAAATCAGCAGAGGGATTATTTCCCTCACTGTATGTACATGTAGGTTGGGGTAAATTGACTATAGATAATAAACAGAGAGTAGCAGCAGCGTATGTGAAGAGTGTGAATGTATGTATGTCCGTGTGTCTTGGAGTGTCAGTGTAGGATGTGTGAGTGTGTGGTTAGAGTACAGTGAGTGTACATGGAGCCTGTGCAAGTCAGTGCAAAAAAATAGTAATAAAATGTAGTCATACCTCAGAACAGTTACTTTGGTTGACACCATGCAGCTACTTTAATGTCATCACACTTGGGAGAGCTTAACAGAGGGCATTAATTTTACTTATTTTCTGTATTTAATAGAGATAATACCGCTGTATATTGAGACAATATACTACTTTGCCAGTAGGTGTCATTATATCCTCCACCCAGACTATTACCAAATGGCAGGGTTCCCCAACTGGTGGCTTTTTTTTAGCCAATGTATTTTTACATAAAAATATTTTGGGGTTGGATATAAAATACTGTAAAAAAAACAGCAAATCAGCTCTAAGTGATTTTATTTAGAAAATCTGTTCCAAAGTATTCCCACACATAATAGAGAGAGATATGTGATCGTATACAAAGTTTGAAGGTGTGCAAGGTTTGAAATGATTATGTGTTTGTGCTTCTTGCGGTCAATTTGCAGTCTAAAAATTATTTTTTATTATGATCGGGCCCCCTGACCATCCGCTCAAGAAGGAGTTGGCACGTGTCTAAACCTAGTTGATGATCCCTGCCCATGGAATACTCTAGAGTAGAGCTCCCCATGCCTAGTCACAGGCTGTGGCCTGATTCTCTATCCCCAAAGTGTGTGCTCACAAACTCCCCCTCATGGATTTAAAAGGAATGGACTGGTGTATGGTAGAAACTCCCTCTTGAAGAAAAGGAGGGTGATATGCATATCCTAAACTTGCGAATACCGGTGCTGGACTAAAGAATATTACTGAGATAAAGGAATGAGATGCCCGCACACAGAATATGGCTGCTCCCCAGTGCGTTATTCCTGCACCCAAATGTATTGTGTATTTGGGTGCAAAAATAAGCACTAGGGAGCAGAAATATTCTGTGGCTGGCCTCTCATTCGTTTATCTCAGGGAACTCCCCTTTGCCCATGCTTGCACCAATCCAATGCTTTTAAAACCTTGAGAGGGAGTGGATGAGTGCACACTTCAGGGGAAAAGCTAGAGAGACACAACATAGAATCTCTCACTTTGTGTACAGAGCTACAGGGTATATCTGAATAGATTAAGATGGCTTTCTCTCCTAGTCTCTTCTCTATTTTACAAGGTAAACAAGCTAGTTGTAAGCAATATGCCACTTTTGATATGTTCTGCCAGTATGCGTGCCCTTCCTCCACCCTACCCTGGGTATGGGTACAAGTTTCCCTTAGGCACAGATCTAGGATCAGCGTACCCTCCTTAAATCCTATATTAGCAGGGAGGGATGCAAAACTGAAGGATGCTAAACTGACTTCAGATCAGTGTTGAGGGGCAACTTCATCTTACTACTTCCCTGACCTGCTTGGCGGGTGTGGCTCAGCCTGGAGTTCCTAAAACCGAGGCACATGGGAGATTAAGTCAGCCTGGGTCGAGCTGTGGATTACATCACCAGGTTCTCTACGAACTGGGAAATGGGAACAAGACGTGCTGGAGAGGTGGAGGAGGGTCCAACCAGGGGCCAGCAGGGGAGTATTGCCTTTCACAAAGCCTGACCTCGTGTGTGTGTGTGTGTGTGTGATTGATTGCAATGGATCCTCCAAATCCTTGGGCTTGTTTCTAATTTCTATTGTATTGTGACTTGCATAATAGTAAATGAGGTATGTGATGAAAAATGGTAGATTATAGAAACTACCCTAAACTACCTTAACATTAATCTCTCCGGGGAGCTCCTCCACCCATTGGCTATAGAGTATTTATCTAGCTCCAACATTTGGGGGGAGGGGGCCTCTTGAAGTATGTGTATTTTTTAATGTACACACTGCAGTGTTTGTAGTCATTCAACTGTGCCTGATATTGCCATTTGAGTGTTGAGCTTTTGCTGCACAAAAAAGCGTTCCTTTTCATTCCGGCCTGCGAACACGAGATGCGAGAACAGAAATGTGTTTGGTCATTAAATATTGAAACTTGACAGAGCATGCGTGGTTGGAATCTGCTGGAGTCTGCCTGCCTTCCCCCCTCTTTTTTCTCTCTCTCACTAGCAATATATCTTTCCCCTGTCCTACTATCCAGGGTTGGAATTGCTAGAGTCTGCAGACTTATCTCCTTATGTCCCATGTCTTAGTCCTGATATCCACCACTTCATCACTTTATCTTTTCTGGGCCTTTTACCTGAATTATCCGTTTCATTAGTGTGGAGATAAGGCTAGCTTAATTTGAACTAATGCAAGGTGTTGTTGGAATGTTAAAGATCTCGCTATGTCTCAAAGGGCTCTTGTCAAGCAGTACATAAAGTAATGGTACCACCTTACGATGAAGGCACTTTACTGACTCATCCACAATGTGTATCAGGACCAAACCAGTGAGAGGGTTGGAGCCTCCCAGTTCTTCCCTTGAAAACACAATGAGCAGCAGCATAGACTTGAGCACATAGATGGGCTCCACTTTGTACATGGGGTGGGGGTCATTGACCAGTGGATGTGGTAGAGTGAGAGAGAAGGAGTATGTTTTCAAAGCTCTTACTCTCACCGCTATAGAAAACGCAAAGGGGAAAGAGAGGTCATAGACATCCAATAAAGGTCATCCTCTCCAATAAAGGTCATTACTCAGAGATGTGAGATAGGGAAATGTAAACAAGCAAGGGTGGGTGTTCTTAAAGGATTCATTTGGCTAAATACCTCCCTCCCTTGGCAGCTAGCAGTGCAATAATTTTCCAATTTCCCTGTTTTCTTTTGTTAGGGTTGGGTTTCCTGAAAACTGGGTAGATCTATGCACTTAATACATTGTTTATAATACTATAATAGCCTGTGTCCGAATGTAGTACCTATTTAAAATGCTCTGTTTGTGTATCTGTGTGGACTGTGATTCAGAAATGTGCTGTAGTAGTTTGTCAAAAACGCAACATGAAACAATTTCAAATATTTTACTGAGTTACAGAGTTCATATAAGGAAATCAGTCAATTTAAATACATTAATTAGGCCCTAATCTATGGATTTCACAAGACTGGGCAGGGGCGCAGCCATGGGTGGGCTGGGAGGGCATAGGCCCACCCACTTGGGAGCCAGGTCCACCTGCTGGGGAGCCAGGCCCAGCTAATCAGAATTCATTTTTCCCCACAAAAGGGCTTTATTACAGACAGAAATACTCCTCAGTTTCATCAGATGTCCAGGTGGCTGGTCGCAGATGATCCCGCAGGTGAAGAAGCCGGATGTGGAGGTCCTGGGCGTGCGTGGTTACACGTGGTCTACGGTTGTGAGGCCGGTTGGAAGTACTGCCAAAGTCTCTAAAATGATGATGTAGTCGGCTTATGGTAGAGAAATTAACAATCAATTCTCTGGCAACAGCTCTGGTGGACATTCCTGCAGTCAGCATGCCAATTGCGCGCTTCCTCAAAAGTTGAGACATCTGTGGCATTGTGTTGTGTGACAAAACTGCACATTTTACAGTGGCCTTTTATTGTCCCCAGCACAAGCTGCACCTGTGTATTGATCATGCTGTTTAATCAGCTTCTTGATATGCCACACCTGTCAGGTGGATGGATTGTCTTGGCAAAGGAGAAATACTCACTAACAAATTTGTGCACAACATTTGAGGGAAATAATATTTTTGTGCGTATGGAACATTTCTGGGATCTTTTATTTCAGATCATGAAACATGGGACCAACACTTTATTTAGTAGATTTGTAATTTTCAGTGTTTTTTCTGTTATATACACCTTGGTGTGTATCCTATATTTACAATGTCAGTATTGATAACATTTTAGTTATTTATATAGTTTATTTGTCAGGGACAATGCACAATAATCAACATATTCGACAGCACTGAGGTGGAACAGTGTCAGAGTTAACTAGACAGCAATTTTTTATTTATTAGTGGGTGGTCTGTATTTTCTAGGCTTTTTTATCCTGTATTCCCAATTCTCAGACACTCTGTGCTCAACTTGATAATGCATAGCCTAGTGTACCAGTAGAATTACTTGTATTTAATTGAAAGGGAAAACAGTAGGGAAATATCAATGCACCCTTGTAAGAGAGAATGAGACATCTCTTCCATGGCAACGATAGATACATCTCTCTTTTGTTGTTAGTCAATTTCCTCCATCCTAGCCTCCAACGCAATATGTTTTCCCGGCAGTCTCAACACAGACGCTCCTTGAAAAAAGCTTCCGACTGCCAGCCGGTGCGCCTTCCTGCTCACACTCATCCAGTAAGAATGGAGTGATGGGCCCTCAGTGGACCATAATGCATTTAGTGACCTCTTGATTCACTAGAATAAAGCATGAGGGATTTAACGTACAGACTGAGAGGAAGGGCAAAATAGGGCCTCTGGTGTTAGCTCATTGCTTGCATCCATGAGACGATTACAACCAACAATAATTGATCCCATTGTGTTTGCGTTATGCTGGGGACGCAAAACATGTGGCCTATTACAGCCAAATCTTGTCTGTAGATGGCAATACATATTGCCATGTCTGTCAATGCATTGACACCAGACTTGGGTCAAATAGATTGTTTTATACATTGCCCGGCCTTTTTTTTTTATATATATATTTTTTTATTGTTCATTTTTTATTTTGGGGGGATAGATTAGCTTTAATATTGCAGATACAGTGGGGGAAAAAAGTATTTAGTCAGCCACCAATTGTGCAAGTTCTCCCACTTAAAAAGATGAGAGAGGCCTGTAATTTTCATCATAGGTACACGTCAACTATGACAGACAAAATGAGGAAAAAAAATCCAGAAAATCACATTGTAGGATTTTTAATGAATTTATTTGCAAATTATGGTGGAAAATAAGTATTTGGTCAATAACAAAAGTTTCTCAATACTTTGTTATATACCCTTTGTTGGCAATGACACAGGTCAAACGTTTTCTGTAAGTCTTCACAAGGTTTTCACACACTGTTGCTGGTATTTTGGCCCATTCCTCCATGCAGATCTCCTCTAGAGCAGTGATGTTTTGGGGCTGTCGCTGGGCAACACAGACTTTCAACTGCCTCCAAAGATTTTCTATGGGGTTGAGATCTGGAGACTGGCTAGGCCACTCCAGGACCTTGAAATGCTTCTTACGAAGCCACTCCTTCGTTGCCCGGGCGGTGTGTTTGGGATCATTGTCATGCTGAAAGACCCAGCCACGTTTCATCTTCAATGCCCTTGCTGATGGAAGGATGTTTTCCCTCAAAATCTCACGATACATGGCCCCATTCATTCTTTCCTTTACATGGATCAGTCGTCCTGGTCCCTTTGCAGAAAAACAGCCCCAAAGCATGATGTTTCCACCCCCATGCTTCACAGTAGGTATGGTGTTCTTTTGATGCAACTCAGCATTCTTTGTCCTCCAAACACGACGAGTTGAGTTTTTACCAAAAAGTTCTATTTTGGTTTCATCTGACCATATGACATTCTCCCAATCCTCTTCTGGATCATCCAAATGCACTCTAGCAAACTTCAGACGGGCCTGGACATGTACTGGCTTAAGCAGGGGGACACGTCTGGCACTGCAGGGATTTGAGTCCCTGGCGGCATAGTGTGTTACTGATGGTAGGCTTTGTTACTTTGGTCCCAGCTCTCTGCAGGTCATTCACTAGGTCCCCCGTGTGGTTCTGGGATTTTTGCTCACCGTTCTTGTGATCATTTTGACCCCACGGGGTGAGATCTTGCGTGGAGCCCCAGATCGAGGGAGATTATCAATGGTCTTGTATGTCTTCCATTTCCTAATAATTGCTCCCACAGTTGATTTCTTCAAACCAAGCTGCTTACCTATTGCAGATTCAGTCTTCCCAGCCTGGTGCAGGTCTACAATTTTGTTTCTGTTGTCCTTTGACAGCTCTTTGGTCTTGGCCATAGTGGAGTTTGGAGTGTGACTGTTTGAGGTTGTGGACAGGTGTCTTTTATACTGATAACAAGTTCAAACAGGTGCCATTAATACAGGTAACGAGTGGAGGACAGAGGAGCCTCTTAAATAAGTTACAGGTGTGTGAGAGCCAGAAATCTTGCTTGTTTGTAGGTGACCAAATACTTACTTTCCACCATAATTTGCAAATAAATTCATAAAGAATCCTACAATGTGATTTTCTGGATTTTTTTTCCTCAATTTGTCTGTCATAGTTGACATGTACCTATGATGAAAATTACAGGCCTCTCTCATCTTTTTAAGTGGGAGAACTTGCACAATTGGTGGCTGACTAAATACTTTCTTTCCCCACTGTAGATTGTACCATCAATGTAATTCTCTGCATCCCTTCCAATCCCCCATATGTTTTTTTTCTTCTCACAAATATATATATAAATTATATATACACATACATATACACATAAATATAAATACATATTCAAAAGTTTGGGGTCACTTAGAAATGTCCTTGTTTTCCATGAAAACATACATGAAACGAGTTTGAATAGGAAATATAGCAAAATCCATCGGAAATGTAGTCATTGACAAGGTTAGAAATAATGATTTTTAAAAGAAATAATAATTGTGTCCTTCCAACTTTGCTTTCGTCGAAGAATCCTCCATTTGCAGCAATTACAGCCTTGCAGACCTTTGGCATTCTAGTTGTCAATTTGTTGAGGTAATCTGAAGAGATTTCACCCCATGCATCCTGAAGCACCTCCCACAATTTGGATTGGCTTGATGGTCACTTCTTACGTACCATACAGTCAAGCTGCTCCCACAACAGCTCAATAGGGTTGAGATCCGGTGACCGTGCTGGCCACTCCATTATAGACAGAATACCAGCTGACTGCTTCTTCCCTAAATAGTTATTGCATAGTTTGGAGCTGTGCTTTGGGTCATTGTCCTGTTGTAGGAGGAAACTGGCTCCAATCAAGCGCCGTCCACAGGGTATGGCATGGCGTTGCAAAATGGAGTGATAGCCTTCCTTCTTCAAGATCCCTTTTACCCTGTACAAATCTCCCACTTTACCACCACCAAAGCACCCCCAGACCATCACATTGCCTCCACCATGCTTGACAGATGGCATCAAGCACTCCTCCAACATCTTTTCATTTGGTCTGCGTCTCACAAATGTTGTTCTTTGTGATCCGAACACCTTAAATTTCGATTCATATGTCCATAACACCTTTTTCCAATCTTCCTCTGTCCAGTGTCTGTGTTCTTTTGCCCATCTTAATATTTTCTTTTTATTGGCCAGTCTGAGATATGGCTTTTTCTTTGCAACTCTGCCTAGAAGGTCAGCATCCCGGAGTCGCCTCTTCACTGTTGACGTTGAGACTGGTGTTTCTCTATTTAAAGAAGCTGCCAGTTGAGGACCTGTGAGGCATCTGTTTCTCAAACTAGACACTAATGTATTTGTCCTCTTGCTCAGTTGTGCATCGGGACCTCCCACTCCTCTTTCTATTCTGGTTAGAGCCAGTTTGCGCTGTCCTGTGAAGGGAGTACTACACAGCGTTGTACGAGATCTTCAGTTTCTTGGCAATTTCTCGCATGTAATAGCCTTAATTTCACAGAACAAGAATAGACTGATGAGTTTCAGAAGAAAGTTATTTGTTTCTGGCCATTTTGATTCTGTAATCGAACCCACAATTGCTGATGCTCCAGATACTCAACTAGTCTCATGAAGGCCAGTTTTATTGCTTCTTTAATCAGCACAACAGTTTTCAGCTGCTGTGCTAACATAATTGCAAAAGGGTTTTCTAATGATCAATTACCCTTTTAAAATGATCAACTTGGATTAGCAAACATAACGTGCCATTGTAACACAGGACTGATGGTTGCTGATAATGGGCCTCTGTACGCCTATGTAGATATTCCATTAAAAAATCAGCCGTTTCCAGCTACATTACCATTTACAACATTAACAATGTCTACACTGTATTTCTGATCAATTTGATATTATTTTAATGGACAAAACATTTGCTTTTGAACGGTAGTGTACATACAGTTGAAGTCGGAAGTTTACATACACCTTAGCCAAATACATTTAAACTCAGTTTTTCACCATTCCTGACATTTAATCCTAATAAAAATTCCCTGTCTTGGGTCAGTTAGGATCACCACTTTATTTTAAGAATGTGAAATGTCAGAATAATAGTAGAGAGAATGATTTATTTCAGCTTTTATTTCTTTAATCAAATTCCCAGTGGGTCAGACGTTTACATACACTCAATTAGTATTTGGTAGCATTGCCTTTAAATTGTTTAACTTGGGTCAAACATTTCGGGTAGCCTTCCACAAGCTTCCCACAATACGTTGGGTGAATTTTGGACCATTCCTCCTGACAGAGCTGGTGTAACTGAGTCAGGTTTGTAGGCCTACTTGCTCGCACATGCTTTTTGAGTTCTGCCCACACATTTTCTATAGGATTGAGGTCAGGGCTTTGTGATGGCCACTCCAATACCTTTACTTTGTTGGCCTAAAGCCATTTTGCCACAACTTTGGAAGTATGCTTGGGGACATTGTCCATTTGGAAGACCCATTTGCGACCAAGCTTTAACTTCCTGACTGATGTCTTGAGATGTTGCTTCAATATATCCACATAATTTTCCTTCCTCATGATGCCATCTATTTTGTGAAGTGCACCAGTCCCTCCTGCAGCAAAGCACCCCCACAGCATGATGCTTCCATCCTCGTGCTTCACGGTTGGGATGGTGTTCTTCGGCTTGCAAGCCACCCCCTTTTTTCTCCAAACATAACGATGGTCAATATTGACAGTTCTATTTTTGTTTCATCAGACCAGAGGACATTTCTCCAAAAAGTACGATCTTTGTCCCCATGTGCAGTTGCAAACCGTAAACTGGCTTTTAGAAAAGTGGCTTCTTCCTTGCTGAGCGGCCTTTCAGTTTATGTCGATATAGGACTCGTTTTACTGTGGATATAGATACTTTTGTACCTGTTTCCTCCAGCATCTTCACAAGGTCCTTTGCTGTTGTTCTGGGATTGATTTGCACTTTTCGCACCAAAGTACGCTCATTTCTAGGAGAGAGAACGCATCTCCTTCCTGAGCGGTATGACTGCTGTGTGGTCCTGCTATTGTTTGTACAGATGAATGTGGTACCTTCAGGCATTTGGAAATTGCTCCCAAGGATGAACCAGACTTGTGGAGGTCTACAATTGTTTTTCTGAGGTCTTGGCTGATTTCTTTTGATTTTCCCATGATGCCAAGCAAAGAGGCACTGAGTTTGAAGGTAGGCCTTGAAATACATCCACAGGTACACCTCCAATTGACTCAAATGATGTCAATTAGCCTATCAGAAGCTTATAAAGCCATGACATCATTTTCTGGAATTTTCCAAGCTGTTTAAAGGCACAGTCAACTTAGTGTATGTAAACTTCTGACCCACTGGAATTGTGATACAGTGAATTATAAGTGAAATAATCTGTCTATAAACAATTGTTGGAAAATGTACTTGTATCATACACAAAGTAGATGTCCTAACCGACTTGCCAAAACTATAGAAATGTGTGGAGTGGTTGAAAAACGAGTTTTAATGACTCCAACCTACAGTGAGGGAAAAAAGTATTTGATCCCCTGCTGATTTTGTACGTTTGCCCACTGACAAAGAAATGATCAGTCTATAATTTTAATGTTAGGTTTATTTGAACAGTGAGAGACAGAATAACAACAACAAAATCCAGAAAAACACATGTCAAAAATGTTATAAATTGATTTGCATTTTAATGAGGGAAATAAGTATTTGACCCCCTCTCAATCAGAAAGATTTCTGGCTCCCAGGTGTCTTTTATACAGGTAACGAGCTGAGATTAGGAGCACACTCTTAAAGGGAGTGCTCCTAATCTCAGCTTGTTACCTGTATAAAAGACACCTGTCCACAGAAGCAATCAATCAATCAGATTCCAAACTCTCCACCATGGCCAAGACCAAAGAGCTCTCCAAGGATGTCAGGGACAAGATGGTAGACTTACACAAGGCTGGAATGGGCTACAAGACCATCGCCAAACAGCTTGGTGAGAAGGTGACAACAGTTGGTGCGATTATTCTCAAATGGAAGAAACACAAAAGAACTGTCAATCTCCCTCGGCCTGGGGCTCCATGCAAGATCTCACCTCGTGGAGTTGCAATGATCATGACAACGGTGAGGAATCAGCCCAGAACTACACGGGAGGATCTTGTCAATGATCTCAAGGCAGCTGGGACCATAGTCACCAAGAAAACAATTGGTAACACACTACGCCGTGAAGGACTGAAATCCTGCAGCACCGGCAAGGTCCCCCTGTTCAAGAAAGCACATACAGTGGGGGAAAAAAGTATTTAGTCAGCCACCAATTGTGCAAGTTCTCCCACTTAAAAAGATGAGAGAGGCCTGTAATTTTCATCATAGGTACACGTCAACTATGACAGACAAATTGAGAAATCTTTCCAGAAAATCACATTGTAGGATTTTTTATGAATTTATTTGCAAATTATGGTGGAAAATAAGTATTTGGTCACCTACAAACAAGCAAGATTTCTGGCTCTCACAGACCTGTAACTTCTTCTTTAAGAGGCTCCTCTGTCCTCCACTTGTTACCTGTATTAATGGCACCTGTTTGAACTTGTTATCAGTATAAAAGACACCTGTCCACAACCTCAAACAGTCACACTCCAAACTCCACTATGGCCAAGACCAAAGAGCTGTCAAAGGACACCAGAAACAAAATTGTAGACCTGCACCAGGCTGGGAAGACTGAATCTGCAATAGGTAAGCAGCTTGGTTGGAAGACATACAAGACCACTGATAATCTCCCTCGATCTGGGGCTCCACGCAAGATCTCACCCCGTGGGGTCAAAATGATCACAAGAACGGTGAGCAAAAATCCCAGAACCACACGGGGGGACCTAGTGAATGACCTGCAGAGAGCTGGGACCAAAGTAACAAAGCCTACCATCAGTAACACACTACGCCGCCAGGGACTCAAATCCTGCAGTGCCAGACGTGTCCCCCTGCTTAAGCCAGTACATGTCCAGGCCCGTCTGAAGTTTGCTAGAGTGCATTTGGGTGATCCAGAAGAGGATTGGGAGAATGTCATATAATTCAGATGAAACCAAAATAGAACTTTTTGGTAAAAACTCAACTCGCCGTGTTTGGAGGACAAAGAATGCTGAGTTGCATCCAAAGAACACCATACCTACTGTGAAGCATGGAGGTGGAAACATCATGCTTTGGGGCTGTTTTTCTGCAAAGGGACCAGGACGAATGATCCGTGTAAAGGAAAGAATGAATGGGGCCATGTATCGTGAGATTTTGAGGGAAAACATCCTTCCATCAGCAAGGGCATTGAAGATGAAACGTGGTTGGGTCTTTCAGCATGACAATGATCCCAAACACACCGCCCGGGCAACGAAGGAGTGGCTTCGTAAGAAGCATTTCAAGGTCCTGGAGTGGCCTAGCCAGTCTCCAGATCTCAACCCCATAGAAAATCTTTGGAGGGAGTTGAAAGTCCGTGTTGCCCAGCGACAGCCCCAAAACATCACTGCTCTAGAGGAGATCTGCATGGAGGAATGGGCCAAAATAACAGCAACAGTGTGTGAAAACCTTGTGAAGACTTACAGAAAACGTTTGACCTGTGTCATTGCCAACAAAGGGTATATAACAAAGTATTGAGAAACTCTTGTTATTGACCAAATACTTATTTTCCACCATAATTTGCAAATAAATTCATTAAAAATCCTACAATGTGATTTTCTGGAGAAAAAAATTCTCATTTTGTCTGTCATAGTTGACATGTACCTATGATGAAAATTACAGGCCTCTCTCATCTTTTTAAGTGGGAGAACTTGCACAATTGGTGGCTGACTAAATACTTTTTTACCCCACTGTATACAGGCCCGTCTGAAGTTTGCCAATGAACATCTGAATGATTCAGAAGAGAACTGGGTGAAAGTGTTGTGGTCAGATGAGACCAAAATGGAGCTCTTTGGCATCAACTCAACTCGCCGTGTTTGGAGGAGGAGGAGGAATGCTGCCTATGACCCCAAGAACACCATCCCCACCGTCAAACATGGAGGTGGAAACATTATGCTTTGGGGGTGTTTTTCTGCTAAGGGGACAGGACAACTTCACCGCATCAAAGGGACGATGGACGGGGCCATGTACCGTCAAATCTTGGGTGAGAACCTCCTTCCCTCAGCCAGGGCATTGAAAATGGGTTGTGGATGGGTATTCCAGCATGACAATGATCCAAAACACACAGCCAAGGCAACAAAGGAGTGGCTCAAGAAGAAGCACATTAAGGTCCTGGAGTGGCCTAGGCAGTCTCCAGACCTTAATCCCATAGAAAATCTGTGGAGCTGAAGGTTTGAGTTGCCAAACGTCAGGCTTGAAACCTTAATGACTTGGAGAAGATCTGCAAAGAGGAGTGGGACAAAATCCCTCCTGAGATGTGTGCAAACCTGGTGGCCAACTACAAGAAACGTCTGACCTCTGTGATTGCCAACAAGGGTTTTGCCACCAAGTACTAAGTCATGTTTTGCAGAGGGGTCAAATACTTATTTCCCTCATTAAAATGCAAATCAATTTATAACATTTTTGACATGCGTTTTTCTGGAATTTTTTGTTTTTATTCTGTCTCTCACTGTTCAAATAAACCTACCAATAAAATTATAGACTGATAATTTCTTTGTCAGTGGGCAAACGTACAAAATCAGCAGGGGATCAAATACTTTTTTCCCTCACTGTAAGTGTAAACTTCCAACTTCAACTGTACATATATATACATATTCTTTAAAAAAATATATATTTCCCTTTATTACTTTCCAACCCCACCACCCCTTCCCTAATTGGAGTAAACTAGTGAACAACATTGCTTAGGCCTCTACTTCCAGCTTATACATACTATATACATTTTATGGACACAGTCAATTTTACAATAATTATATTTTGTTTGTTTTTACTCCTGAACTTCCTCTACACTCAACCTCTCCGATAATTTTCATGATGTATATTTGAGTTTAACCACAATATTTGTTACATTATTTGTTCTGTCGTTTCTGGAGGATTAAATTGAAATTGCAACCAACTTTCTATTACTTGTTTTAGAAATGCCTGCCCTTTATTTTGTTTAGTCCAGTACAATGGAATGAATGGAGTAGTCCCAACAGCTAAATAAAATAAGATTTAATTGCCTCAAAAAGTTCCTCTTCTGTACGTTGGCCTTCAAACTGGTTATTTTTACATTATTATTATTATTATTAGGAAAGAAATCCTTACAGTTAACATCATTCCGTGGAAATGGAGGAGACTGAAAAGAAAACATATACAGTGGGGGAAAAAAGTATTTAGTCAGCCACCAATTGTGCAAGTTCTCCCACTTAAAAAGATGAGAGAGGCCTGTAATTTTCATCATAGGTACACGTCAACTATGACAGACAAATTGGAGAGAAAAAAATCCAGAAAATCACATTGTAGGATTTTTTTATGAATTTATTTGCAAATTATGGTGGAAAATAAGTATTTGGTCACCTACAAACAAGCAAGATTTCTGGCTCTCACAGACCTGTAACTTCTTCTTTAAGAGGCTCCTCTGTCCTCCACTCGTTACCTGTATTAATGGCACCTGTTTGAACTTGTTATCAGTATAAAAGACACCTGTCCACAACCTCAAACAGTCACACTCCAAACTCCACTATGGCCAAGACCAAAGAGCTGTCAAAGGACACCAGAAACAAAATTGTAGTCCTGCACCAGGCTGGGAAGACTGAATCTGCAATAGGTAAGCAGCTTGGTTTGAAGAAATCAACTGTGGGAGCAATTATTAGGAAATGGAAGACATACAAGACCACTGATAATCTCCCTCGATCAGGGGCTCCACGCAAGATCTCACCCCGTGGGGTCAAAATGATCACAAGAATGGTGAGCAAAAATCCCAGAACCACACGGGGGGACCTAGTGAATGACCTGCAGAGAGCTGGGACCAAAGTAACAAAGCCTACCATCAGTAACACACTACGCCGCCAGGGACTCAAATCCTGCAGTGCCAGACGTGTCCCCCTGCTTAAGCCAGTACATGTCCAGGCCCGTCTGAAGTTTGCTAGAGTGCATTTGGATGATCCAGAAGAGGATTGGGAGAATGTCATATGGTCAGATGAAACCAAAATATAACTTTTTGGTAAAAACTCAACTTGTCGTGTTTGGAGGACAAAGAATGCTGAGTTGCATCCAAAGAACACCATACCTACTGTGAAGCATGGGGGTGGAAACATCATGCTTTGAGGCTGTTTTTCTGCAAAGGGACCAGGACGACTGATCCGTGTAAAGGAAAGATTGAATGGGGCCATGTATCGTGAGATTTTGAGTGAAAACCTCCTTCCATCAGCAAGGGCATTGAAGATGAAACGTGGCTGGGTCTTTCAGCATGACAATGATCCCAAACACACCGCCCGGGCAACGAAGGAGTGGCTTCGTAAGAAGCATTTCAAGGTCCTGGAGTGGCCTAGCCAGTCTCCAGATCTCAACCCCATAGAAAATCTTTGGAGGGAGTTGAAAGTCTGTGTTGCCCAGCGACAGCCCCAAAACATCACTGCTCTAGAGGAGATCTGCATGGAGGAATGGGCCAAAATACCAGCAACAGTGTGTGAAAACCTTGTGAAGACTTACAGAAAACATTTGACCTGTGTCATTGCCAACAAAGGGTATATAACAAAGTATTGAGAAACTTTTGTTATTGACCAAAATCGAGAGGAGTGGGACAAAATTGCCACCAAGTACTAACTCATGTTTTGCAGAGGGCTCAAATACTTATTTCCCTCATTAAAATGCAAATAAATTTATAACATTTTTGACATGCGTTTTTCTGGATTTGTTTGTTGTTATTCTGTCTCTCACTGTTCAAATAAACATACTATTAAAATTATAGACTGATAATTTCTTTGTCAGTGGGCAAATGTACAAAATCAGCAGGGGATCAAATACTTTTTTCCCTCACTGTATCCACTAGTTCTAATGTATCCATGATATTCGTGATCTCCTTAAGTGCTTGAGGGTGATAGTTTGTGATTTCCTTTAAGATCCATTCAGGTACTTAAAACCGTATTATAATCTCCCACAATAATAATAGATTCATTGGTTGCTTGTGACCTCAATATATTATTATACAGTACCAGTCAAAGGTTTGGACACACCTACTCATTCAAGGGTTTTTCTTTAGTCTTACTATTTTCTACATTGTAGAATAATAGTGAAGACATCAACACAATGAAATAACACATATGGAATCATGTAGTAACCAAAAAAAGTGTTAAACAAATCAAAACATATTTTATATTTGACATTCTTCAAAGTAGCCACCCTGTAACTTTATGACAGCTTTGCACACTCTTGCCGTTCCCACATATGCTGAGCACTTGTTGGCTGCTTTTCCTTTACTCTGCTGTCCGACTCATCCCAAACCATCTCAATTGGGTTGAGGTCTGGGGATTGTGGAGGCCAGGTCATCTGATGTAGCACTCCATCACTCTCCTTCATGGTAAAATAGCCCTTACACAGCCTGGAGGTGTGTTGGGTCATTGTCCTGTTGAAAAACAAATGATAGCCCCACTAAGCCCAAACCATATGGGATGGTGTATCACTGCAGAATGCTGTGGTACTCATACTGGTTAAGTGTGCCTTGAATTCTAAATATATCACAGACAGTGTCACCAGCAAAGCACCCCCACACCATACACCTCCTCCATGCTTTACGGTGGGAACTACACATGCGGAGATCATCCGTTCACCAACACTGCGTCTCACAAAGACACGGCGGTTAGAACCAAAAATCTCAAATTTGGACTCCAGACCAAAGGACAGATTTCCACCGGTCTAATGTCCATTGCTCGTGTTTCTTGGCCCAAGCAGGTCTCTTCTTCTTATTGGTGTCCTTTAGTAGTGGTTTCTTTGCAGCAATTCGACCATGAAGGACTGATTCACAAAGTCCCCTCTGAACAATTGATGTTGAGATGTGTCTGTGACTTGAACTCTGTGAAGCATTTATTTGGTCTGCAATTTCTGAGGCTGGTAATTCTAATGAACTTATCCTCTGCAGCAGAGTTAACTCTGGGTCTTCCATTCCTGTGGTGGTCCTCATGAGAGCCAGTTTCATCATAGCGCTTGATGGTATTTGCGACTGCACTTGAATAAACTTTCAAAGTTCTTGGAATGTTCCATATTGACTGACCTTAATGTCTTAAAGTAATGATGGACTGTCATTTCTCTTTGCTTATTTGAGCTGTTCTTGCCATAACATGGACTTAGTCTTTTACCAAATAGGGCTATCTTCTGTACACCCCCCCACCTTGTCACCACAACTGATTGGCTCAAACACATTAAGAAGGAAAGAAATTCCACAATTAACTTTTTAGAAGGCACACCTGTTAATTGAAATGCATTCCTCATGAAGCTGGTTGAGAGAATGCCAAGAGTGTGCAAAGCTGTCATCAAGGCAAAGGGTGGCTATTTGAAGAATGTCAAATATAAAATATATTTTGAATTGTTTAACACTTTTTTGATTACAACATGATTCCATATGTGTTATTTCATAGTTTTGATGTCTTCACTATTATTCTACAGTGTAAAAAATAGTAAAAATAAAGAAAAACCCTTGAGTAGGTGTGTCCAAACTTTTGACTGGTGGTGTATATATTTTCGAAGAAGTATGGATCATCATTATTTGGCCCATGACAGTTTGTTAGGTGTTGTTTTGACTTGGAATTGTGGGCCTTTTCTCTCTCTGTAGGAAGATGTGGCTGAGGAAGGTGGGGAGTCCCAGCTCACGCATTGACCACGCCGAGTTCTCTAACGAGAGGGACATCCCCAAACTGGAAATCCATGGCTTTGGCACACGCTACTGAGCGCCAGAGCAGCGACAAAGCACAGCAGCAGCAAGTATCCACCCTGAGGCCTGCCCCAAAGGAATTAGTAGCATCTCAACTTCTATGGGGGTTGATTTGTCCTGTAATATTCACATCTTCACAGTTTCAAATGTCATTCTAAAGCCTGTTATGCCATTTATTTATTATTTGAAGAATAGTCATTTGAATGATACCCAGAAATGTTATAGTTGTATTATAATATGTTATCATGTAACCCACAGAAGAAGTTCGACATGAGTAGTTTGCTAAATGCAACTTTTAAATTGCACTTAAATGCCATGTATGTCAATAATAGTCAACCTTTAAAATGTTGAGTTCATCCCATCACAAAGACAGAAATAAAATAATTTAGTGAAACCACTGTGTGAACATGTTCAGTAGTTTTAAATATTTAAGATGTTTTGATGAGGTTCTGCAGTTCTTTTTCTCAACATATACTCACCGGACAGTTTATTAGGTACACACATCTAGTACCGTGTCGGACACCCCTTTGCCTCCAGAACAGCCTGAATTCTTCAGGGCATTCTACAAGGTGTCGGAAATGTTCCACGGGGATGTTGGTCCAAGCTGACGCGATGGCATCAATCAGTTGCTGCAGATTGGACGGCAGTACATTCATGCTGCGAACAGCCCGTTCCATCTCATCCCAAAGATACTCTATTGGGTTGAGGTCTGGGGACTGCGCACGCCTCTCAAGTAAACTGAACTTGCTGTCATGTTCCAGGCGATGTTTTCCACTCCTCAATTTTCCAGTGTTGGTCATCGCGTGCCCATTGGAGCCGCTTCTTCTTGTTTTTAGCTGATAGGAGTGGAAACCGGTGTGGTCATCGGAGCAATAGCCCATCCGTGACAAGGATCGACGAGTTCTGTGTTCCGAGATACCGTTCTGCACACCACTGTTGTACTGCACCGTTATTTGTCTGTTTGTGGCCCGCCTGTTAGCTTGCACGATTCTTGCCATTATCCTTCGACCTCTCTCATCAATGAGCAGTTTTTGCCCACAGGACTGTCACTGACTGGATGTTGTTTGTCGCACCATTCTCGGTGAACACTGTCGTGTGTGAAAAGCCCAGGATGGCGGCCGTTTCTGAGATATTGGATCCGGCACGCCTGGCACTGACGATTATACCACACTCAAAGTCGCTTTGGTCACTTGTTTTGCCCATTCTTTATTTTATTTTATTTTGTACTTTTTACCCCTTTTTCGTGATATCAAATTGGCAGTTACAGTCTTGTCCCATCGCTGCAACTCCAGTACGGACTCGGGAGAGGCGAAGGTCGAGAGCCATGCGTCCTCCGAAACACGACCCTACCAAGCCCACTGCTTCTTGACACACTGCTAGCTTAACCAGGAAGCCAGCCGCACCAATGTGTCGGAGGAAACACTGTACAACTGGCGACCGAAGTCAGCGTGCATGCACCCGGCCCGCCACAAGGAGTCGCTAGAGCGCAATGGGACAAGGACATCCCGGCCGGCCAAATCCCCCTAACCCGGACGACGCTGGGCCAATTGTGCGCCGCTTCATGGGTCTCCCGGTCGCGGCCGGCTGCGACACAGCCTGGGATCGAACCCTGGTCTGTAGTGACGCCTTAAGCACTGCGATGCAGTGCCTTAGACCGCTGCGCCACTTGGGAGGCTGTTTTGCTAATTCTAACGTTCAATCGAACAGTAACTGAATGCCTAGATGCCTGTCTGCCTGCTTTTTGTACAGTGCCTTCAGAAACTATTAACACCCCTTCACTTTTTCCAAATGTTGTTGTATTACAGCCAGAATTTTAAATGGATTAAATTGAGATTTTTTTGGTCACTGGCCTACACACAATACCCCATAATGTCAAAGTGGAATTTTTTTCAACCCCTTTGTTATGGCAAGCCTAAATAAGTTTGAATGACTACCTTATCTCTGTACCCCACACATACAATTATCTGTAAGCTCCCTCAGTCAATCAGTGAATTTCAAACACAGATTCAACCACAAAGATAGAGGTGTCCTTCCTAACTCAGTTGCCGGAGAGGAAGGCAACCGCTCAGGGATTTCACAATTTAATAAATTTTGAATTCAGGCTGTAACACAACAAAATGTGGAGTAAGTCAAGGAGTATGAATACTTTCTGAAAGCACTATAGCAAGCCACGGAAAATTGAGTGATCCATTTTCATGAACGGGTGTTACCTAATAAACTGGCCAGTGTGTGTATAATTGAATTTGATCATTATAGAGTGCCCTTCATACAAGTTCACCACACCAATGTCCATGATCCAAATAACAACATTAATGTTATTGTTTTGGGATGTAGGTTACAGTAGAGTAAAATCATCACAAGCTGTGAGCCTGTACAGTCATCACAAGCTGAAAGCCTGCCTATTTGAGCGAGACATAGGGCTCCACCTGTGGGAGAAATCAACCAATCGTAGCAGTGCTTTGCCCTCCTCACAACTCTGTTTCCTAGGCAAGGATAGCCGGCCTCTGTAAACATCCCTTAAAGGGAAACTTTTTTAACGCTTTTTTCAGTGAGTGATTTTTCAGACATAATTATGCATTATAGTTGTATTTTTTTTATTTTTGCGCCGGGAGAGTTCAACCAATGATGTCATTGGTTGATTGAGCCTGCTGTCTGATTTAAAAATGAATGCAGTCATGTTTTTTAGCAATTATTGTGGCCTTTTTGTTTCGCCGATTGCACGATCACGTTAGTAGATATGGTTGTCCTTGTCCTTTCAACGTTCATTGGACTTGTCTCCTATCTGCCAGGACATTGCAGGATATCTAGGTTGTCTCATTTTCCCTGGCTTTGTAAAGACTATAGCCTGACAGGAGCCATATTTCCTTGTTCCCACCCTCGAAGGCAGGCTTTTCAAAACGGGGGCGGTACTTATTTACAGGTTAACTTGGTGTATTGGTAATTTTGTTTTCTCAAGAGGGTATTGTGCTTTCATAAATACCTTTGGCTGTCGGCTTGTTTCAAAGTCAGATCATGTTGAGCTTGAGCTTATTCCAGGCTGAAAGCTTTCATCCAATGGATCTACAGGCTCTGTACTACTTAAACTGGTGTCAAGGTCATCGTTATCAGCAGCGGGATTAGTCTGTAGGACACACAGTCTGTGATTAGCCAACATTTTACTACTTTGTCCCCATCAATACACACTCAAACAATGTACTATATTCACCCACCCCCCTCATGTCAATAGATCATGCATACTAACCTTCACACACAATACCCACCACCAACAGACACCAGTCAGTCAGCCACACCATCCCCTCCTTACTAATACCTCCTTTTCTCCAATTTAGACTTCAAGTCTTGCATGTACAATCAACTCAGCCTCTAGAATACAGAGAAAGTTACAGTAGAAGTTGTAGCATACTTGTAAACACACCAACTATGACAAGAAGACACGGACCATGTTTATGCCTAGCTCCAGTATTTTGCTCATCATGGAGTCATGGAAAGATTGAGTTGATTTTAGTAAGATTTTAGAAGATAATTAACACTAGTTCCTAGTGCTGAGCTTGACACTGATGCCTCTGCAGATTTTGAGGGGATCGGACTCTAAATAGAACACAGTCACGTTAGCCTCTGCGGTAGACATGGCAACCCAATTAGTTGAGACTTCAGTTCCGTTTCAAAATCTTCTGGTTGAAAGAGCTGGCTACAAACAGACATTATGATATTTCTCATACCTCCATGGGGCGGTCCTCCGCGTCCTGAAATCGCTATGAATTCTGGATATTGTGGTTTGCTTACAACCAGGCAATGTAGCTGGCCCGTTTCTATCGGCGAGATGCAGAAACGCTCGTATTTAAGTGTAGTAAGGAAATTCTAAATTTTTGCGACACATATGATATGTTAATAACATATTAATGGACATATATAGTGAAATAGAGCAGTGGGGAAATTTGCCTTTAAAGGGTGACTGCACTTCCTGATTTGGCATTGTTTTTCATCAATGCTCATTAAGAAATGCTAGGGGCCATGACTGAAAGCAAACAAGAGTTGTCTTGGGGGTGTGGTTTGATCTAGGTGTTTCTTGGGTGTATCTTTGCCATTCAATCACAACAAAGGGCAGTAGTGAGTACAGCGAGGTAAGCTAAGCTTGCTTTGCTATGGAGAGAATGAAGTTTTGAAGTTGAGGACTTCTCCCCTCCTAACTGACTCGCCATATCAAAATGGTCAGCTAATTCAGTTCTGTGTAGGCAAAAGCCTGCCCTGACCTTATGTTTAGCCAAGCTGACAGCAGCTAGCTAGCATAGATTGGTGATAGCTGCAGCTGGCTAGCCTATCTAGCTGATATTTCTCTGTCAAATCAGTTATGGCTAGATATCAAGTGCCAGTGTCTGGAAAGTGTTTCATGAGACACTCGTTCTACAACACCTTGCTACATCATGTAAATACATGTTACCATGGAAACTATCAACTGCGAGTTGAATGCCCGGTCTTGAATCAGCTCAGCTGTCCTAGAACACAATATTCTATAACTGGCTAGTTTTGTCTCATCTCGTCTCTCCTTATGTCCGCCGTTAGATCTTTCCCTGGGGACAAATCCCAGACCCACTGGACACAGACGTCAATTCAACGTCTATTCCACATTGGTTCAATTGAATTTCATTGAAATGACATAGAAACAACTAGGAATGGGCATTTGAAATTATGGGATTGTTCGAGTACTCATATGATTTTTTTGGCAGTGCTCGAATATTTTTAGAACACAAGGCCCGCACTGGAAACAAATATGTGTGCATTTATCTAATGCCAACAGTGTGCAACAATGCTTAATTTATCATAACCATTACAGATAACACAACCTAATTCAGAGGGTAAATGGGCAAGAGTATTTAGGTGCCTTTGAACAGGGTATGGTAGTAGGGGCCAGGCGAACCGGTTTGAGTGTGTCAAGAACTGTAATGCTGCTGGGTTTTTCACGCTCAACAGTTTCCCGTGTGTATCAAGAATGGTCCACCAGCCTACTTGGCACAACTGTTGGAAGCATTGGAGTCAACATGGGCCAGCATCCCTGTGGAACGCTTTCGAAACCTTGTAGAGTCCATGCCTCAACGAATTTAGACTGTTCTGAGGGCAAAAGGGGATCCAACTCAATATTAGGAAGGTGTAAATTGCCATACTTGAGTAAAAGTAAATATACCTTAATAGACAATGACTCCAGTAAACTCCACCCAGTAAAATACTGCTTGAGTAAAAGTCTAAAAGTATTTGGTTTTAAATATACTTATGTATCATTTAAAACTTAACATTGTTCCATTTAAATGATTATACAAAATTATTCCAACCAATAGAATGTTATATACAGTATATGGGGAATACAACCATCCCAGCTCTGCATATTTTGCTGCCAAGAGACAGTATCATTATATCATTTGTTTTGGTACTGTCCATCTGTATCTTGTTTTTGGTCGCAGGTCCAGGAATGGCTGAAGAATTGCAACATTTACCTGGAGCTAACTCTGCAGATAACACTACTAGGTGATTTGAAAAGTCAGAGTCAATCGATCAATAATATAATAATACTTTAAGCAACATTTTTTATCTTTAATTTACAATCTGTGTAACATCACAGCAGAGTTGAGAAATATATGGCAAATAGAAATCCAATATGGATGGTGTTAAGAGATAGATGGGAGGGGTTGAGTGGAGCTGAAGGGTGGGACTAAAAGCAACAAGATAACTAATGTAAAATATACTGTGTCCGTAAAATGTATATAGGTTCAGAACTTTTGTGAAACAGCACAGTTAAAAATATATGGCAAATAGAAATCAAACTGGATGGTCTTCAGAAACAGATGGTAGGGGTTGAGTGTAGCGGAAGGATAGGAGTAAAAACAAACAAAAGATAGCTATTGTAAAATAGATTGTGTCCATAGTATGTATAAGCTGGAATTAGAAGCCTAAGTGTTGTTGCCCCTCCTGGCCGCAATAGGAACAGAGCCCCAGCTGCTGCTTCCATAGAGAGAGAGTAATCAAGGTGATAATGAGATCAAGGTTTGCGTAACGATGGGGAGCAGGTGTGCATATTGATGATTGCCAGGGCCGGTGGTTAGTAGACTGGCGACGTTGAGCACCGGAGCAGGGGAGAGGGTGTAGGCGTGACAATTAGGCTATCCAACCACACACTGACATGCACAGCTCTCTGGGTGAGGTTCTGTCTTCAAGTCTCCAGTGGGTGAAGAAGTCCATTCCATCTATGTAATGTATTACAGGTTATGGACAGGTGTAGTCAGGTGGCAGGAGGGGTGGAGTGCGCTCGATCTGTAGAAGCAGTGTTCTGCTAATATAACAATGTGCAAATATTATACCTGTCTTATTAGTAATCACCTTTTGTCCCTTCTGAAATGCTATATCACATTACACGTTAGCTTGATGTATTTAGCTAGCTACAGTATCATTCCCCTTTCATCTGTGGTACCATAGCAAGCCTGGCTCGCTAGCATTATCAAATAATGTTGTATAACCAAAGTAGCTACTAGCTAACTAGTACCAGCTATCAACTTAACTAACGGACCCACCATCACCAATGGTGTGATGGTTGACAGGCAGCAGAAGTAACTGTTGAATGTAACGCAAGGGTGTGACGCAATTGCGGAGCCTCCGGAGGCTTGTGGAGGCCAAATCAAGCTCGGTACCGCATCGCCGTGCACCTCCAAATTGTTTTAACAATGTGAGGGCTCCGTATAGCTACGCATTGACATCGGTTGATGGTAGGTGGGGGTGATATGTCCTTTATAAACACAAACTCACTTCCTTGACAACTCACTTCACAACAGCTCTGCTCCGAGAAGCACAAGAAGTATGAATGCCTTGACTTCTGCAGAGTCCGCATCGCAGTAAATGCTTTACGTTCAATGCAGACACCAGAATCACCATAAATCAGCTTTAAGTAATCCATACCCAACCCTCCAGCAGTCGAGATGAACTCACTTACAAAACGCTGTTTTACACTTTGTAGTTAATTTTGACACTGGAATTAATGTTTCTGACTCATATCGATGCCACATAGGCCTTTTAAAACCAGAGAAGTTGGTTCTAAGGGGCAGTTGACTGTCTAGGCAGGAGTTTGCTCTTGCTCCACAACAAAATATACACTGAAATCAGTCAGCTCTCCTTGACTCTCCAGGCTTTGATTTAGACAAAAAGACCAGGCAAAATGCATGGAAACAGATGTACCCGCGCAGGAATTGGAATACACATTTGCAGAATAAAAGATTGAAAGTATTTAAAAGGAAATTGCTTTCCCATCATAATAAATAAACTTCCCAGCATGGCCATCTGTAGTAAATCTGCATACACACTGGCAGCCAGGCCAGAATCCTCTTAACTGACAGTGACGAGGTTAGATCAGAGGCTTAAGGGTTTATATACAGGCCTACCACCCAGATGAAAAATATAAAAAACAATACAAGGTCAATATACGGGGTCTGTGTGTGTGTCACTAGAAAGCATTGTATCATGCAGTCCAAGCAGATAGATGCACTTTGCACTGGTTAAACTCTTACTACTCCAGCTTTATTAGTGTAAAGCCATTTTACATTTGGATCACTAAGCTACCACATGGATGGAGCAAGGGTATCTAAATTACTTGTTATCCTACGAATTTAGTCATTTAGAAGTGATTTTGAAATCAATTTCATTGTTTGCACTTTGCACTCTTATTTAACAACATATGTAAATGTGAGTAACTTGGAATGTAATATTCTCCGTTTAGAGCTACAGTCTGCGATTCGAAAAACAATAAATAGGCTGCTCTGCCACTTATTTTGGTATACAGCTGAGCTGAGGGATGGGGCTTGGGAAATGTAACCCCTCTCAAATTCATAGACAGCACTCTAGATGCAAGGACTGACAGTTCATGACATCCAGAGGATAGTTTCAACAATGTTTTCAATCTATACACTGTTTATTTACAATGGCATTGTTTACAAACAATGGAGTAAAACAAGCTTTTATTTGGGGTTCTGTTAGGGTAAGACAGTTCTGTTGTACTAACACCCATGAGCTATGCATAAGTTATATTCTTCAAGAACCAATAGCCAGGCTATATTATGTCATTAATTTAAAATCCAAAAATGGATGTATCAATTCCAGACTGTATATTTAAGCCCAGTCCATACTAGTAGAACTTGCTATTGTTTGCAGACCAATAACACAATAATAATCATAATGTTATAGGGCTCCCGAATGCAATGTCATAGTAGAGGATTTGAAAGCCTAATTACCTGATTAAGGACCATTAATATATTCCCGCAAAGCCGCCATTTAGTGGTCCAAACACACACACACAAGAATACTGACTGCCTAGGCTTGTGTGCTGTGATTTGATTAGTTAGTTTAGTTTTATTTAAAGTAACTTTCCAGTGAAAATCTCACTTTTAAAAGTTAATATTCTGTTAACTCATACCCAAATAATGTTGTTGACTCATTCTATACTCGTATCTGCGGCCAAAGCATGAATTTAAGAAAAAAATATTCAAAAACCCCACCTCAAACTTGTATCTCAAACAGACTGTTTTGAAAATGCTTGCTATTTCCTCATAGAGTATGAGTCAACAAGTGGCCAATCAGTGGTCTTTTCACATGAATATTTTTAATGACCACGCCATTCCAACACCAGTACTGAGTGATTAACCAAGATTTTTATTTTAGTTTTTCATTAATTAAACAATCAATTGACCGACATCACTTCAATTACTTGAATTCCATGTTTCTCTAGAAAGAAATCAAATAATTCACAAGAAAAATCAATTCAAGAATTATGTGTGACGCTGGGCTAAAGGGAGTTGTAGATTTCATTAAGCAAATATTCAACCTAGTTCAGCGCAGAAACTTATCTAACTACAATGACCATCATCCATTGCTCCGGTTCTTTCCGTCTCAGACAGAGACAGATACACTTTTACGCCTGCTTTGCTAGGTTAGATACAAACAGACTGCATGAGAGAAGAATGTACACAATGACGAGAGGGGTAGAGACAGTTTGTGAAAGTATGCTTTATCTACTTTGAAGAACTAGTCCAATGATTTCATCAGACAGCTCTGGTGCATACAGATGTCGGATCTTAACTTGACCACTATTTTGTCATGGCGAATTTTCCTGATTCAATCTGGATATTCAAATGAGCCTTGTGAGTGGCTGAAAATGAGCAGTTCTCTTCCTCCCCGTGCGGTCATTGGGATCAGTGCTATCAAAATAATGTTCTCTCTCGCTCACGCGAACACTAGGCATATTGCAACATTCAAATCTATAAAAATGTAATAAATGTATCTGAAATGCAGCCATACACATCAACAACCGTTGTTTTATATAGCTTAATAACACAAGATAGATATTGGTCTCCACTAGGCTACGACATACAAGTGTCTAGTGTATCCTAAGGTCTAGCGGTTAGGGCCACTGCCCTCAGCACGCAGATATAGGCCTACTTTGTCTGCGTGGGTTCGATTCCAGCCCACAAATAAAGCCGACAGATAATTTGTTCGTTCGACATGGTGGGATCTTTTTGTGTCTGTAAAATTGATTTGAAACCAGATAATGGGACAGTTGGAAAAGACATCAGGACAGTTGGAAAATATATCGGGACACCTTGCAATCATGACACAAAATGCACCTACACACACAGACCGTATTTGCTACAAAGTTACAGAAAGCTAAACCAACAACCACACAGACCGAAATTGGATACATTGTAAACGCAGGTCCAACCAGGAAAAACGTAGCTAGCTAGTTAGCTATCATTTATTTGTTTTTGCAGAAGACATATTTTTTTGGAGCATTTGATGACCTACGTGGTGAGGGATGAACATGAATTTCACTGGTCTCTAACGTTACTGTTACAGTCATGACATGCTGTCAAATCCTCCCACGTTTCTAGTTTGACCAGCTGTTTTCAGCAACTGGTATTTTTGAATTTGGTTGTCATATTGGCAGGTTTGCTTGCAAAAAACGATTTAGCTAGCTTCGAGCCTGGTGTTTGATATGCAATGTAATGAACAGAGTCGAGTGTCCTGACGAGAAGGCAAACTTTTCTAGCTGTGCCAGGCAAAGTCGGGCATCATCAGCCCATTGTTATGGATGTATCCAAATGAATTTCAATAGAAAACATCTTAAACAAATGCAAATGCAGCAACTTTGCTGTTATTCTGGCTGCAGAGGTCATGACTGTTTTATCTTTAACTAGTTGGCTAGCTAGCAAGCAAGGGATAAAGAACGTTGCCAGCGAGCATGGCAACGGAACATATAGAACGAACGACTGGGTCGCGTCTCTTGCAACCAAAAGATGAGAAAGTATGAATTATTTTATAAAAATTAAAATATGAAAGTTATTTTTATTTCTACCAATGAATGTGTGCTTAAGTATTGTTTTCATTACCTTGGAGAAATGAACTATGCAAAGGTACTCGGCTCCACCTTGTCCTGCTGCGTCGTCCATTATTTCCAAGGTAATGTACAGAACGTCTGCGTTTATCCCTCACATATTCTCACTCTATAGATAATAATAATAATAATAATAATAATAATAATAATAATAATAATAATAATCTCATCATGTAGACTAGCCTACCCGCACTGTATCTGCAAGCTGTTGGCTAGAGCACAAGTGCCAAGAGCAGAGTAGGCACATTTGCTATTTAACGCAACAGTTTTTGTGAAAAAACTATTGGTAGAGTTGAAAATACTATGGAAAAATATTGAACTTTAGATGTTTATTTGGTACATAAAAACGTAAGTGAAAAAAGTATGCACTACATCATCACGCACTGATTTTTATCCACAACAAGTCAGTTTGTGGGAAAATACACATACAGTGGGGAAAAAAAGTATTTAGTCAGCCACCAATTGTGCAAGTTCTCCCACTTAAAAAGATGAGAGAGGCCTGTAATTTTCATCATAGGTACACGTCAACTATGACAGACAAAATGAGGAAAAAAAATCCTGAAAATCACATTGTAGGATTTTTAATGAATGTATTTGCAAATTATGGTGGAAAATAAGTATTTGGTCAATAACAAAAGTTTCTCAATACTTTGTTATATACCCTTTGTTGGCAATGACACAGGTCAAACGTTTTCTGTAAGTCTTCACAAGGTTTTCACACACTGTTGCTGGTATTTTGGCCCATTCCTCCATGCAGATCTCCTCTAGAGCAGTGATGTTTTGGGGCTGTCGCTGGGCAACACGGACTTTCAACTCCCTCCAAAGATTTTCTATGGGGTTGAGATCTGGAGACTGGCTAGGCCACTCCAGGACCTTGAAATGCTTCTTACGAAGCCACTCCTTCGTTGCCCGGGCGGTGTGTTTGGGATCATTGTCATGCTGAAAGACCCAGCCACGTTTCATCTTCAATGCCCTTGCTGATGGAAGGAGGTTTTCACTCAAAATCTCACGATACATGGCCCCATTCATTATTTCCTTTACACGGATCAGTCGTCCTGGTCCCTTTGCAGAAAAACAGCCCCAAAGCATGATGTTTCCACCCCCATGCTTCACAGTAGGTATGGTGTTCTTTGGATGCAACTCAGCATTCTTTGTCCTCCAAACACGACGAGTTGAGTTTTGACCAAAAAGTTCTATTTTGGTTTCATCTGACCATATGACATTCTCCCAATCCTCTTCTGGATCATCCAAATGCACTCTAGCAAACTTCAGACGGGCCTGGACATGTACTGGCTTAAGCAGGGGGACACGTCTGGCACTGCAGGATTTGAGTCCCTGGCGGCGTAGTGTGTTACTGATGGTAGGATTTGTTACTTTGGTCCCAGCTCTCTGCAGGTCATTCACTAGGTCCCCCCGTGTGGTTCTGGGATTTTTGCTCACCGTTCTTGTGATCATTTTGACCCCACGGGGTGAGATCTTGCGTGGAGCCCCAGATCGAGGGAGATTTTCAGTGGTCTTGTATGTCTTCCATTTCCTAATAATTGCTCCCACAGTTGATTTCTTCAAACCAAGCTGCTTACCTATTGCAGATTCAGTCTTCCCAGACTGGTGCAGGTCTACAATTTTGTTTCTGGTGTCCTTTGACAGCTCTTTGGTCTTGGCCATAGTGGAGTTTGGAGTGTGACTGTTTGAGGTTGTGGACAGGTGTCTTTTATACTGATAACAAGTTCAAACAGGTGCCATTAATACAGGTAACGAGTGGAGGACAGAGGAGCCTCTTAAAGAAGAAGTTACAGGTATGTGAGAGCCAGAAATCTTGCTTGTTTGTAGGTGACCAAATACTTATTTTCCACCATAATTTGCAAATAAATTCATTAAAAATCCTACAATGCGATTTTCTGGATTTTTTTTCTCAGTTTGTCTGTCATAGTTGACGTGTACCTATGATGAAAATTACAGGCCTCTCTCATCTTTTTAAGTGGGAGAACTTGCACAATTGGTGGCTGACTAAATACTATTTTTCCCCACTGTAGTTCTGTCCTTGAGCTGCTCTTTTCTATTAATGTTCTGTGTTATGTCATGTTTCATGTTTTGTGTGGACCCCAGGAAGAGTAGCTAATAAAATGGCAAATACCAAATATTGATTCAATAAACTTTCTTCATAATCATTGTGTGCACACTTGCAAGTATTCCACGAGGTATTTTAATGAATATTTGTATTATTTTAAAATAATGTTTTCGTTTATAAACATTTCTATGGCAGGCAATTATTTACAACCCAATGCTATACTGTTGCATGTGAATTGTTTCTATTTGTTAGGCTATGTCCTATTGCAATAACAGCATTGGTAATGCTGTATGTGATTTGGAGGTAGGCCTATTTCCTGCTGTTTTTTTTGGTGTTGCAAACTTTAAGTAAGATTGACTCTTTCCCTCTGTTTTAGCTCAAATGCATACAGGATATTTGATGGGAAGATACCTGACAGATTGGACCCTGATAAAGTCTATAAATTCCATTCATATCCTAAGAGAGATCCCAAGGAATATGATCAGCTTAAAATACACAATACCCCACAAATGTACAATGCCAAGTTCATAAGAACCAATGTCAGGTTCATGAATGCACCCATTTCTCACATGGAGACAGAGAGTACAATGGCTGAGCAGGTATGTTCCATGAAATGTTATTCATAATTGTAACAATTCTGCTATGACCAGTTTAGTTCAGTTAAATGCTGGATAAATAAAATATCTTCCAGTTTAGTTACATTTCATTCCATGATAATTCATTTTCTCTCCATGAGACTTATAACAGTGTCACTGGTGGCCCAATACATCGTATCACGATGTGAGCACCCAGGCACCTTACAGAAAGGACAGCACTCAGAGAAAAGATTACCAGGCCATTCAGCAAACACACGCCCTGGTCAGACATGGGAGGAACAACAACAGAGTGCCTGCTTCAGGAATCAGTGAGCTGTGTGTGTGTGTGTGTGTGTGTGTGTGTGTGTGTGTGTGTGTGTGCATGTGCGTGTCTGTGTGTGTGTTTGCGCAAGCACATTCATGATTGTGTGTGTTTGTTATCCAACTAAGCCTATATCTTTTACATTCACTTGCATTAGACTAAAATAAAGGCATTGATATTATGTCAGGTCAGCACTTGGGGTTGAAGGAGTGTATGGATTAGAACAAATAGATTTGTATTGCTTAGTTGCATTTAAAAGGTGATCAGTGCAACAATATTGAACTATTTAACTGCAGTGAGTGACATTTTACTTCATGGCTTATGGTTCACAGTTCCCATACTGAGCCCTATTGGTAGCCCAAAAGTGTTGCTGGAGCACATGTCCTTCATTCACCAATATGATTCAAGGAAATTACAGCACCAACCATACCAAGGAAGGGTAAGATTTATACCAGTTCCTGGAAACTCATAGGGCAGGTTTCCCAGACACAGATTAAGCCTAGTCCTGGACATTCTCTATGGAGAATCTCCATTGAAAGCATTTTAATCTGTGTCTAGGAGACCAGCCCATGGGTTCAGTGTTAAATCATGTGTATTAGTAATGGCCTGGAATGTATAGTATTTTTCCAAAATCAAATGTAATATTGCAATGTTACAAATGTTATACCATAAAGGTATTTTAATGAATTGAGAATGCTCTTAATTACATTCTCAGAATGTTTTGTGAATGTTCCAAGAAATGCAATTAAATGGGATTCAAAGCAAATTAATATTAGCCTTCAAACACTCTCAAAACGTTCCTTTGCTCCTTCAGGGAGTTAACTTTGGACAGCGTTTGAACCATGCGATGAACTCAACTACCAGCCACAGCTGCATTCCCCCATCTCTTCCTCCCTCTCTTCCCCCTCTCCACCCTCTGCTTCCCCCCAGTTATATTCATGTCTGTTTCCCGTTTCTCCAGCGACACGGAGCTTTAGTGTGGAGCGAGGCTGGGCCGCGGTCTCCCGGCGTGGAGAGCACATACCTCAACGCTGAGGGGTCATGTTCGGCAGCGGTGCGGGGAGGAAGCGGGGGGAAAGAGGTAACCTCTCCCCAGCAGCAGGTTTTCAACGATGGCAGGATCCACTCCGGAGAGGCGGGCCCCAGAGCTAAAGGCCCCAAGGCCATCGCCCGCCACTCGCCTACCCATCCCTCCAGCCAGCTGTTTCACAGCTTCTACACTCCCGTGACACGTAGGGAGCAGTTTATACCCCAGGGAGGGGTTGAGGGGATCTCCTCAGTCTCCGACAGGGCTGCGGAGGGTCGGAGACCTATGCATGCGGACGGCGAGGCGACTGCCTTACAAAGGCAGGGATCCAACAGTCAACAGGTGGAGGTTCAAGCCCCAGGCCAAATAGGGAGCTCAGAGCCTAACAACTGATGGCACTGATGGCATTTTAACCCCTTAGGGGCTGCCTTTTGTAAAGATCTGAGTAGAAATTGGTTGCAATTGTGTTACATTTTTGGTCAGAAGTCATTTAAAGATTAAAATAATAAAAGGTTCAACCTGCAAAAGTAACTGCTGTTAAATGGTATTTTCTATTTTAAAAAATACAGTGTAAGGTACAGTGGGGAAAAAAAGTATTTAGTCAGCCACCAATTGTGCAAGTTCTCCCACTTAAAAAGATGAGAGAGGCCTGTAATTTTCATCATAGGTACACGTCAACTATGACAGACAAAATGAGGGAAAAAAAATCCAGAAAATCACATTGTAGGATTTTTTATGAATTTATTTGCAAATTATGGTGGAAAGTAAGTATTTGGTCAATAACAAAAGTTTCTCAATACTTTGTTATATACCCTTTGTTGGCAATGACACAGGTCAAACGTTTTCTGTAAGTCTTCACACACTGTTGCTGGTATTTTGGCCCATTCCTCCAGAGCAGTGATGTTTTGGGGCTGTCGCTGGGCAACACAGACTTTCAACTCCCTCCAAAGATTTTCTATGGGGTTGAGATCTGGAGACTGGCTAGGCCACTCCAGGACCTTGAAATGCTTCTTACGAAGCCACTCCTTCGTTGCCCGGGCGGTGTGTTTGGGATCATTGTCATGCTGAAAGACCCAGCCACGTTTCATCTTCAATGCCCTTGCTGATGGAAGGAGGTTTTCACTCAAAATCTCACGATACATGGCCCCATTCATTCTTTCCTTTACACGGATCAGTCGTCCTGGTCCCTTTGCAGAAAAACAGCCCCAAAGCATGATGTTTCCACCCCCATGCTTCACAGTAGGTATGGTGTTCTTTGGATGCAACTCAGCATTCTTTGGCCTGGTGTGTTACTGATGGTAGTCTTTGTTACTTTGGACCCAGCTCTCTGCAGGTCATTCACTATGTCCCCCCGTGTGGTTCTGGGATTTTTGCTCACCGTTCTTGTGATCATTTTGACCCCACGGGGTGAGATCTTGCGTGGAGCCCCAGATCGAGGGAGATTATCAGTGGTCTTGTATGTCTTCCATTTCCTAATAATTACTCCCACAGTTGATTTCTTCAAACCAAGCTGCTTACCTATTGCAGATTCAGTCTTCCCAGCCTGGTGCAGGTCTACAATTTTGTTTCTGGTGTCCTTTGACAGCTCTTTGGTCTTGGCCATAGTGGAGTTTGGAGTGTGACTGTTTGAGGTTGTGGACAGGTGTCTTTTATACTGATAACAAGTTCAAACAGGTGCCATTAATACAGGTAACGAGTGGAGGACAGAGGAGCCTCTTAAAGAAGAAGTTACAGGTCTGTGAGAGCCAGAAATCTTGCTTGTTTGTAGGTGACCAAATACTTATTTTCCACCATAATTTGCAAATAAATTCATTAAAAATCCTACAATGTGATTTTCTGGAGAGAAAAAAATCTCATTTTGTCTGTCATAGTTGACGTGTACCTATGATGAAAATTACAGGCCTCTCTCATCTTTTTAAGTGGGAGAACTTGCACAATTGGTGGCTGACTAAATACTTTTCCCCCCCACTGTATGTACAACTGTCATACCCAATTCTGGTAGAGCACGGCGCTTGCAACGCCAGGGTTGTGGGTTCGTTTCCCACGGGGGGCCAGTATGAAAATGTATGCACTCACCAACTGTAAGTCGCTCTGGAAAAGAGCGTCTGCTAAATGACTTAAATGTAAATGTACCTCAAATCAGGGCCGGCACTAGCCTTTTGGGGGCCCTAAGCTAGATTTGGTTGGGCCCCCCCTCCCCACCTTGCAGCAAAACATTTTAGTGGCTCCCCTCTTGACGGCGGAGAGAAACATTTTTTTTAAAGCAAATTTCCTGCAATTTTGCCATGGGGTGTAGAGAAAATGTTGCAGTTTTAAAGCAAGTTTTCTGCATTTCTACATATTTTGCCATGGGGTGGAGAGACATTCTTGCCGTTTTAAAGCTAATTTCCTGCAATTCTACACATTTTGCCATGACTTATACCATATTAATATGATATTTGAGTGAGAATGACTAACAAAATCAGTGGGGCCCCACTGGAGATCAGGGCCCTGGGCACGTGCCCTGCGTGCCTGGTCAGTATTCAGCCATGATTACTACAAGTTTAGATAGCTGGCTAGACTAACTACCAATCTCAAAATGGTTAGCTGATATGGCAAATTGAGTGATTGTCAGTGACTGACATAACAAGAGAAAAGCTTCCAAATCATGCACAACCAAATTTCAAAATTGCACCTGGTGTATTCAACTATTATTACGCTCAATAGTAAATTGAGACACCGACTGAGTTCCTAAAAAAATAGGAACTCAAAAATGTTGGGTTGACTGCTGATGTCGCTTATGCCTGGCACCAGCACTGCCCAAAATATAAGGTTGTTTTACTTTAAAATGTTTGGCTGAAAAACAAATTACAATTGTGACTACTGTGGCTATTGTGACTGTAGATTGTGACTGGTGTACTGGAGTGTTAACATGAACAGACTATATTTACAGTGTTTAGCAAATTGAATATGCTTTGCCAGCACATAATTAATGAAAAAAAAGAGCATGTTGAAACCAGAGAATACGGCTTTTGTGAGTTATCTAATCGCTTTTCATAGTCCTCATGATGAAGCCCACACCAGTTTTCTGCAGAATGATGGATAGAATGATGGATCTGCATCAGGTGATGGATCTATATCAGGTTTCAGTACAACTGTGTAGAAGAACAGGATAGAGGAATAAGTATTTTATTTTATATTTGGTTAGAAGGGTAATGAATGCCTTTTTCCCAATACCCCCAGACACACACATGTTGAGAGGCCCAGGGTCAGCTGCATTGAATTTTGGGGTGAAATGCCTTGCTCAAGGGCACAACGTTAGTGGTTTGTACCTGGGATTAGAGATCAGCAGCCCTCCAGCTGCCAGCTCAGTTCCCAGTTCCCATTTTCTATTGACGCCCATCTTCACTTTAAAGTACAGTGCCTTCAGAAAGTATTCACACCTCTTTACCTTTTCCACATTTTGTTGTGTTACAGCCTGAATTTAAAATGTATTAAATTAAGATTTTGTGTCACTAATCTACACACAATAGATCCATCACCTGATGCAGATCCATCATTCTATCCATCATTCTGCAGAAAACTGGTGTGGGCTTCATCATGAGGACTATGAAAAGCGATTAGATAGCTCACAAAAGCCGTATTCTCTGGTTTCAACATGCTCTTGAAAAAAAAATGTCAAAGTGGAATTTTTATTGTCGAATATTTTAGATATTTTTTTTTTTTATGTATAGCTTAAATATTTTGAGTCAATAAGTATTCAACCCCTTTGTTATGGCAAGCCTAAATAAGTTCAGGAGTAAAAATGTGCTTAACAAATTGCATAATAAGTTGCATGGACTCATTCCATGTTCAATGACTACCTCATCTCTGTACCCCACAAATACATTTATCTGTAAGGTCCCTCAATCGAGTAGTGAATTTCAAGCACAGATTCAACCACAAAGACCAGGGAGGTTTTTCATTGCCTCACAAAGAAAGACACCGATTAGTAGATGTGTAAAAATAGAAAAAGCAGATGCTGAATATCCCTTTGAGCATGGTGAAGTTATGATTTACACTTTGGATGGTGTACAGGCGTCCATCCTAACTCAGTTGCCGGAGAGGAAAGAAACTGCTCAGGGATTTCACCATAAGGCCAATGGTGATTTTAAAACAGTTAGAGTTTAACGGTTGTGATATGAGAAAACTGAGGATGTGGTCCTCTGTAGCTCAGCTGGTAGAGCACGGCGCTTGTAACGCCAAGGTAGTGGGTTCGATCCCCGGGACCACCCATACACAAAAATGTATGCACGCATGACTGTAAGTCGCTTTGGATAAAAGCGTCTGCTAAATGGCATATTATTATTATTATTATTATCAACAAAATTGAAGTTACTCCACAATACTAATCTAAATGACAGAGTGGAAAGAAGGAAGCCTGTAAAGAATAAAAATATTAAAAAAAACATGCATCTTGTTTGCAACAAGGCACTTAAGTAATACTGCAAAATATATGTGGCAAAATAAAACACCTTTTGTCCTGAATACAAAGCGTTATATTTGGGGCAAATCCAACACAACACATCACTGAGTACCATTCTTCATATTTTCAAGCATGGTGGTGGCTGCTTCATGTTACGGGTATGCTTGTCATTGGCAAGGACTAGGGAGTTTTTTAGGATAAAAAGAAACGGAATACAGCCATAAGCACAGGCAAAATACTAGAGGAAAACCAGGTTGTCTGCTTTCCAACAGACACTGTGAGATGAAATCACCTTTCAGCAGGACAATAACCTAAAACACAGGGCCAAATCTACACTGGAGTTGCTTACCAAGGTGACATTGAATGTTACTGTGTGACCTAGTTACAGTTTTGACTTAAATCGACTTGAAAATCTATGGCAAGACTTGAAAATGGCTGTCTAGCAATGATCAACAATAAACTTGACAGAGCTTGAAGAATTTTAAATAGAATAATGGGCAAATATTGTACAATCCAGGTGTTCAAAGCTCAGCTGTAATCGACACCAAAGGTGCTTCTAGAAGGTATTGACTCAGGGGTGTGAAAACCTACTGTATGTATATGAGATATTTCTGCCTTTCATTTTCAATAAATGTGCAAACATTTCAAAAAAAAAAAACTTTGTGATTATGGGATATTGTGTTTAGATGGGTGAGAAAAAAATATTATTGAATCCATTTTGAATTCAGGCTGTAACACAACAACATGTGGAATGAGTCAAGGGGGATGAATACTATCTGAAGGCACTGTAGATCAGAGGTCCCTCTGAAGATCCTGTATATGACTGCAATGCATTATTGATAAGCATGCACAATGGATGAACAAGATGAGGGCCAGTCAGAATCATGACATACCCTGTCCATCAACAAGCAATGACTGAAATGAGAATATTACAGGTAAACTTTTCACATGTACAATTGTAGTGTAGAAAATTATTTATACTGTCTTCGATAGTTTAATTATCTTCGATAGCCTCAGTGTCTTTAGGGCCTGCAGTCTTACATTAAAACTATAAATTACACATCTTTTGTTTGTTTTTTTCACCATTATTTAACCAGGTGAGCCAGTTGAGAACAAGTTCTCATTTACAACTGCGACCTGGCCAAGATAAAGCAAAGCAGTGCGATAAAAACAACAACACAGAGTTACATATGGGATAAAACAAAACATACATATATTTAGTGAACAGAAGGAACATTTTCTAAATGAAGGACAGATATGTTGATGTAGGCTAGATATTTAATTTATGTTTTTAATATAATCCATACCAAATATACCTTTTTTAAATTTTATTGTAGCCTAGTCCTCAGCGATAGGTTTACTTCACTCTCTATAATCCCCGCCCCTTCGAAATTCAGTGCAGCATTACAATTTTTGGTGGATTGGGGGGCGGCAGTGCGGATTCTCCCAGTCACTCCCAGCTCTTGTTGCCCAGCCTGTCGTTTGCCCGTTGCGGACTCTCAAGGCGGTGAAGTTCGTTCCTTATTATTTGATTGGTAAGTCAAATAAATGTGTTATTTCAAACAGACGAGTTTATCTCATCACATTGCCAGTTGTATTGTAATTAGGCCCGTGGTTAGACAATCTCTGTTCCACCGATTGGCTACAAAGCAAATAGGTTACCTAAACTTACTGTGAGATGATGGAAACATTTGAAATTAAGCAAATATGAAATCGTGAATCACGTATATAGGCATACGATTGAAACTATGTTTTGTCGGTCTTTTTTTTTATTTTTTATATAGGCCTATGCTATTAATATCATTAGACATGTTGATGTTGTAGGCCTACTGCTCATATCAGAAATACCTTTATTTAAAGGCCTATCTTATACATTATGCGCAATTTGGATTATATTTCATTTGTATAGTGTCTGATATCGATTTCCATGGTGTTCTGTGACTTCAATTATGGGTGGAATAACGGTACAGTAGAATGGACGCAAACAGGCGTGGTCGTGCGGATCTGTGGCGCTGAACGGAATGTAGCCCATGGTGATGCTGCAATGATTTTGCATGTTTGTTTATTCTGTACAGTTCGAAAGACAGGCTAACTGTGGCATTAACAGGATGTGTGAGTTAGGTTGTGCACAATAACAAAACAAAAAACAATTTTATGGTCCTTGGTTTACGTGGTGCGTAGTTGTTGATGATTGATGATTTTGGGTGATTGATATAGACAACATTACTCATTTTAGGTGAAGTGTATCGGTTGTTGAAATGGCCGCTGTAGGCTAATGTTACATTGGTAGCTACAATCTTTCATTGCATGATGCGATGATGATACAGTAACTAGCAATACGCAAGTGGTCGGCTCCTCCTCAAAACATAACTTCAAAGACATGAAGCATCACCTACATGGTTTTCTTTAGTATGTGCCAATGACCAAATACTTAACATGCATCTCATCAACATGTCGTTTGTGTCTCCAAGAGTTTTTATTTAGTGGACTACATGCGGCCTTCTTGTCGTGATGCAGAGGACTCTTCAGCATAAAAACAGTACAGCGTTGCAGCGCTATTGCGACCTGGTCGAGTCGAGTCCTCAATGTCCCAGTCACAGAAGGACTCAAACAACATTTAAAATGCGAGCAATGAGGAAATGAGTAGGTTATTCAAAGTGATTCTGCTGAGCAAAATATTCGGTTCAATAGTAGTGAAGCTATAGGCCTAGGCTACTGCAAGCATCTCTTTTTCAAGCAACCAGTCCACTCCCTATAGCAATGCATTTCAGCATGAGAGTGAAGACAATAACTTCCTAATTCCAGTGGTGGCATGTTAGCATGGCCACACTGTGCTTACCTGGTAGGCCTATCTATCCTACATAACAAAAGTTATGTCAGTCACAGTGGGAACTGAAGTTGTGAAATATCCATTACGAAAAAGAAAGGAAAACATGCACAGGATTTAAAGGATTTTTAATAACTGTAAGACCTGCAATTTAGTTACACAATGGGTATTCTATAGGACTTGATATTACTGAATCAATACTTTTTCTAAACAACAAGGCTTGAGTGATATGTTTGGTTCAAGTTATTTGGAGTTTTGATGGTTCTCTGGAAATGTGTTTGATCAGGCTTTCCACGGCATAGTGGTATTTAAGTTTAGCACTCTAGTGCATTTTCCTAATAGGTTTTGCTAGACGGATCAGGCTCTTTTCTTAGGACCATTTGCTGTATGTAGACCTAGTGTCTTCCTTCCCCACTCAGCCTTGTATGAAAGGGCGGGGTCCCTTTGCAATGGGAAAAACTTCACAGTGTGTGAATGCATAAAGACACAAGCATGCACGCAAGCACACACACACACACACACACACACACAACCTATCCATCTGTCTAATATCACACACATGCACGCGCACACACACACACACACACACACACACACACACACACACACACACACACACAAACACATTAAAGCATCTTTAAAAACCTTAAAAGTTGTAGTTAGTTGGGGTTCCAACTTAGCCTTGTACACATACAGTATGCAGTCACATGTGGAATGTTTGTGCTTCACCGAACATATAATAGGGGTGAAGATAGTGTAAAGGCCTTTACTCACTCAGGTTCCTACCAGCAGACACAGAGAAAATATTACATCAAAATATTACATAATATTTGGTCCCCAAATTATGTGTGCAGACCTGCAAATTACAAGATGATGATATCATGACATATCCTAAACCAACATATTTTCCATTATCTTTAGTTTTTTTTTTTTGTCTTTGTATTTCTCAATTTGAGTCTCCGTGCAGCTACACCAACCATGTTGCATTAACAGCCTTTGAGAGCATGACCGCATTAGCCTCTCATTTCAATTTAGTTCACTGTGTAGCAAGTGCATGAAACCAAGGCAGCCCTTTCAATGAGTATCATCTGTTCAGGGAGCAGTGGAACAGTTATTTATATGTGCCCTGATGGTTTCACACAATAAAGAAATCAGTTGTGTTAAGGAGAGATTATTTTCAGAATTCTGCCTTGAATTGAATTTCTCTGACCTTCAGGCTCCATTTTCCCTAAACTCTCCTTACATTATCTGCTCATCCAGTCAAATGACTGATAAGCAGAAAACAGTCATGCTCAAACTGCACAGATACTGTACGTCCCCTCCACTGTAAGCAACCGGCCATTTTTCCCACTGGCCCTTTTAAATCCAAACTGCTTTTAAAATCTTCTATTTGTTTGAGATACCTCATATTTTAAAAGTCCTGTCTGAGAGGCATCTTAAGAATCAACTATTAAAAAGACAATGAATGTCATGACATAAACTGATACCTGGTGTGTTTGGGGCTGGTATTTGAAATGGACACAACAGCATGTGTTATAGAGAAACAGGTGGTGGAGAGGGTGGCATCCTGTTGTCTGTCAGGGCAGGCGATGGTCATTAGAAGAGGAGGGAAATGGGGAGAGGGGGGTGGAAGGCTGGGGGACAGCTGCCACCACAGGGGCCCCATGGCCTCCCTGTGCTCTGTGTGTGTGTGTGTGTGTGTGTGTGTGGGTGCGTGTGTGTGTGTGTGGGTGCGTGGGTGTGTGCGTGCGTGTAGCCCAGCGGTTAAGAGATTTGGGCCAGTAACCGAAAGGTCGTTGGTTTGAATCCCTGAGCCGACTAGGTGAAAAATCTGCAAGGCACTTAACCATAATTGCTCCTGTAAGTCGTTCTGGATAAGAGCGTTGACTCAAATGTAAAAAAAAAAAAAATGGTTGGGTGATGGTATGGACATTGTTTAGGGAGTGGTCAGCCAACTTGGACATGTTTGTGCCACCTCCCCAGTAGGACCGTCAACCATCTCAGCCATTGCAAGCATGTTTCCACAGCTGTCTTTTAGGCTAAAAGGAATTGACGCTCTTATTTTAGGGACCAAAGTCTGAGAATGCCTAGAGACTGAGCCATTTGTCTTGTAGCCTCCCCAGTGCCCTTTTTGTGTCTAAAATACCAGGACATTTAAACTGATTGAATTTCTTGAAAATGGAAGTAATAGTTTAGTCATTTTCATTGTGTTGTTCAGTTCCATCTTTTCATCTATTAAGTGATACTATGAGTATTTAGGAAACTACACTGAGTAGATCAAGGAAGAGAGAACATAACATACAGTGGGGAAAAAAAGTATTTAGTCAGCCACCAATTGTGCAAGTTCTCCCACTTAAAAAGATGAGAGAGGCCTGTAATTTTCATCATAGGTACACGTCAACTATGACAGACAAAATGAGAAAAAAAAATCCAGAATATCACATTATAGGATTTTTAATGAATTTATTTGCAAATTATGGTGGAAAATAAGTATTTGGTCAATAACAAAAGTTTCTCAATACTTTGTTATATACCCTTTGTTGGCAATGACACAGGTCAAACGTTTTCTGTAAGTCTTCACAAGGTTTTCACACACTGTTGCTGGTATTTTGGCCCATTCCTCCATGCAGATCTCCTCTAGAGCAGTGATGTTTTGGGGCTGTCGCTGGGCAACACAGACTTTCAACTCCCTCCAAAGATTTTCTATGGGGTTGAGATCTGGAGACTGGCTAGGCCACTCCAGGACCTTGAAATGCTTCTTACGAAGCCACTCCTTCATTGCCCGGGCGGTGTGTTTGGGATCATTGTCATGCTGAAAGACACAGCCACGTTTCATCTTCAATGCCCTTGCTGATGGAAGGAGGTTTTCACTCAAAATCTCACGATACATGGCCCCATTCATTCTTTCCTTTACACGGATCAGTCGACCTGGTCCCTTTGCAGAAAAACAGCCCCAAAGCATGATGTTTCCACCCCCATGCTTCACAGTAGGTATGGTGTTCTTTGTCCTCCAAACACGACGAGTTGAGTTTTTACCAAAAAGTTCTATTTTGGTTTCATCTGACCATATGACATTCTCCCAATCCTCTTCTGGATCATCCAAATGCACTCTAGCAAACTTCAGACGGGCCTGGACATGTACTGGCTTAAGCAGGGGGACACGTCTGGCACAGCAGGATTCGAGTCCCTGGCGGCGTAGTGTGTTACTGATGGTAGGCTTTGTTACTTTGGTCCCAGCTCTCTGCGGGTCATTCACTAGGTCCCCCCGTGTGGTTCTGGGATTTTTGCTCACCGTTCTTGTGATCATTTTGACCCCACGGGGTGAGATCTTGCGTGGAGCCCCAGATCAAGGGAGATTATCAGTGGTCTTGTATGTCTTCCATTTCCTAATAATTGCTCCCACAGTTGATTTCTTCAAACCAAGCTGCTTACCTATTGCAGATTCAGTCTTCCCAGCCTGGTGCAGGTCTACAATTTTGTTTCTGGTGTCCTTTGACAGCTCTTTGGTCTTGGCCATAGTGGAGTTTGGAGTGTGACTGTTTGAGGTTGTGGACAGGTGTCTTTTATACTGATAACAAGTTCAAACAGGTGCCATTAATACAGGTAACGAGTGGAGGACAGAGGAGCCTCTTAAAGAAGAAGTTACAGGTCTGTGAGAGCCAGAAATCTTGCTTGTTTGTAGGTGACCAAATACTTATTTTCCACCATAATTTGCTAATAAATTCATTAAAAATCCTACAATGTGATTTTCTGGATTGTTCTTTCTCAATTTGTCTGTCATAGTTGACGTGTACCTATGATGAAAATTACAGGCCTCTCTCATCTTTTTAAGTGGGAGAACTTGCACAATTGGTGGCTGACTAAATACTTTTTTTCCCCACTGTACGCCAGTGTTTGGACTGGGGTATGTTTGGCATACCTGAAGCCAAATAGTTGATAGCATACTGTACTCTCTGTTATCTAAGCCCAAACAGAACTAGCGGAAATGACAAAGACCCCTTGGGAGTGGGCGAGGACCATGCGCAGCCGCAGCAACAGCAGCAGCCCATAATAGTTTTACTCTTTCCCAATTCTCCTCCCCTTGATACTTGATACACATTTGTTTCCATGATTTCCCCCTAAGTGTCCTAACTCAATATCTGTACTGTGAGGTAAAAGCACAGCAGACTGTGTTGGGTTGATGTTTTGTCCTTCCTAACCTCAGTTGGGGCCTATAGCACCTTGAAAGCATTAGTACTACGGATTGTTTTTGGTGAGGATGAGTTACACAGCGACAAGCTTTTCTTGCATTGCTGATACGGGATCCCAGTTGTATTTTATTCAGATCACTTACTGTTTCGACACATTAGCCATTTACACAACTGGCTTAGAACCAAGAGAACCAAAGGAATTCAGATGGAGTATCCTGCCCAAGGGTGCACAGCTGGGCTGCACACCGGGATTTCATTCCTCTGACTGACTCTGCAGTAAGAAGTTGTCTTCAACATTCCCTGTATGATTCATATACATTATGATATAATATAATCAATCAATCTCGTTTGGTAGCAGTGCTCATCCAGAACCAAATAGTCAATGATGTGTCTAACTCTCGTTCAACTTTAGCTCATTTGCAATGGATTGTCATGTCATTCAAAATTTAGTTATGCAGCTGGGCTAGTCTCTTGGAAATGGAGAAGTGTCTTTTTGTGTTTTAATTTGTGCAACAGCTGTAATGACATTATACCATCCTTTGTTTGTTGTCCATGGTCTAGCTCTGGTCCAACGGCATTAGTGCACGTTCTAAGAGCACTAATGCCCGGGACCAGAGCTATCCATGGTTTATCATTCTTGCCTAGAGGGGAAAGTTGTTGAAGAGCTCTGGAAAAGATGAGGTAATTCTAAGATGATGCATTTCCCGGGTCATGAACCTCATATCACTTCTGTTCCCCCATTTCCCATGTCTCTTGGTGCCATGAAAGCAGGAAATCGTGACCTGGAGTTCCACTGGTGCAGTTTCCATGTCATGTGGCTTGTAGCTGCTACACAGCTGAATGACAGCATCCATCTTGGCTCCCTTTACTCTCTCAAACTATTTCAATACCAGCCACTGCAGATATTCATGTATCTACTTCTTGAAATAGTGTGCCCCATTTAGCATATGATTAATGTGCTGAATAGATCATCCCTGATTCCTTGAAGTGCCTCACACACACACACACACAATTGTACTCTGGCAAAAAAAAGGGATAGCAAGAGCAATGGGTAAGTAGTAGTCATAGGGGCCTCAAGATGGCAGAAATGGTGTATGAGGCTTAGATTTGTAAGTATCTGATGAGAGAGAGAGAGAGAGAGTATAAAGACAACCAGACCCTCAGAGCAGATTCCCGTGTTTTGAACATATGCTAGTGAAATTCAGAGGAGATATAGTGCATTCAGAAAGTATTCAGACCCCTTTACTTTTTCCACATTTTGTTAAGCTACAGCCTTATTCTAAAATTGATTAAATAAAAAAAAATCCTCATCAATCTACAAACAATACCTCATAATGACAAAGCGAAAACAGGTTTTTAGAAATACCTTATTTACATAAGTATTCAGATCCTTGGCTATGATACTCGAAATTGAGCTCGGGTGCATCCTGTTTCCATTTATCATCCTTGAGATGTTTCTACAACTTGATTGGAGTCCACCCATGGTAAATTCAATTGATTGGACATGATTTGGAAAGGCACACACCTGTCTATATAAGGTCCCACAGTTCACAGTGCATGTCAGAGCAAAAACTAAGCCATGAGGTCGAAGGAATTGTCCGTAAAGCTCAGAAACAGGATTGTGTCGAGGCACAGATCTGGGGAAGGGTAGCAAAACATTTCTGCAGCATTGAAGGTCCCCAAGAACACAGTGGCCTCCATCATTCTTAAATGGAAGAAGTTTGAAACCACCAAGACTCTTCCTAGAACTGGCCGCCCGGCCAAACTGAGCAATCGGGGGAGAAGGGCCTTGGTCAGGGAGGTGACCAAGAACCCCGATGGTCACTCTGACAGAGCTCCAGAGTTCCTCTGTGGAGATGGGAGAACCTTCCAGAAGGACTACCATCTCTGCAGCACTCCACCAATCAGGCGTTTATGGTATAGTGGCCAGACAGAAGCCAAACTCCTCAGTAAAAGGCACATGACAGCCTGCTCGGATTTAGTCAAAAGGCATCTGTGAGGGAAACAGCACCTCTGTACCTTCAGGCTCTGATCAGTCCCTACACCCAAACGAGGGCATTGCGTTCATCCACCTCTGGCCTGCTGGCCCCCCTACCTCTGCGGAAGCACAGTTCCCGCTCAGCCCAGTCAAAACTGTTCGCTGCTCTGGCACCCCAATGGTGGAACAAGCTCCCTCACGACACCAGGACAGCGGAGTCACTCACCACCTTCCAGAGACACTTGAAACCCCACCTCTTTAAGGAATACCTGGGATAGGATAAAGTAATCCTTCTACCCCCCCCTTACCCCACCCCCCAAAAAAAATGTGTAAAGTGGTTGTCCCACTGGCTATCATAAGGTGAATGCACCAATTTGTAAGTCGCTCTGGATAAGAGCGTCTGCTAAATGACGAAAATGTAAATGTAAAATCTAAAGACACTCAGACCATGAGAAACAAGATTCTCTGGTCTGATGAAACCAAGATTGAACTCTTTGGCCTGAATGTCAAGCATCACGTCTGGAGGAAACCTGGCACCATCCCTACGGTGAAGCATGGTGGTGACAGTATCTTGCTGTGGGGATGTTTTTCAGCGGCAGGGACTGGGAGACTAGTCAGTATCGAGGGAAAGATGAACGGATCAAAGTACAGAGAGATCCTTGATGAACACCTGCTCCAGAGCGCTCACCTTCCAACAGGACAACGACCTTAAGCACACAGCCAAGACAACACAGGACAAGTCTCTGAATGTCCTTGACTGGCCCAGCCAGCGCCCGGACTTGAACCCGATCGAACATCTCTGCAGAGACCAGAAAATAGCTGTGCAGCGATGCTCCCCATCCAACCTGACAGAGCTTGAGAGGATCTGTAGAGAAGAATGGGAGAAACTCCCCAAATACAGGTGTGCCAAGCTTGTAGCGTCATACCCAAGAAGACTTGAGGCTGTTAATTGCTGCCAAAGGTGCTCCAACAAAGTGCTGAGTAAAGGGTCTGAATACTTATGTTAATGTGATATTTCAGTTAGTATTTTTGTATAAATGTGCCAAAAAAAATTGAAATCTGTTTTTGCTTTGTCATTATGGGGTATTGTGTGTAGATTGATGAGGGGGGGGAAAAACGATTCAATCAATTTTATCCACGGCCTTGTTAGCATAAATGTTTGGATCGCAAGTTATTCATCTGTTTTTCTTGGGAAGACGTCAGACAAACAGGCATGGTTGTGATGATCTGGGGCTGGTTGCATAAACATATATTGCCCTAACATTTTGACTAAGCCAAACAGGTAGTCACTTATAGAACTTAGATGCTTATTTCCACCTGTTGCATAAAGCTGTCATGGGCCGCGTTCAGGAAGAAATGTTCTACCCTTCAAATACATATTTAGCATATTGTTTTTCTATGGGGGTTGACGGACAACGGAAACGACAGCCGGCTAATTATATTTTTTTTAACGTAGGTCAGAACTTTAAATGAGGTTGAAGTTCTAACGGATAGATAACACAAGGCCACAGAGTTGTTCAAATCCAGTTTGGGACCACAATCCAGTTTGGGACCAGATTTGTGTGTAATTTGTGACAATGTATACTTATCGCCTAATCAAAGTATTGATAAGGCCCCAGCCTTAGACCTCTCTCTGGAATGTGGCTATCACCTCCTCTGGCCAATAATACAACCCAGAGGAAGGAGGTGGTGTTGCTCTCTCCCTGGTCTCTTCCCACACCACTATCTGATCCCAGTGTTTCTCTACTCTTATAGGGATAAGTGGTAAATATTGTTTCATTCCAGAGGCTGATAAAGATATAATTGGTTACACCCAGGAGTGTTTTCTTTTTTAAGTACATCTTTGATCTTTGTTTTTCTTTTCATTTAAGGGGAAATTAACTTTTTGGGTTAATACTTTATTTGGCAGTTCTATTTCAGCTAGTATTTACATCACAGAAACCGAAAAGTAATAATTAGGCCATTATTAGATAATTACCCTTTTAGCAGTAAATGTATGTAAATATCAATAACAAGTCAACAGTAAAATTAAGCACAAACCATTATTCTTGTAAATGTTTTCGTCAGTGAGATACAGTGCATTCGGAAAGTATTCAGACACCTTCACTTTTTCAAAAAAAAAAAATTACGTTGCAGCCTTATTCTAAAATAGATTTTTCCCTCATCAATCAACACAATACCCCATGTAGTCCCGTGTAGCTCAGTTGGTAGAGCATGGCATTTGCAATGCCAGGGTTGTGGGTTCGATTCCCACGGGGGGGCCAGTATGAAAATGTATGCACTCACTAACTGGAAGTCGCTCTGGATAAGAGCGTCTGCTAAATGAGTAAAACGTAAATAATGACAAAGCGAAAACAGGTTTTAGACATTTTTGTAAATTTATTAAAAATACAAAACTGAAATATGACATTTACATAAGTATTCAGACCCTTTACTCAGTTCTTTGTTGAATCACCTTTGGCAGCGATTACAGCCTCGAGTCATCTTGGGTATGACGCTACAAGCTTGGCACACCTGTATTTGGGGAGTTTCTCCCATTCTTCTCTGCAGACCCTCTCAAGCTCTGTCAGGTTGGATGGGGAGCGTCGCTGCACAGCTATTTTCAGGTCTCTCCAGAGATGTTCGATCAGGTTCAAGTCCGGGCTCTGGCTGAGCCACTCAAGGACATTCAGAGACTTGTCCCGAAGCCACTCCTGCATTGTTTTGGCTGTGTGCTTAGGGTCGTTGTCCTGTTGAAAGGTGAACCTTCGCCCCAGTCTGAGGTCCTGAGCGCTCTGGAGCAGGTTTTCATCAAGGATCTCTCTGTACTTTGATCCGTTCATCTTTCCCTCGATCCTGACTTGTCTCCCAGTCCCTGCTGCTGAAAAACATCCCCACAGCATGATGCTGCCACCACCATGCTTCACCGTAGGGATGGTATTGGCCAGGTGATGAGTGGTGTATGGTTTCCTCCAGACGTGACGCTTGGCATTCAGGCCAAAGAGTTAAATCTGGGTTTCATCAGACCAGATAATCTTGTTTCTCATGGTCTGAGAGTCCTTTAGGTGCCTTTTGGCAAACTCCAAGCAGGCTGTCATGTGCCTTTTACTGAGGAGTGGCTTCCGTCTGGCCACTCTACCATAAAGGCCTGATTGGTGGAGTGCTGCACAGATGGTAGTCCTTCTGGAAGGTTCTCCCATCTCCACAGAGGAACTTTGGAGCTCTGTCAGAGTGACCATCAGGTTTTTGGTCACCTCCCTGACCAAGGCCCTTCTCCCCCGATTGTTCAGTTTGGCTGGGTGGCCAGCTCTATGAAGAGTCTTGGTGGTTCCAAACTTCTTCCATTTAAGAATGATGGAGGCCACTGTGTTTTTGGGGACCTTCAGTGCTGCAGACATTTTTTGGTACCCTTCCCCAGCTCTGTGCCTCGACACAATCCTGTCTCTGAGCTTTACGGACAATTCCTTTCGACCTCATGGCTTGGTTTTTGCTCTGACATGCACTGTCAATTGTGGGACCTTATATAGACAGGTGTGTGCCTTTCCAAATCATGTCCAATCAATTGAATTTATCACAGGTGGACTCCAATCAATTTGTAGAAACAGGAGGTAAGCAATGGAGTCTCATAGCAAAGGGTCTGAATACTTATGTAAATAAGGTATTTCTTTGTCATTATGGGGTATTGTGTGTAGATTAAATAGGAATTTATTTTTTATCCATTTTAGAATAAGGCTGTAACAAAATGTGGAAAAAGTCAAGGGGTCTGAATACTTTCAGAATGCACTGTAGATGGGCCAGAAGGACGGGTTCATTCACTTGATTGAAGACAGTTAGGTTGGGGACATATAAGTCAAATGCTTGCAACTTTAGGCAACAACTACATATGTATTCTCACTTTGGGGCTCAACTACATTTGCAGAAAGACACACCCTTATCATAGCGTCTAGGACCAATGGAGAAAACAGCTAACATTTTCCTGAGGTTTTGTCTTCAGGAAATTAAGTCATAATTGTCTGGCATGCGACATTTTAAGCACATGACATTGATGCATAACAAAAGATAGAGTACTCATTACTGGCTGTCAGATTAGATCACAGTAATGCCCATGTAAGATATTTGCATCTCAATAGTCTACAGTGGCCTCATTTACATTTACATTTTAGTCATTTAGCAGACGCTCTTATCCAGAGCGACTTACAGTTAGTTATTTTTATTTTTTTATTTTTTCATACTGGCCCCCCGTGGGAAACGAACCCACAACCCTGGCGTTGCAAACGCCATGCTCTACCAACTGAGCTACATCCCTGCCGGCCATTCCCTCCACTACCCTGGATGACACTGGGCCAATTGTGCGCCGCCCCATGGGTCTCCCGGTCGCGGCCGGCTACGACAGAGCCTGGATTCAAACCAGGATCTCTAGTGGCACAGCTAGCACTGCGATGCAGTGCCTTAGACCACTGCGCCACTTGGGAGTCCTAGGCCTCCTCACCTCTTCTCCTCTACTTTATCTGTACCAATCCAAAAGAGGACAGATGAAGGCAATATGGCTCAGTTGTAGAAGATAATTTGCTTGCATCTTTCCAGTTCTTTCAGATCAGTGCTGGGAGGCAAGCAGCAGAGGATAGTTTTAGACTCTGGAGATGCGTATAGACCAGGGGTGGGCAAATACGTTGTAGAAACATCTCAAGGATGATCAATGTAAACAGGATGCACCTGAGCTCAATTTCGAGTCTCATAGCAATGAGTCTGAATACTTATGTAAATAAGGTATTTCTGTTTTTTATTTTAAATGAATGTGCAAACATTTCAACAAATCTGTTTTCACTTTGTCATTATGGGGTATTGTGTGTAAATTGCTGAGAAAAAATAAATATTTAATCCATTTTAGAAAAAGGCTGTAACGTAACACAATTTGGAAAAGTCAAGAGGTCTGAATACTTTCCGAAGGCACTGTATATGACTATCAATTGGTGAAATTACTAGATAGGACCTCACTTGTCAGAAGAGACTTAGCCTACGCCCGGTTGGGACACGTAATATTTTTTTTTACTCTAAAATGGTGATGCACAAAGGTATTTCTCCGTTTAAAAAATAGGTTTGGTTCTCAACCCTGCATAGCTGTTATCCATACTCTTTGTTATCCCACTAGCTTTGTCATTCATCTTGCAAATAGCTGAACAATACATAATAATAAGAGCTTTGGATGTGTGCCTTTACCAACAGTATACTGGCCATTAGCAAATTTGAAACTGAAAACTGAACAGCTTGCAGCTGTTGTAGCAAGACATTTCTCAGATTACATGTTATCCCTCCTCAGCTGTTTTAACCAAAATTCATTTAATTTATTGGTGTAATATTTAGTGATGCATGTGTCAGTAGAAACTGTGCAGACGAGTACCATTTATAAAAAAAGATCACCCTTTTAAGAATGGATCGTACTTTATTAACATTCACGTAGCTCAAATGAAAAAAAATGAAAATCAGCAATTTGTAAAAAAAACTTGAATGTGTGTTTTCTGGACATGGTATGCATCAACAAACTCACTTGAGAAAGGGATTAGCATAGTATGCCATTAACTGTAAATATAATAATGTTGGAGGAGGTACAGTCAGCTAAGGGGGCTGAGGGAGGCAGTTGACAAAGATCTGATTGGAAGGCTTGGACCTCTTCCCTCATAATCCTAACTTGTGATGTACACGCTTTCATACATTGATGTCAATAGAATATTTGCACTCCAAAACTTGAGTTACACAGGCGGATGTCAAAGTAAATTAGGAGTCACTGTGTTATGGGGACTCCCAAAGCCTCCTGTCAATCAAAGCCCAATATCATCATCTGGAATTCACAAAATAGCAGTGTTTGTGTACAAACTAGAAAGGTACAGAAAGAGCATCATGGGACGTCTGCTGTGGGAATTCCCCGACCCTGCCATTGACAGGGCTTCCAAAAGTCCAGTGTCCGCCTTGATCTTTTAGAATATCACTTCAGCTACGCCCTCAAAGGTCCATAAAGCCTTCCTCTAGCATGCCCTCCAGTGGCAGAGAGACGTATGTCCCTCAGCGGGTGAGGAGGAGGGCGATGCAGACATTGCAGTTACTGTACGTCATCATTATGTCTCAGTCCCAGTTCTAATGTATATACTGTAGTCGCATATTGTCTTGGTGTTAGAGACTTTTAGCAGTATTCAGTCTTTCCATTAGTTAAGTGTTGTTGCCTTGGTCTAGGCCTACAATAGGATATATGGCTGTAATGATGGGCATAGGATGCACAAATAATGACAATAGTAATACTGTGACAACTAGTCTCACTCTGCACATAAATTGGTTAGTGTACTTATTAGACTTCACTCAATTTGACTGAAAATCTTTGCAATTGTGCCTTCTTTTGGCACAATTCTACACAATTTAGAAACTATGTAGTTTCAAATCCTACTCTGAGCAATTTGATCTCTTACAGCACATATGCAGTAGAATAGAAATGAGTGCCTTATGTTGGGCCTTGTTCTATGTATGTCATGCTTAAAAGCTGTAGCACAGCTGTAGCAAGCATTGGCGCTAACACACATTCCATGCATGTGTTTCCAGTTAGTAGCAGACCCTCCCAAAATATGATTGCCTGGTATGCTAGTGATGCGTTACAAAAAGCAAGTCATACAGCAATATGGTCAGCTGCAAACTACATGCC